>NW_006203569.1:996448-1056177 GCF_000334495.1 Tupaia belangeri chinensis
AGAAAGTGAGAAAGCAAGCCGCCAGATCCAGGACTCTACCGTGGTGGGACATGTGAGAGTCCAGGGCTTAAACCACCATGCTACCTTCTAGTCCTGAACATTTAAAGGTTTTTTTTTTTTTGGAGAGGTTTTTGCTATAGGGCTCAAGCGCTCGCCAGAGACAGACAGAGAGACAGAAAGCAAGAAATTACCGCCCAGGGGGGATGGCCACACTGCAATCCCTTCTCCTCCATTCTCCTCTTGGGATCTTGGGGACACATGCACACGCGCCTGGCATGAGTTTAAGCCACTGGGTCTGGGATGCGAACTGCAGTTGACTATGTGGGAGTCCAGAGACATAGCCATTATGCTAACTGCTGGTCCCTGAACATTTAAAGTTTTAACATATAGAAAATACATTTCGGTCATGAAAATTTGCCAGAAACTTCTATAGTGAATAAAGTAATTATAGTGTCTTATTCTAAATCTGTATTGAACATTGGCTATTCAGAGAAAGAGATGTTGGAGTGAAGTCCCAAGCAAGAGTTGAAAATTAAATGAGGTCCTAACATCTTACACAATTCAAGGAATGATAGAACTAGGAGGCACTAAGTGAATTCCACCTCATCTTTTAAAACTTTTGTTATTTATGATAGAGCAAGTGCACATGCAAATGAGAGAAAGAGATGAGCACCCTTCACAGGGCGTGGTCACACTGTGATCCCCTTCCTCTAGCCCTCTAGCCAGTTGGATCTCGGGCACGTGCAGGCATGCCTGGTGTGGCAGGTTCAGTCACCACGTGGGATCTGGCTTTTCCAGAGCTATGCATTACTACTGCACCATGGAGCCAGGCTCATGTCTTCATTTTAAGTAGAGAAGAAATATATAACCTTAGTTCTTTCTGTGTGCTAGGCACAACTGCCATTTCACAAAGCTATCTCCTCATAAAAATGCTTCGTTATTATCATCTTATGAAAAGATTGACTTTGAGAATTTAAGTAACGTTTATAATGATAAAGATAAATAGGGCTAAGGTTAAGATTTTGAACAAACCCTCTAAACTCTTACCTATAAGGCATATCCTAAGTCAAAACTGGAGGACAGACACCAATTCCTTTCAAAAAGAGGAAAGGGTTTAAAAATGTGAAAAATGCCTAATGGCTGTTAAAAAGATACTGTTATTTCTCAGAACTTTGTAGTCTAGGGACCTTCTGGAAGGCAATTAGACAATACATCCAAAAATTCAAAATTCACAGAGCATTTTCCACTTCTAGAAATGAGTTCCTTGGAAATAGTCACATACTTTCTTAAACATAAAAAAAGAAAATAAATCAAGTATATTCCTCAGAATAATGTTTATAATAAAAGTCTGCAAAAAACGTACCAGTTGGTACACTGTTCATATAACTCTTATAAATCCCTATAATGAAATATGCAATTATACATACAATATAATCCTTATAGTTGAAATTGTAAAAATATATATTCAAAAGAGACTAGTTAAAAAAAAAAAAAGATGGTTATAAAACAACACATGCAATAGTGTCCCAGTTAGGAAATCAAATACTGATAGACGACAGAGAGGTAAAGATAGATCATTTAGACCAACCAGTCAACAAAGGAATTCACTGGGAGTGATGTATCAAACTGCTAACAATTGCCATCTTGGTACTGTGAGTGTAAATTTCACTCCATTCCTGATATCGTTTAGTACTCTGAATTATTTATCACTTTTATAATTAGGAAAAAAAAAAAAAGACAAAGAAAAGTCACAGGGACCTGACAATTGTTAAAAATAAATAAGTTTTTGGTATCCTTGAGAACTGTTCTTACACACACACAAAAGACCATCTACAGCTACTTTTAAAATAATAATATTTAATTAAATAAAATTTAAAATTGTGACATTCCTTAAGTGTTTTAATTTCTCTTATTATTTTCATTATCTACTTAGAAGCCAAGTAATATACTTTTAAAATCTCTGTCAAAGGAAGATTTGATTAACATTTGGTCTCATTTATAAAATTAGCTAATAAAGACCTCTAAACATTTCAAATTGCATTTTAAAATTTAATATGTGAGAATTTTATTGTAAAACTTCAAAAGCCTGACTAACAGAACTTTTCTAGATTATTAATCCTAATGAATCTATTCAATTAGATATAAATATGATCTCTTAAGTTCTTTTAACAATCCAATTGTGGCTATAAATTTAACCAAATTACTTTATACATTTTTATTTAAAATCCCAAATTCTAAAGTTAATTTATTACACATTTTAAATTGGAATCACAAGGCTAGTCTAGTATATAATATCAAATTCTCTCCCCCCCTCAGCGCTTAATCATCTCGTTATTTCATAAGGGAGGGACGATGAAAGGGAGGGACACAGGAAGGGGAGAGAGAAAGAGAAGACAGACAGACACTGGTAACTCTAATGGTGTCCTCATGTTGCAATGCACTCCCAGCCCCAGCCAGTCCCAGACCTTGGGCACACACAACCAGTACATGGAGGGAGACACAAACGTATGGTTCAGCCTCACAGAGTGCCTTTCCACCACTGCACCACCATATGACCCCTTAAAATTATCTTATGTATTAACAAAAGCTTACAAACTAACCACAAATCCAGTTCATGCATACATGCAATGCAAATTTTTGAACTAATGCATGCAATATAAAAAAAATTATATCAAGTGCTAAAATTGCAGAGTTTAAAGGACTCTATAAGGAAGAGGTTCTCAATCCTAGCTACACAGTCAAGTCAGTTAGGATTTTTTTTTTCTTTTTTTAAGATTTCTACCATAGGGCACATGCACTCACTGGAGAGACACACAGAGAGACAGTGAGAGGGAAAATGAGGAATCATCTCCCAGGGGGAGATGACTATGCCACAATCCCTTCTCTTCTCTTCTATTCAGGATTTGGGGCACACACACACAGCTGGCATGATTTTCAAGCCACCAAGTCTGGGATTTGAACCATGGTCACCCATGTGGGAGTCCAGCATCCTAACCACCACAAAGACCTGCTGGGCCCTCAGCCAGGATTTCATTAAAAGATGATGGAGATAGTCTTAATGCCTAGCCCCAGAATGACCAGTTTAATTCAGAATCTCAGATTTGGGGGGAATGACGTTTTTTCCCCAAGAGTTGTTCGGGTAATGATAATAAGCAGCCAGAGCTGAGGACCTCTGCTCTAAAGAAATGATACCAGCAATAACTGGCATTACTGTACCAGTGGTAAGTGATGATAAATTGGCACTGCTTATTCTGATGGATTTGGGGAACTGGCCATAAGACTGAATGATCCTTGTGAAATTTAGACAAGTAAGCCCCCTTTAAACATTTCATTCTCTACAAATGTAGGAAGGTTACACATTAACCAATTATGTCATTGAAACTGTGACTGTAGTTTCCAGCACTGCTTGCTGGTCTATTTCCTTCCTGATTTTATTCTTAATTCTATACATAATCTTCCTGCCTGATGGGATCACACTCTTATAAATATTTGAATTATACTTAATATTAGATTGAATGCTCTATCATTTTCATGGTTTTATAGTAAAACTAAAGTCATGTCATAGAGGTAGTGAATGTACATAAATGGAAACTTCAGGGAAAATGTCAAGGAAAAACTTAGCTTTTGTCATAGAGTACATGTACTTGCTGGAGAGAGACATAGGGAAAGTGAGAAATCACCCCCTCTTCCCCAGGGGGAATGACCATGATGCAATCCCTTCTCCTCCATTTTCCTCTTGGCTTTTTTGGGCATGCACACACATGTATTCGGCATGACTTTCAAGCTATTGTTTTCAGAACTCAAACCATGTTTGGCCATGTGAGAGTCCGGCACTTTAGCCGTTATGCTACCTGCTAGCCCTGAACACAATTTTTTTTTTAAAGGATAGAATAATGCATGTGGAAAATGTACAAGTAGTGCTATTTGTGTTATTTATTCGTGAATTGTGCCTTTTCTGTTTTTAGGAGCATCTGAGTATCAGGCCATATTAATCCAGAAGGAACGTATTAATACTGCACACTTAAAGCCTTTGTTTCTTGACTTTGAAGAAGTGAAGATCAAGGCACATCCATTATAAGAATTCTTTTGCCAAATTGGTGCCCCAAATGGCAATATCCTAAAGATAAAGGTGACCTCAAACTAAACATTCTCCATTCTCCTCAGCTCCTAGGGACTACAGAGAAAGATCCCTTGATAAAGAACAAAAGAAAAAGTACCAAAAAGGAACCTGTATCTTAGAATGTGTGCTCATAGATTAGATTTTGAATAAATTTTCACCTCAAGAGCAACTAGCCTGCACAGGCCAATAAGTATACAGAGACGATTTCTAAAGGTAGTGACCTCAGGTATCTAGTAGAAAAAAATGCAAAATCTCTCTGAAGAAGGGCACATTTATCCTTGACCATAAAGATGCTTCACACAATTTTCAAAGTTAGTGATAAGCAAACAGTTAAAATTAATGAGATTGAGCCACACAAGGAATAAAGCAACATGAGCAAGAACCAGCACAAATACCAAGCAGAAAGAAAACTGTACAGACTTTGGATATCTAAGTTACCAAAATAACCATGAGTACTATGCTTAATGAAGCAAATTCCAAGCTTGACAATATTTCTAGGGGATAGGGAATCATAAGAAGTAATTATCCTAGTCTGTTCAGGTTGTTGTAACAGACTGTTACAGACTGGGTGGCTTAATCACAAACCATATTTCCTCATAGTTCTGGAGGTTGGAAAGCCCAATATCATGACACTGGCTGACTTGTAAATCACTTTTTCACTCTACCATAATGGCTAAAAGACAAAAATATTAAAAATAACTACAGCTACAAAAAGTTGCTAATGGCGATAGTACATAAAAAGATATGAATTATGATGTCAAAACATAAAACTGGGGAAGGGAATAAATGTGTTGAGTTTATAAGCCATCAAAGTTAAGTTCTCAGCATAAAATAGACCATTAAAAATACAAGATGTTTTGTGAAAGCCTCATAGTAATCACACAGCAAAAAACTATAGAAGAATCAGAAAAAATAAAGAGAAAGGAATCAAAGTATACTATGATAGAAAGTCATCAAATCATAAAGAAAGATAGCAGTAAAGTAAAAAAGGAAAAAGAGAACTATAAAAACAGTAATGAAACTTTCAAGATAGCATGGTATATCCTTACCTATCAATACTTACTTTAAACACAAATGGATTAAATTCTCCAATCAAAAGGCATAGAGTGATTGAATGGATGGATGAAAAAAATAAGACCAAACCAAAATAAGACATATATAGGCTGAAAGTAAAGAAATGAACAAAGATACTGTACACAAATAGAAACCAAAAGAGAGCAGGGAGAAAGCTATACTTAAGTCAAACAAAATAAACTTTACATCAAAAACTGTAATAAGTGATAAAAATCAAAGGTCATTATATAATAAGGAGATCAGTCTTTAAGAGGATATAACAATTGTGTATATTCTAAGCAAGAGAGAATAAACAAAAATAATAGTAACGATACTCTAATTTCAACAATGGATAGATAATGCAAACAGAAAATAACAAGGAAATACTGTACCTGAACTGCACTTTAGACCAAATGGACCTAACAGATCATTCCAACAATAGCAGCAAAATGTGTGTTCTTTTCAAGAGCATGCAGAACATTCCCCAGAATAAATCACATTAGGCCACAAAACAAGTCTTAACAAATTTAAGAAGACTGAAATCATATCAAGCATCTTTATTAACTACAATAGTATGAAACAAGAAATCAACAGGAGAAAAACCGAAAAATTCACAACACGTGGAAATTTTCCAACACACTCCAGAACAAACAATGGTCAATAAAGAAATCGAAAAGAAATGAAAAAACATCTTGTTACAAACAAAAATGAAAGTATAACTATCAAAACTTGTGGGGAGGGACCAGCAGTTGACATAATGGCTATGTCACTAGACTTCTATGTAGTCGACCGCAGTTCAAGTCCCTGACCTGGTGGCTTAAACTCATGCTGGGTGGGTGCTTGTGTGTGTGTGTGTGTGTGTGTGTGTGTGTGTTCAGAATCCGGAGAGGAGAATGGAGGAGAAAGGATTGTGGCATGGCCATACCCCTGGGGGAGGGAAAAAGTCTACTTTATTTTACTTAAGTATAGTTTAAAAAAAAAAAAAAAAAGTTCCAAGAGAGAAGTTTATAGTAATAAATATCTATATTAAGAAAACAGAAAGGTATCAGATAAACAACTTACTTTATACCTCAAGGAACTAGAAAACACACTAAGCCCAAAGTGACCAGAATGAAGCAAATAATTAAAATTAGAGTAGAAATAGAATGGTGACTAGAAAAATAATAGAAAAGATCAGCAGACTTTGGAAAGAAGTGAACGAAACTGACAAATCTTTAGTTAAACAAAAATAAAGAAAAGAGGGACCAGCAGATTGCAAAGTGATTGAACTGCTGCACTCCCACATGGCCAGCTACAATTCGAGTCCCAGACCCAGTGGTTTGAAAATCATGCCAGGTGTGTGTGTGTGTGCATGCCCAAGATCCCAAGAGAAGAATGGAGAAGGGATTGTGGTGTGACCATCCCCCAACAGCGTGATTTCTTTCCCTCTCTCTGTCTGTCTCTCTCCTTCTCTCTCTCCCTCTCTCTCTCTCTCTCCAACAAATCCATACACACTATGGGGAAAAAAAAACTCTGAAATATAAATAAAAATGAAGAAAAATAAAATTAGAAATGAATGAGATGTGAGATATTTTATAATACAGTAATATATTCCCATTTAGTCCATTTGGTCTGAAGTGCAGCGCAGGTCCAATGTTTCCTTGTTATTTTCTGTTTGAACAAGCAATCCACTGTTGAAATAGGAGTATCCTTATTATTATTTCTCTCTCTCTCTGTTAACATATATTAATATATATAAATATACATTAATTATATAAAAATTTACATTACTTGAAATATTAGGTATTCTGATGTCAGGTTTTTTTGTGTGTGTATGTGTAACTGTTATATCCTCTTGAAGAATATATCCCTTTATCATTATATAGTGACCTTATTACAGGTTGTGACTTAAAGTGCATTTTGTTTGATAGAAGTATAGCTATACCTCTGCTCTCTTTTGTATATTATACACACACACACGTGTATATACACCTAAAGACTTACCCAGCAAATTGTCCAAAGTAATGAATAAACTCAACAAAACTGCAGGATACAAAATCAACAAAGATAAACCAGTTGTGTTTTTATATGTTATATTAATAAACAACTATCCAAAAAATAAATTGAGGAGCAAGTCCATGTACAGTTGAATCAGAATGAATAAATTTAACTTAGGAATAAATTTAGCCAAGGAGGTATGTCGCTGAACTCCCATGTAGTCGACTGTGGTTTGAGTCCCGGACCCAGTGGCTTAAAACCCACGCCAGGCGCGTGTGCGTGTGCGCCCAAGATCTCGAGAGGAGAATGGAGGAGAAGGGATTGCAGCATGGCCATCCCCCCTGGGGGGTGATTTCTCACTTTCTGTCTCTCTGTCTCTCTCTGTCTTTCTGGCAAGTGCACTCACTCTATAGCAAAAACCTCTCCAGAAAAAAGAAAAAAAAAAAGGAAGAAGAAGAAGAAGACGACAACAATGATGCAAAATGAGACGATATCGAGAACCAGCAGTTAGTGTAATGGCTATGTCGCAGGACTCCCACGTAGTCGACCGCGGTTCGCGTCCCGGACCCAGTGGCTTAAAACCCACGCCAGGCGCGTGTGCGTGTGCGCCCAAGATCTCGAGAGGAGAATGGAGGAGAAGGGATTGCAGCGTGGCCATCCCCTCTGGGGGGGGTGATTTCTTGCTTTCTGTCTCTCTGTCTCTCTCTGTCTGGTGAGCACATGCGCCCTATAGTGAAAAACCTCTAAAAAAAAAAAAAATAGAAAAGAGATGATATCCCTTGTTCACAGGTTGGAAAACTCAATATTGTCAATATACCCATACTATCCAAAATGATCTATGGATTTGATGTAATCCTTATCAAATTTCAATAATTTTTTTTACAGAAATAGAAAAAAGCAACACTACATTGACATGAAACCAAAAAAATCTTCAAATAGCTAAAGAAAACTTAAGCAAAAAGAACAAATCTGAAGGCATTAAATTTAATTTCAAATTAAATAACTAATATATACTTATCAAAACAATTCAGTATTGGCATAAAATAAACACAGTGACCAAGAAAACAGAATAGAGAGCCCAAAATTAAATCCATGAATATATGGTCAAATAATCTTCAACCAACGCTAGTCTTTTCAATAACCAGTGTTGGAAAAAATATATATTCACATGCAAAAGAATGAAATTGGACCCTTATTTTACACCATATATAAAAATCAACTCAAAGAGGATTAAAGATGTGAATAATAGACCCTAAATCATAAAACTTCTAGAAGAAAACAGATGAAAAACTCCATTACATTGGTTTGTGCAATGCACAGGCAATGAAACCAAACCAAACAAGTGAGACTGAATCAAGTGAAAAGTTTACTGCACAGCAAAGAAATCAATCAACAAAAAGACCTACATAATGAAAGAATTACAGACCACAAGAAGATATTTATAAACCATATTGATAAAAGGTTAATATCTGCTATGGCCTAGAATGCTAGTGCCCTCCCCTCCAAATTCATATGATGAAACCTAACCCCTGAATTATTAAGAATTAAAAGGTTTTGGGAGGGAATGAGGTTCCACACTCATGAATAAAATGAATGCCCTTAGAAAATAGGGGTTTATTTACCCTTCCACAATGTGAGGACACAATAGGTCCCATTATGTACCAGACAGTGAGTCTCTAGACACCCAATCTGTTCATGTGGGCCTTATCAGTCTTCAGAACTGTGAGAAATACATTTCCGTTGTATAAAACTACCTAGTTTATGATAATTTGTTACAGCTGAGCAGACAGACTGAGACAATATCCAATATATAGAAGTAACTCACACAACTCAATAATGAAAAACAAAAACTACAATTTAAAATGGGCAAAGGACCTTTTAGACAATTTTTCCCAGAAGGCATACAAATGGCCAACAGGTATATTAAAAAGTGCTCAAGATCACTTATTTGCAGTAAAGTGCAAATACAAATCACAATGAGATCACTTCCTATTTATTAGGATGGCTATTATCAAAAAGAAAAAAGATAAGTGTTAGTGAGGATGTAAAAAATAAAAAGATAACCCTTGTATACTGTTGGTAGGAATATGAATTAGTACAAGCATTATAAAAACAGTATATACGTTCTTTTAAAAAGTAAAAATAGATATATTTTTATCTATTTTCTATCTGTAATATGATCCTGCAACCCCACTCCTGAATATCCAAAGAAAATAAAATAATTATTTCAAAGATATATTTGCACTCCCATTTTTATTGTAGATTATTCACAATAGCTATGTTCTGATATAGCTAGAGAACCTGTGTGTATGTGTATTGGGTTGTCAGAAGTCGTGACACATTTTTACACAGAAAAGTATATGTAATGACTTTTCTGACAACCCAATATATAAAGAAATAATAAAATTTCCTTTTTTAAGGCTGAATAATATATGTGTATGTATGTGTATATATTTTTGTATTTTATATGTATTTATATGTATTTTCATATGTGTATATATGTATATACACACACATATATATGCAAAAAAGCCTTAAAAAAGGAGGACATTTTCAGCCTTAACAAAGAAAGAAATTTTATTATTCACAATAACCTGTAGGCCTGGAGGACACTATGCTAAACTAAATAAGCCAGACACATACAAATACTGTATGACCTCACTTAGATGTGGAATCTAAACAAGTAAATAGAAATCGTGGAAGCAGAGAGCAGAATTGTGGTTACCAGGGACTAGAGGGGTGGACTCGGAGATGTTGATCAAAGGGTACGGAGTTTCAGTTATGCAGAGTAAATAAGTTCTGGAGAGCCAATGCAAAGCATGGCGACCACAGTTTAAAAATACTGTATTGTATAGTACTGAATAATTGAATAATTGAAAATTACTGAGACTAGAACTTAAATGACCTCACTACACCTACACAAAAAGCTATGCGAGGTGACAGGTACATTGCCTTGACGGTGATCATCATTTTTACAATATGTATGCATTCGAAAACATCACACTATACATCTTTGATATTTAAATTTTTATTTGCAAATTATACCTAAATAAATCGGGGAAAATGCAAACCAAATTTTTCAACATAAAAAAATAAGTAAAAAAAAGAGAGACAGAGGATACAGGGTAAAGGCCTATTACAGTTCTGATTAGCTATCCAGAAAGAGAACGTATACACAGTAGTTTTTAAACTGGCTTCCCACTCTCCTCACAAAATAAGGAAAAGGATAGTTTCCCTCTGATTGATGGTCACCAAGAAATTAGAAAAATACATCTTTTGGACAGGCACATTTAAGTATACAGGCAGAAGAACCACTAAAATAACTATATTTTATACCGTAAAATTTATAAAAGCCCATTTAGTCAAATTTGTAGAGCTACTTAAATTTACCCACACTTTAAAAACTGTTGACATGAAAAATATAATAAAATCATATACATGTTTACCTTTTCAGTATTAGCCCAAGTATTTAACTGGTAAGGTTTATTCTCTTTTTAAAAATGTCATAAGTTAATTAAATTATGTATCAATTCTAGGACCTATATGACTGCTAATTAGCTATGACTGTGTGTCCTAGATTTAAGAACCCATTTAAAATCAGATGTAGGGCCAGCCAGAGCTGTGGTGGTAAAGGCAGCTGGATTCCACATGGCTGACTGAACGGTTAGAGTCCCAGACCCAGCAGTCTGAAAAACACACATGCCCAAAAATCCTAGGAGGAGAATGAAAAAGAAGAGGTTGTGGTGCAGGCATCTCCCTGGAGGGGAAAGGGTGATTTCTCACTTGTACTTTCTCTCTCTTTCTCTCTGGGGAGCACAAATACCCTATGGCAAAACTAAACAAAAATTGAATCTAAAGGAGCAATGATAGTATTTGGGTACTTGGAATCTAAGACTCCAACACAAATTTAAATAACAAAACTCTTCTCTGGTTTAGAGATTCTAAGGAATTTGCTCTTGTCAGATGAGAAGACATAAATTATTTTTCAAGTCCAATAATTGGCTCCAGAAAAGAAATTTGTTTTAATATTCAAAGGGTACTTGGAAGTTTGCTTCACTAAATTTTTGGCACCTTTACTCCATACCTCCCAAAAGTCAAATGAAGAAAATAGTGTTTGATGGTATATTTTACTTTCCTGATAGACAAAACAGCAATAAGGCTGTATTTCAGAAATCAAAATTTGTTATATAAACAGAATTTTATGTACTGGGTTATCAGAAGAGTCATGACAAATTTTTGTATAGAAAAACAGAAAAATATACATCATGGCTTTTCCAATGACCCAATATATATATTTGCATGTACCTGTGCACATGCATGCATTCCACACAGACATACATGTACCAATAACAAATTTACTTAACAGTAAATGAATAAAATGTTTAAATATATAAATATATATTTTATAATATTATACAAAAGTCTGACTTTTCACTTTGTATGCTCCAGGATCTGTACTAGACAAATTAGATTCGATTTCTACCTTCAAAATGTAAGTAAGAACAAAACTGGGAGCAAGTGCAATGCTAAAGATACATTCAGGCCAAGTGTGAATACAGGAGCTAGCACATGGTATCAGTGAAGTAGAGGAAACTTATTCAACCTGAGGGATCGAGGGGTGCAGAACCATGGATAATGTCTTGGGGAGCTCAGCCTCTCAGGGTGGGAGGGAACATGTAAAAAAGGAAAATACTGGAACCAGAAGGTGGCAGAAAGGTTAGGTCACTGGACTCCCACATGGCTAAGTGTGGTTTGAGTCCTGGACCCAGTGGCTGAAAGCTCACGCCAGGTACATGTGCATGTGTGGTCATGATCCTGAGAGGAGAATGGAGAAGGGACTGCAGTGTGGCCATCTCCCCAGTGGGTGACTTCTCGCTTTATGTCTCTCTGTCTCTCCAGCAAATGTGCACACCCAATGGCAAAAATCCCTTTAAGGAAAAAAAAAAAGAAGGGAAATACCATTGTGTACATAGGAAGCAGTAAATGCACAGGAGGGAAGTCCATATGGTAGCCTTGACATCTACATACAGCTCAGAATCACTAAGGTTCTAATTATAAGGTGACAAGGCCAAGGGGATAGGCTGTCCAGGAGTTCAGACCAGATAACCATAAGAGCTGTACTCCATGTCCAGGTGCTTCCATTTCATTCTGAAGACACTAGTGAGTCACTGGAGAGAATAAAACAGGAAAACAGCATAGATGCTCATGTGAAGATTTTGATAAGGAGGATAATGCCATGCATTTAGTAATCATTAACAAGACAGGGTAGAACATAGAGGATGCTTATGAGGATTTGCTGACATGCTATGATGAGTCTGTGTAGGAAGAGACTCAGATGGCTCCCTGGTTTTGTTGGGGTAATTGGATGGTAGGATGTTAATTGATGTAGAAAATACTGATGGTCTAGAATGAGACCAGCAGATGGTGTAATGCTCACATCGTTGGACTCCCATGTAGATGACCATGGTTCAAGTCCCAGACACGGCGAATTAAAACTCACACAGAGGAGAATAAAGGAGAAGGAATGACAGTGTGACCACCCTCCCTGGGGGTGATTTCTCACTTTCTATCTCTGTGTCTCTCTCATCTCTCTGGTAAGCACAGGCACCCTATACCAAAAAAAAAAAGACCTCTAAAAAAATGAAAATACTGATGGTCTAGAATGGCAAGTGGAGGAAGATGATGGGGCCATATTAAGTAAGACAAATCAGTCCTAAAATCCAAGTGGAAATATACAGCAAGCATCTGAATACACTACTTCGAAATTAGCCACAGTTCACGGTTAATGGAAGAGATCCACCCTAAGGTAAGGTTACTGCAATGATCCTTTTTCTTTAGGTATGGTAGGCAAAAAGAAAAAAAAGGAAAGAGTTAAGTTTCAACTTTAAAATAAAGCACCAGATATAAGGACGTTTGACACTGAGACCAAGTTAAGCTTCCCAATGGGATGTAGAACCTACTGATACCAGTCAGCAACCAAAACACAGCCTGACCAGATTGACTGATATGTGGCTATGTCATCGACTGCATGTAATCATTTCTGGAACATATGAAAGAAATGTGGCAAAAATGTCTTTCTCTAAGGTATCCCTTTGCCCAAGATAGTAAATTTTCACAAGGACATAGCGTTTATTATGTTTATATAGTGTCACATAGGAAAACCTCATCACTCAATGTTTCTGTGTAAAGGCATATATACATGTAGACACAAAATACACACTGTCTACATGACACCACCAGCTATGCGTCCTGTTTTCACATGTTCCCCTAAGCCTTTTATTTCACCACATAAGAGAGCCACATGCTTTTTTATTATGTATAACTGTTCTGTGGATACTCTGAATTTATATAACATTCCAAACCAAAAGGCATTACAATAGGATTCGAGGAAACAGAAATCCAATGATTTTCTCTTTTAAATAACTGTATATACATTCCAAGTATATACAGTTTTTATAACAGTATAATAATACTCTCTTATATTGTTTTATCTCTTCCAATGTGCACACATCAAAGTTCATGTGACTCAGCAAATCAAACTGGAGTTTTAACTGACCTTTGCCTGAAATTATCTATCTATCTATCTATCTATAGATAGATAGATAGATAGATAGATAGTTCATGAGGAAAAGTGGGTACTTTATTTCCTATGCCAATATATTACATTGTGGCTTTCCATTTTAGAGTTTTGCTACTTAAGTCCTTTTCATGATTTTGTGGTAATTTACTAATTACTTTTACAAATAAATGCAGTATAGCTTTTTTTTTTTTAAGAGATTTATTTGGTGTAGAGTGCAAGCACTTGCCAGAGAGACAGAAAGTGAGAAATCAGCCCCCAGGGAAGATGGCCATACCACAATGCAATTCCTTTTCCTCCATTCTTCTCTCGGGATTTTGAGCATGCACACACAAGCACCTGGTGTGAATTTAAGCCACTGGGTCCAGGACTCTAACCACAGTCAGCAGGAGTCCAGCGACGTTACCATTATGCCATCTTCTGGTCCCTCACTATAGATTTTTAATATAGAGTGTTACAACATTTTCTAAGAGAGATTTTTGCTAAAGGGTGCATGTGCTAAGGAGGACAGAAATTGCCCAAGAAACATTATTCTCTAATATTATATCTCTTTATTTCCTGTAAATCTTACTTCTCCAAAAAGCAGAAAGAAAATTCGATTTTAACTGACAATCTATTAGTAAATTCTCAATTGTTATTAGTTAATATTAAATATTAAGTATTAATTTATAAATTAATTAGTATTAATTAATAAATACTAAATATTATTAAATACTCATTCTATTAGTAAATACTCAGCTATATTCATCTTTGATGTTTATAAAGAGTTGGCATCTATGCAAATTATGAAAATTATGCTCAATAATACACATTAAAAAATTGTAGATAATGGGAACCAGCAGTTAGCGTAATGGCTATGTTGCAGGACTCCCACGTAGTCGACCACGGTTCGCGTCCCGGACCCGGTGGCCGAAAACACACCGGGCGCATGTGCATGCGTGCCCAAGATCCTGAGAGGAGAATGCAGGAGAAGGGATTGTGGCGTGACCATCCCCCCTGGGGGGTGATTTCTCGCTTTCTGTCTCTATGTCTCTCTCTGTCTGTCTGGTGAGCACACGCGCCCTATAGCGAAAAAAAAAATCTCTCCCAAAAAAAAAAAATTTTAGATAATGAGTAATATCATCAAATCAGGAGATACGAACCTGAAGCTGTAAGAGGAGGAAGAAGTTTGATCACACAGAACTTTTAAAATGGATTCAGAAGGCTGGTCCTATAGTCTAGTACTTAAGGGAGCCAGCTCCCATATGGCCAGCCATGGTTTAAGTCCCAGCCCAGGTGGTTTGATAAGCACACTGGTGCATGTGCATGCATGCCCCAAATCCCCATAGGATGTTGAAATGAAAAAGGGATTATAACATGACCACATCCCATTGGGGCGATGCCTTCTCACTCTCTGTCTTTCTGGTGAACACATTAACTCTCTGACAATTCAAAGGGAAATAAAAATGAAGATTCAATATAAGAGTATTATTATACTGTTTTAAGGGTCTCAAAAGAAAGGCCTATGAGAACATGAGAAATATCTTCTAGAGAGTTGCAATTAAAACCCAGTGCTAACAATACTCGTAATAGAAACAAAAATCCTATATAAAATGTCATTGAGGCTATAATGAGGCATTCATAAATTATGTTGCCTATCTAAATGAAAATTATCAATTTACCAGAAGCCTTTCAAAGATCTGTCCAAAAACACTGATCATTAAAATTCATTTATAGGGACCAGCAGATGGCATAATGTTTATGTCGCTGGACTCCCACATAGTTGACCATGGTTTGAGTCCTAGTTCTGGCAGCTTAAAACTCATACCAGGTATATGTGTGTGCATGTGTGCCCAAGAGGAGAAGGAATTATTATGGTGTGGCCATCCCTACTGCAGGGTGATTTGTCACTTACTATCTCTCTGTCTCTCAGGCAAGCACATGTGCCCTATAGCAAAAAATCTCTCTAAAAAATAAAAAATTCATACATGAATGTTGGCTTTCAAATGGCATGAGGCTAGCTGGTGTGTGATATAGCATCTCCCAGTGTTACACTAAGTCCTCTTTGATGATCCAGAAGTATATGAAGCCAAACCAGCTCCAATAAATAAGAATTATACATTACCAGATGTGAAAGAAAGTTTTTCCAACCACATTACCAGTGGAGCTAATCTAAGAATCAAACAATCCTAGGACCAGCAGATGGCATAATGGTTACATCACTGGACTCCCTCATAGTCAACTGTGATTCAAGTCCCAGGCCTGGCAGCTTAAAATTCATGTTGGGCATGTGTGCATATGTGCCCAAGATCCTGAGAGGAGAATGGAGGAGAAGGCATTGCAGTGTGGCCTCCTTCCCTGGGGGGTGATTTCTTGCTTTCTATCTTTCTGTCTCTCTGGCAAGTATAAACGCCTTATAACAAAAGTCTAAGGAAAAAAATCAAATTACCCCTCCTTTACCAATTGAAGCAAAGCACACCCACCAAGCTGAACAACTATGGGAGATATCATTTCATCTTCCCCATTTGCCCAGCCTTAGGCTAAAAGACCTAGCATTTGAATTAACCAGGAAATTGGGCAGCCATTTCTCTATAGCCTGACTGAGCAATCTGAAATAGCTGGCATGTTGTTCTCATGTTATCAGCTCCTTTTTTTTTTTTTTAGAGGTTTTTTTGCTATAGGGCATGTGAGCTCACGAGACAGACAGAAAGATAGAAAGTGAGAAATCACCCCCCAGGGGGGATGGCCACGCCGCAATCCCTTCTCCTCCATTCTCCTCTCAGGATCTTGGGCATGCATGCACACACGCCCGGAGTGAGTTTAAGCCACCGGGCCTGGAATGCGAACCGCAGTCGACTACATGGGAGGGCCAGCGACATAGCTATTATGCTAACTGCTGGTCCCTCAGTTTCTTTCTTGATACACATTTAGCTATGATACTCAGGAAGAAAAACATACATAAATGCATCCTTACCCAAAGAAGCATGGAAACTCCTAGTGGCATAGAGCTTTCTGGGAGGCACAGGAGAAACAAGAACAGTACCATGAGGTTGTGCATGATAGAGACAGGATGAATCTGAGTCCTTAGTAACCGTACACACTAGATTTACAGTCTTCAATAAGGGCATCAATCCATTGACATACCAATAACTGGTATGTTCACGTTCACAGACCCAGAGAGCATGTAAGAGAAGATTCCTCCTCGAACAACTAAAGCTGTATCAGACAAACATCTGTCCACTAAAGACTGGAGTAAGAGCTCCGCATCTCTCTCCAGTTGTATGACGGAGAATGAAGCTTACAGTCCATGAGTGATCAGTGAGAAAGACAAGGGCAAACCATGCACCCTGTCTGTTGGCAAACACCAAGTCTGAATAGAGCTTTCATTATCTCAGGGAGAGGAGGAAATGGGAAAACAAGGTAAATTAGACATTTCAAGGACATGTAAAAAAGGATATATATGTCCAAGTTATTTATGGGCTGGTCCCATAGCCTAGTGGTTAAGGGAGCTGGATCCCACAGGGCTGACTGCAGGTCAAGTCCTGGATCTGGTGCCATGAAAAACATACCAGGTGCATATGGCTTATGTGCTCCAAATCCTGACAGGCTGGAGAAATGGAGAAATGACTGTGATGTGACCATGCTTCACTGAGGGGTACCTTTTCCCTCCCTGTCTCTGTCTCTCTGGCAAGCAAGCATATCTTCTGGCTTTTATGCAGGTGGCATGGTGGTTAAGATGTTGGATCCCACACAGCAGACTTTGTAGTTCAAGTCCCAGATTGCAGCTTGAAAAATCATACCTGGAAAATGTGTGTGTGTTTGTATGTGTGTGTGTGTGTGTGTGTGTGTGTGTGTGTGTATGTGTGTACATGTCGAATATCCTGAGAGGAGAATTGAGACAGGATTTCAATGTGGCCATCCCCTGTAGGGAATGATTTCTCACCCCCTTGCCCCTCTCCAGTGAGTACACACGCCCTATAGCAAAACGTAAAAATAATTATTTACAAAACCCAACAAGACATTTCAGAAAGCCAATTTTCTTCCTGATTAGGACACAAAAAGACATGAATTAGGAATGGAGAGCTATAAAGAAGGAAAAAGTTGACATTAAAAAGTAAATAAATCAGGTAAAGTAAGATGACCAGAAAACTAAAAATCCAACTGTAGATTTTTTTTTTTTGAGAGGTTTTCGCTATAGGGCGCGTGCACTCACCAGACAGACAGAGAGAGACATAGAGACAGAAAGCGAGAAATCACCCCCCAGGGGGGATGGTCATGCCGCAATCCCTTCTCCTCCATTCTCCTCTCGGGATCTTGGGCACGCACGTACATGAGCCCAGCATGAGTTCTAAGCCACCGGGTCCAGGACGCAAACCACGGTCAACTACGTGGGAGTCTAGCAACATAGCCATTACGCTAACTGCTGGTTCCCCCAACTGTAGATTTATAGTCTACACTGAAAATACTTTATTTCTCTCGGCCTCCCTAAGTCATCTACAAAGCTCATATAATGAAATTTTACATAACTGCTTTGAGGATGGCATGTAAATTGTTATGGAGAGTGCCTGACTAGTAACAGTTGCTCAATAAATGTTGGTTATATTATTACTACCATTATTACTCATCTTTAAAGAATTACAAATATATTAAGCAACTTATAAAGGTGAATCTAAATTAAGAATATAAGAATAACAAATCATGGCAAATTGGATTGGTAAAAGACTGAAACTAGGTAATCACAATATTATACATGATTAGGCATTAGGAGTACAAATTAGTTAGCTTTCCTGGAAATAAATTAAGCAAAAAACATTAAAAGTCTCAAAATGGAATATATTGGGCCAGCTCTGTGGTGCAATGGTTGAGGCAGCCAGCTCCCACATGGCCAACCATGTGGTTCAAATCCCAGAACCACCAGATTGAGACACACGATGCATGTACATGCATGCCCCAAACTCTGACAGGATGGAGAATTAGAAGAGGACTTGTGGCATGACCATTCCCCATATTTGGATGCCTTTTCTTCTCCTCCCACATAGGGTGCATTCTCTAGCAAAAACAAAACTACATACACACACACACACACACACACACACACTTTTAAATATATACATATATAGATATATACACACACCGAAAACATATATTCCAATTCTAGAATAAATGTATTTGTTTGTTTCCTACCGATGCCCGCCGAAGGCCTAGAGAAAACGATCAACCTGGTAACAAAAAGCCTCCTTTAATATCCACATTCTGGTCTTGAAATGTTACTCTGACTTAACAAAATTATGGTTTTGGACAAAAATCTGGTTTCAGTCAATCTGAATTTAAATAAATTTCAATTGTCAATGGATTGATGTCCAAATATCTTTACATCCATGAATTGATAACATTTTTAAATGTCAGTTACTTCCAAAAATGTTAAAATATCAATTCATTATCATGGTAACTACTAAGTAAAAGGAGATATTTTGCACTTACTCGTTTTTCCTGTATGAACTTTACTACTAGGTTATCAAACAATAAGATGAAGGGAAATAATTCACTAGAAAGTAGTGAGGACCAGCAGATGGCGAAATGGTTACATCACTGGACTCCCACAGTCAACCACTGTTAGAGTCCCAGACCCAGTGGCATGAAACTCACACCAGGTGCATGTGCACATGTGCCCAAAATCTTTGGAGGAGAATGGAAGAGAAGGGACTGTGGTGTAGCCATCCTCCCCTCAGGGGCAATTTCTCACTTTCTGTCTCTCTATCTCTCTCTGCCAGACCCGTAGGTGTAAGTGCCCTATAGCAAAAAATCTCTCTCTAAAAAAAAAGTAACCCAACTAATAAAGAGAAATGCTAGAATTAGAATACCACTATTTGCACCCTTGAGGGGGTGAAGAATTATTTATGAGCATGACTCATCAACAGTTGTAACATTCCAGAGAGAGACAACTAAACATTATGGGCTACAGTGATAAAATCTTGCCAAAAAGATGAAATCAGAATTTGATCCTGTCTCTGTATCCAGAAGCTGATTTGCAGAAATACCAAGGACAGAGGACTGTATTGGACTATACCATAAGTAGGAAATCCATAAAACTCAGAGGGGAGAAATTACAGGTCAAATGGCCCTTGTTCTATAATGGAAAATTATGAGAGAATAAAGGATGGAGGGAACCCTACAGATAAAAAGAAAACTAATAACATATAGTTTTTAAAGAGCAAGATTAAGTATATACATATATTCCACACAATCATATTTTGGTGATAGAACTAGAAAAAGAAAATCTATGAAAGGAAAAACACGAAGAAGTAACAGAGGTAACAGAAATTACTGTAGGGGGCAGATTGCTGGTTACTCGCAGTGGGAGGAAGGGTTGTGATTGGAATGTGGCACATGGAGGAGTGGGTGACAAAGTTCTGTACCGTCACTCGGATAGTGTTCACCTTGTAATTCATTAAGCTGTATATTCAGTGTCTATGGTTTTCATATCTGTTTTATGTCACAGTACAAGTATTTTAAAAACCAAAAAGTTAGTAAACAAGTAATTACCATGGCACTCTTACTATAGCACTAACTACGGCGACTTCTGTGTTCCTTATGTACTTGTTTCCTTAAAATTCAGGTTTTCTAGATTCATCGTAATGTGCTTATCCTAGAAGCTCATGATGGCCCAGGCATTCCTAAATAGTATTTTAAACTAGATTTGCCATAATGTAACAAACATTTTTTATTCCACTACATGATACTTGGTAACAGGAGATTAATTCGTTTCTTTTCACTAGTTCAAAATTTGGCAGGAGAAGAACAAAGAGGAGAAAGCACAAGGACTGAGCAGGCAGTAGTCCCTGGCTAGCAGATGTGCAGCCATCAGCAGAAAAGCTGCTTGGCTTTGCTTTGGGGATGCAGGATCAGATCACCCAGAAGACCATGATATCTGAGAGTTCTGAGCAGACCAAAGCTCTCTAGCATTCCCGTAGCCTGGAGACTCAGCCAACCACATGAACTTGGATGGGTACTTCCCTGCCCTTGGGGCCTCCAACTCTTACAGAATCAATTTTTCAAGCCCCATTGAATTGAAATTCTGAAAATAATTCCTTTTAGTCATAAAAATTGTCAAAATCCTGAATACCTCAATTTACTATGTAAAATGCAATTTTCTTTAAGGATATCATAGCAATCTTTACCAGGGCTCGGTTGGTTTGGTTTGTCTCTAATGATTAAACTTAAAACAGTAGGTACTGTGATTGCTTTAATTTTTTTTTAAAAAAGGATGAATGCAACACATCAGTTAGTAATTAACATTGATGGCATATTTTTTTATTCCACAATGCCAGCAATTCAGTATTTAACCAATAAGAAATCAATATACATGCCTTTATGGCCTATAATTTATCAGTATTTCATTTAAGTATACTCTTTAGAGATACAAAGTACAGAATATACTAAATTTGGGTTATATGATTTTTATTTTTTTGTAAAAGTTGTTTGATTTATTGTGGTGTAAAACTATTTTCTCTCTTGAAATGTTTATAAAGGAGGAAAATTGAGACTGTTCTACTCATTGGAAAAAAATTAATTTTACCCTACTTTGATTCTTTTACATTTCCTAGCTGTTTAATATATGTCGTTGTCATTGTAAAAAATGTTAGATAGAAAAAAATAAGCTAGGAGAACTAAATGTTAAATCCTTAACTGCTATTGTCTTCTTCATCCCTCCCTTCTTCCCTTCCTTCCTTTAATTTGTCAGCGGGTGCTTGTACTCTGGAGAGACACAGAGAGAGGGAGGGAAGAAGAGAGAAAGCACCATCTCAGGGTCAGGCTGCAATCCCTTCTCTAGTTCTCATCCTGTCAGGTGTGTGCTCAAGCCTCAGAGACCAGCACTCAAACCGAGTGGATGGCTACATGCAATCCGGCTTCCTTAACCAACAGGCAACCAGGCTAGCCCTGCTGAAGTACTGTTTTTAAACAAGAGAATTATTTCCCACAAAACGAAGTTGTTGAATCAAAAACATTTAAGTAAATATTATTTTTAGATCATTGTGGATTCATATAGGAAGGAATACAGAGATAACCCATATAGCCTTTGCCCATAGTACCTTAACGGTAACATCTTACAACACTATCTAGTCCAATACCATAACCAGAATGTTGAAATTGATAACTGATGATGAAACAATCCACCTGTCCTATTCACATCTCTGTAGTTCTACTTACACTCATTTGTATGTTCAGAGGAACTTCAGAAAGTCTATGAAAAACAGAAATAAGTTTATTTTCAAGCCAAAAGATTTTGAAAATTCATGCACAGTTGTTTCATAATACACATTTTCCACAAACTTTTTTTTTTTGAGAGAGAAACAGAGACAGAAAGTGAGAAATTACGCCCCAAGGGGGATGGCCATGCTGCAATCCCTTCTCCTCCTTTCTCCTCTCGGGATCCTGAGCATGCTCGCACACATACGCACCCAGCGTGAGTTTAAGCCATGGGGTTCAGGATTTGAACCGCAGTCGACTACATGGGAGTCCAGTGACACAGCCATTATGTCAACTGCTAATCCCTCCACAAACTTTTTGAAGTCCCTTCATATATGTGTATTTAGTTTAGTACAGTCCTGTCGCATGTGTATGTTCCTGTGTGTGCCACATCTTATCACCGTACACAGATCACATGTGCTACTTTTATACACCCACCTGCCGCTTGTCTCCTTCCCTCTATGCCTTGGAAACCAATAATCTATTCTCATGTTCATGAACTTGTCACTTAAAAATATTATTTAAGTAGAATCAAACAGTATATTATATTGATTTTTTAGAGTCTTAAAGTCATAGGCAAAAATCTAGGGAAGGACCCCACAAGAATGCCAAAGTTTATAAACAGAAGATAGCAGTCATTTTTAACTGAAGCCACCAGAGCACATGGAGTTATATCGAATGACTAATAAAATATTTGTACTATGCAGAGTTTTTTTCTATGCATATTCATTATAATGTGCCATTAATAAATAATGCAATATTTTGATCAATTCTCAAAAACAAGGGTGGTCAAGAGAACATGCCTTTAGCAGTTTTGGTTTTTATTTTGTTTCAGGTTTTACGGTTTTTATTTTATTGTACTTTCTAAATGTTTGTATAATTTTTAAGCTGTCTATTCCGCCAAACACAAAAATAATTATGAGGGACATAAATCTATTAGCATGTCACAGGCATAGCTAATATTACTGAAGGGAATTGAAAAGTGAGAGCCATTATGAGTATTCCAGCTATCATTAAGGATTCCTTTTTTAAAAAATCTGGCTCTTAAGTAGGAAACAGCGGAGACACAGTTAGAATTCTGTTATTTCTGGTATTCTTTCAACAATAAAATTGAAAGGACCTATTAACCAAGATTTCCGTTAGTCCAGAGGGATAAAGGTCCATAACAGTTTTTGTCTCCTTCAAGCTGGATCTCAATCTGGACTATTTGATGTTACATAATGAAGTGACCCATATTAAAAACAGGAAGTCACTAGAACTCACGCTTCCTGAACTGAGTATCTATCCCTTCAGTGTCAACAACATGTGGACATCAGAGGATAAGACTTCCTAAAAATTTATTAATTTCTCTTGATTCCCTACTATATCTCATATAAAATGTTTTTTCACCCCTAATCTCAATCTGAATAGTGTTACCAAATTTTATTACTTAAATAATAGTTATCTCCACACAACTCTCTAATTAAATGTCTTCTTGAATGACTACCAGCTGTGCTATTATTTCCTCTGAAAATTTCCAAGTGCCCATAGCCTAATGAGTACTCTTCTTTAGTATCTAATAAGATTAGAAACTCCATCCATATAAAGGGATAGATGAATAAATTTGTAATGAAGCAAACAGCAAAATGTAATTTGTAGGATGCAGGGGTACATAGGTTTTCACAGTACAGTTCCTATGACTTTTTTATAGTAAAATGAAAGGAAAAAAAATATCAGCCTCAGAAAGGGACCTGGATACAATTAGGCCAATTATCATAAAGTAAAAAGGGACGTTAATGGAATTGGTCGAATGGACCTCTTAATCTCATTTATTTAATCTCAAGGGCATTTTGCCAAAAGGTAGCTAAGTACACTTTTCAGTGTCCTGAAGGTCAGAGGGAATCCTATCTACTGGACCCCAGTACTAACACAGGGTGACATCATGAGAAATAGTTTCAATTGACGTGATTCCTTCAATACCAACCGACAATGACTTCATCAGGAAATTTGGCAACAAGGCTGTGTACTTTGCATATGATGTCACTGCTCAACCCATGAAATAACTCATGCTGTGCAAAGTTGTCTTCAAAGGAAAAGAAACTGAACATATTAAGGAAAACAGATGAATGCATACTTTATATTTGAAAATATTCAGATGTATCAGGAGTCATAACTTTTAAAAATACCGTAAGAGGGAAATAGAGTAGAAATCTCCACAAAGAGGAGATTATCCATTGTAAATGGATCTAGAACTTGGAACTTCTGAACTTTAAGCATGATGGTACCAGTATCTCATACTGCCATTTTTTAAAATACACAAGAGAAAGAGTCATGGAGAAAAAGAGAGAGAGAATGTAACCTCCAACAAGGTCATCATACCATAATCTACCCTCAGCCTTAGTCAGCCAGGATCACGGGCATGTGCACACATATGGGACCTTCCCATGTGGCCTCGGCATCATGCAGCATTGTGTTACCACAGCGCCACGGCAACTGGCCAAGGAGATCATATTCAGCTGCCTTCGTAATTACAACCATTCATGATTCAGAGGGCATTCCCTATAGGGAGTTTTCTTTATACACACAGAACTGGCTCTAGATATGTGTTCTGATACTGGGTGTGTAAGATAAAGAACAGTGTGTATGGAGAGATGGCAAATATTAGAACATTCGCTCTAACCAAGACCTCTATGGTATTGAACAAAAAGTCATAAAGTAGAAAAATGTAAGAAGACTGTCAGGAAAGCATTCAGCGGGTATCATGGTCAATGGAAAATGTCTGAGCTGAGCTTTCCTCTCCCTCCGTGTCCTAGAATGTAATCTTACAACCTTTCAGGTACCACCTGAGGCTGTTAAGACCGCGTCTGAGTTTTGGATTTTACACTGGTTTGACTGAGAGATCAAGACACAGTGTAACAAAATGGAAACGGAAACGGTCCGGACACCGGGTTCCAAACCCCCAGCTCTGCCCCGTAGCTGTGTTGTGCCCCCTAGCTGGGCCATTCAATGTTTACAAATCTCTTTCCTTTTCTCTTCTTCTTCCTCTTCCTCTTTTTTCCCCTTCCTCCTCCTCCTCCTCTCCTCTTTGTTCATCTGTATAGCAAAGATAACTAAATCTCCCAGCTGCAGGGCAATGTGTCCCTACATACAACTCTGTTTAAAGTGAATTACTGTGTTTCCAGGATCAGAATAAGAATTCTACCTGAAGTAGATTATACCCCTAAGAAGTCCTGAAAAGGAACACGGATTCTTTGAGTTCACAGAATGGAATAGAACTGGGGTAATTACACTCATGCAACTACCCTACGACTTCCTTACAGGGGACAGAAATGCGGAAGGCCTCCAGATCAAAGGGCCACAGGCCCACTCTACTTATAGAGAGGGAGTTTCCAGAGCATGCTCCTTCTCACCATTGCTGCTTTGCTCGACGCAAAGCATGCTCCAGAACAAAATGAATCTGAAGTTCACACTTAACATAGTCATTTAAAAACTGTTGTGAAGTAACAGGAAAATAGCAGGTATAGCTCACTACCATCTTCGTTTTCTCTCATAAATAATCACAATGCCCATGAAAGTTATTGAACCTTTTAGAAAGATTCTAAAAAACCAACGCTGGGAGAATTTGAAAACTTGCCCAAGTTCACATGGTAAGTACTAGGCCCAAGTTCACATGGTACTTAGTACCAAAGTCCAGATCAAAGGGCCACAGGCCCACTCTACTTATAGAGAGGGAGTTTCCAGAGCATGCTCCTTCTCACCATTGCTGCTTTGCTCGACGCAAAGCATGCTCCAGAACAAAATGAATCTGAAGTTCACACTTAACATAGTCATTTAAAAACTGTTGTGAAGTAACAGGAAAATAGCAGGTATAGCTCACTACCATCTTCGTTTTCTCTCATAAATAATCACAATGCCCATGAAAAGTTATTGAACCTTTTAGAAAGATTCTAAAAAACCAACGCTGGGAGAATTTGAAAACTTGCCCAAGTTCACATGGTAAGTACTAGGCCCAAGTTCACATGGTACTTAGTACCAAAGTCCTCTTAGATTCATGATGCTAAAGTATACTTTAAAACCACTTTCCAGCCTGACTCAACTATTAATTCCCAGAATGATGTGAAATTTGCAAGAGTTTCTACCACTAAGCCAGAATCACATTAATTTAGGCTCAGGAGTGGATAAGCAGTCTAGACACTGACAAAGCTACTGTTCATTGAGGTTTACTAAATGTCATGCACTGTGCAAGCAGCTGGCGTGCAATGGAAATGAAGCCTCTGCGAGAATCCAAGTGACATCTGTAAAGTATAGGTGGGGGTGGTGATGAGATGAAAGTTTAGAAAGACAGATGACACAGGAACCCAGAAAAGAACATCTTTCTCACCTACTAAATTTATAAAAAAGATTATTAATTTCTTTTAATTTGCTATAGGGCACATGCGCTCACCAGAGAGAGAGAAAGCAAGTCACATGGGAATCCGGCACCTTAACCACCACACCACCTACTGTCCCCACTAGGATTATTAGTCCTTACAGAAAAGGACAATATTATATATACTCGTACATATTCCAGTTTCCCTTACGGCTAGATGTAGCCATGTGATTAAGTTCTGGCTTATAAAATGCAGGCAAATATGATATACACAGCTCCCTTAGCTCCTTCAGAGTAAGCATGGCCCTTGCCAGCATCTTAATTTCAGATGTCTAGTCTCCAGTACTGTGAGCAAGTAAATTTCTGTTCTTTTAAGCTACCCAGTTACTGTAATTATGACAACCCTAGGAGCCAAGCACTCTCACCTACCAAATAAGCATGACACTAAGTCACATACAACATGACAAATGACATAATCCAATAATAACTAAACGTTTAACTGTTGTTTAGCAAAATTCTAGGTACAAATTTAATTTTTAGTCTACTTTCTTTGAGAACATAAGTCAAACATATTCAAGATATTTAGGAATATTTTCAAGTTTTCTTTTCACCTTTTAAGCTATGTATAGTATTTATGTTGGCAACTGAGAAAATACTATAATGTATTATAGTAGAAATTATTTTAGATTAATATCCCCAGAGACAGAAAACTTTAGAATAATAGAGGAAAAGACATTGGTTCAGAAAGCTTTAAATTCTGAAAATATTTGTGAAATACTCAACTCAATAGTTTCAGGGTTTTTGATAAAATAAAAATTTTAACTGTCTGCCTCATTAGAATTTTATCTAGCCTTGATTTAAAGTATGACTCTATAAATACATAACAGATATGTATTTTCTCATCTCAGCTACTGCTTGGAATCCTAACAAGCTCAACTTTCTCATGGAATTAAATAGGGTTGTCTTCTGTAATGGTACATAGTGTTTACATCAGGCAAGCTCTTGCATGTAATTTTTAAGGTTTGCTTTCCTTTTCTTGGCATGGAAAAAAAGTGAGTTTTGATTTGGTTTTCAGTTTTGATATACAAATCCAATTTTTAAATCACCTTACTTGAACTTTCCTGGAAAGTATTATACACAAAGCATACAATGCCACAGACATTGGAGCTAATTAATGCAATTAAGAACAAATAGAGAAAAAGAACATTTTGTCCAATGCCCAACTAATGAGCCACTTGTCTTCTAGGGATAAGCAAATTATTTGGGCTTAGGATCCAGCCTAAGACATTGTTAGCACTCCACAAATTTTTCTTGGAAGAAAAACATCAACTAAAATAATCTTCCTATAACAAAACCTGATGCAATAAACTTGCTCACAAAACTTGTACCTGTGACAAATAAGAGGCTGAGTACTTCTTGAGAGGGAGAGACTGTTTCTACAAGTGGTTTCTCTTCTCCATAATCTCATCTGAGTGTCTAGTGAAAAATCAGATCATAGCATTTGGGAGAGGTGTGCTCTATTTTCTGCATTGGGAGATGCCATGCTGCTGTTAGCAGAACTGGGAAGGAGGTTGCGTGAAAGCATGGCCTGCGATCTATAGTCAAACACGCGCTCCTTATTCAATAGTGGGATTTGAATGGAAGGAGGTAAATTGACTTAAGGCATAAAAAGAAAGAAAGAGACATTTGCAAGGATGACTAAAAAGAAAAATAGCCACAGAAAAGTTCAGACAAAGTGAGACATACATTTTGGTAGGTGGGAGTACTTGCTTCCTAGTGTTTTCATAATTACAGTAAACTAGGTGGCTTCAAAGAAATTTACTTGCTCACAAGCCTGGAGAATAGACATCTGAAATTAAGATGTTTCCAGGGCCATGCTTTACCTGGAAAATATCTAAGGAGGACCCTTCATTGGTTCTTCTTAACTTCTGCTGGTACCTGACAACCCTTGGTGAACCTTGGCTAATAGCTATCACTTCAATCTCTGCCTCCATCTTTACTTAACTGTGTCTCATATGTCCTCTCTTTCTCTGGGTTATTATTATTTTTTTCCTCTTTTAAGTTTTTTTTGTTTTGTTTTGTTTTGTTTTGTTTTCCCATAGGACTCATGTGCTTGCTGGAGACAGAAAGAGGGAAAGTGAAAAATTTCTCCCTCCTCCAGGGGAGATTGCCATGCCTCAATCCCTTCTCCTCTGTTCTCTTGGGATTTCAGGCATGCATGCACACATGCCCAGCATGATTTTCAAGCTGTTAGGTCTAGGACTTCAACCACAGTCAGCTATATGGGAGTGCAGCACCTTGACCACCGCATCATCTACTGGCTCTATGTGTGTATGTGCTCTCTTCTTACAAGGACACCAGTCAATGCATCTAGGGTCCACCCTAATCCAGTATGATTTTATCTTAGTTACATTTTAACAAGACCCTTTTTCTAAATAAGGTCACAGTCTGAGGTTCTAAGTGGACATGAATTTGGATCAGAAGAGGACACTATTCTACCCACTACAATGGGAAACAAAGGGCACATCCGAATTTCACTCTCCTTACCACTGGAGATCGATGTGTGGAGAAGCAAAACTTAAATTATGGGAACAGCAGCTGCAGCAGTAGTGATTTTGAGAAAGCTTGTGAGTGGAGGTGTCAGAAGCCCAAAAAGCTATAAGACCAATGATGACAGCCATGCCCTGGTAATGGTATGTGTGTCCGAATCCATTAGTTTCTAAGACATATTGATTAGCAATAATAGTTAAGCATGGAGTTAAAGAGAAATAACAGTAGGATCTGGAAGTCAGAAAGGGGGTGGAGGACAGAATTCTCGGGAGAAGATTTCAAAGAGCTCCTGGAGGGTCTGATTCTCTAGCAATGTGTCTTATGCAGGGGTGTACAAGTCTGTGAGTTCTTATGGGACATTTTATTGGTTTTTAGACATTTAAAACCTATCCAGTTTGGGACCAGCAAATGGCATAATGGCTAGATCACTGGATTCGACACATGGTTGACCCTGGTTCAAGTCCCAGAGTCAGTGACTTAAAACTCACGTAAGGTGCATGTGTGTGTGTGCCCAAAATCGCAAGAGGAGAATGGAGTAGAAGGGACTGCAGTGTGTCCATTCCTGAAAAAAAAGCTAGAGGGTTATTTTTCGCTTTTTTTTCTTCTGTCTCTCCACTGAGCACATGTGCCCTATAAAAAAATCTCTTAAAAAAAAAACCCAAACTATCCTCTTTAAATTCCAATCAGTCTTTCTAGTACAAGTTTTCTTGTTTGCAATTGAAAACACCAAGGTAGTTTTTAGTTCAGTGTTGCATTTTCATGAAAATCTATAGAAGTACAATATACATTATGAATCACAGCTTTTCAATTTTAACATGTATGTTAGTGTTAACAGTTCATTACCAAAGTAGGATGATTTTCATTGTTGCAAGCTAATGAGCAAAGAACAGCAATGAGTGTAATATTTAACTTTCACATCAAGCCAAGTGACCGGGAACAGCCCTCCTTCTTCCCACAGAGAAGGATTTCCAGCAATCCTAACAGAGAAAAGGGACAAACCTATTGAAATAGTTATAGCCACCTGTAACTGTAAACTACCAAGTTTAAGGTGGTTTACTCTGGGACTTTCTTTGCTGTTTTTTTCCAAGTCTTTTATTTGCTAAAATTATGTAAAACTTCATTAGAATTTTGAATTGTTTTACGTAAAAGGAGAGCACACTGCCAACAACATTGCCAAATCCAGTAATACTCTATCGAGATTACTATCACACTATTTGTTCCAACTCATATAGCTAAAGAAGGGAAAAGGATCAAAATTCATGTTCAAACTATTCCTCATATGTAGACAATTAGGAGAGTTAGGTCATCTCGCAGCAAAAGACTGGTGACATGTGACTCCAAGTTAGGTCTTACAATCACTTCAAGGAGCATTTTAAGGTAAAATATATTCCTGAAACATGCAAATTTCTGTTAAATAAAATATTTGATTTGCAAAACATTAGGTCCATGGCTAGCTGTATATTTGGGTTTTAAAAAATGAACTATTCAGATTTTCCTCTGGTATTTAAGTATCATTTGTAAGAACTTCAGTGAGCAATTTAAAAACTCTTCCTCTTAAAAACTTCAGATAAGAAAAAGAAAGAAAGAAAGAAAGAAAGAAAGAAAGAAAGAAAGAAAGAAAGAAAGAAGGAAGGAAGGAAGGAAAGAAAGAAAGAAAGAAAACAGTTTTGCTGAGCAGGGTGGTGCATGCTTATATATCCAGCTACCCAAGAGGCTGAGACAGGAGGATCATGAGTTCAAGACCTGGCCTAAGCAACACTGTGAGACCCTGTATCTAGGAGAAAAAAAAAAGTTTCTAAAATGAAAATAATAGTATGTAAAATTAGAAGTCTAATACATCATAAATACAACCCTAAATATGGAAGTTTTCAAGACTCGGGCCTCACAAAACCATCTTCTCCCTTTGCCGATAGTATAAGCCAATAGATTCTCCTAGTCTAGGTCTCAGAAAGGGATGAGCCACTTTTGTGATGCAAAAGCCTAAAAACCTGCCAACAAATAGCAGGTCACAGAGAACTGGTTTGCAGTAACATGAGTGGCAGGTCCTTCTTCAGTATTAGAAGCAATTTGTGGCATATACCTGCAAGGTGGCACATTAAATCTCCTGATAATTATCTATGTACGTGACACTGCCTACATATATGACAAAATGCACACACATACACACGTCTGTGTGTATATTTAACTTATTCTTCATTAATTTTAATTGGGGCCACACCCATTTGTGTCTAATTCCTATCTTATAAGCCAGATGCTACTGTTACACTTCCTAAGGGGACTCAGTTCAAGAGCAGCCCACTACCTTTTCACCTTTGGCATGACAGACTCCAGGTCTAGCATCATCAAATAGCTGAACTGGAAGGAGTGGGAATTCAGGAAACATGAACCTTTCCTGTTCAATGTGATTTCCATTTTAAGTGAAAACCCTAACCAGGCCTGTGTTTAAATTTTTTTGTTCTCCTTCTGGAACTTAAGGTTAACTTAGATTAAAATTCTGACCCTCTACTTCCCCGACTACATGGGCTCAAACCCCCTTATTTGAGAAAAGGAGCAAATGTTGCTTGGGCATGTCAAAGGGCAATTTAGACAATTGAGCCTGATTCCTTGCCATACCTCAGCAAGTCACACAATTCCATGTTCCTGAGTATTTATCAATAACTAGGTTTGGAAGCTGTTTTTCCAATTGAAAATGGCACAGAGGTATAATCATGACTCCCCCCACCCCCGCCAGTAAAACCATTCCAAAAAATGTACAATGAAATATAAGTTTGCCTAATATCCCAAGCACTTGGAGCCCCTCTCCAGAGACAATTACTGTGAATGAACTTCTTATACATCTGAGGAAGATTAAAAATGGATGCTATTCTTTGCCATTAGAGATGACATTTACTTCCTTGAACATGGGCTGGTCTTAGTGACTTGCATGATCAATTGAATGTGGCTAAAGTAACATTCTAGAACCTCCCAAATCAGATTCCTTTTTTTTTTTTTTTGAAAGGTTTAGGCTATAGGGCATGTGCACTCACCAGACAGACAGAGAGAAACAGAGAGACAGAGAGCGAGAAATCACCCCCCAGGGGGGTTGGCCACACCGCAATCCCTTCTCCTCCATTCTCCTCTCGGGACCTTGGCCACGCACGCACATGCTCCCAGCATGAGTTTTAAGCCACCTGGTCTGGGATGTGAACCGCGGTCAACTACATAGGAGTTCAGTGATGTAGCCATTACGTTAATTGCTGGTCCCCCAAGCCAGATTCTAAGAACCTTTGTGGCTCCTACCTGGTATGTTCACTTTGGAAGAAGGCAGCCACCTTATAGGGAGTCTTACCACCCTGAGACTGCCAGGCTGAGAAGAAGCTCAAGGCAGTCACATAAAAACACCACATGGGAAGATAAATAGGTTTGAGACAGACAGAAAGAGCCCCAGATTTCCCAGTTATCTCAGACTAGGCACCAGACTTGTGAGTGAAAGAGCCATATTAAATATGGATGTGATAGGGAAAAGGACCCAGGGACTCAACTAACAGACAGATATATGGCCTCTTCAAGCTAGCCAGTAATCTCCATCCATTCAAGCTACCTCATCTGAGATCTCAGTTCTCATGGAGCAACAATGAGCCTTCTCAGCTGTGCCCTGTTCAAATTCCTCACACACAAAATCAAAAAAATTTTAAAAAATGATTGTTTAAAACAGTAAATGTGGGGACCAACAGGTGGCATGGTGGCTAAGGCGCTGGACACTACCACATGGCTGCATGGCTGACCATGGTACAAGTCCCAGACCTGGTGGCTTGCTTTCTCACACACTCTCTCTCTGTCTCTGTCTCTCTCTCTCTGGTCAAATTAAAATTAATGAATAAATAAAATTAAATAAATAATTCTAAAATACAAAACACTAAATGTGCACTGATAGATAACTGAAACAATATCCCTTCAGAATTTTTCCATGTGTGTGTGAGGGTATCTTTTTACTTTCTATATGCATTATTCTGTTGTTTTTTTAATATCACATCCTTCTAAGGACCTTGGCCACGCACGCACATGCTCCCAGCATGAGTTTTAAGCCACCTGGTCTGGGATGTGAACCGCGGTCAACTACATAGGAGTTCAGCGATGTAGCCATTACGTTAATTGCTGGTCCCCCAAGCCAGATTCTAAGAACCTTTGTGGCTCCTACCTGGTATGTTCACTTTGGAAGAAGGCAGCCACCTTATAGGGAGTCTTACCACCCTGAGACTGCCAGGCTGAGAAGAAGCTCAAGGCAGTCACATAAAAACACCACATGGGAAGATAAATAGGTTTGAGACAGACAGAAAGAGCCCCAGATTTCCCAGTTATCTCAGACTAGGCACCAGACTTGTGAGTGAAAGAGCCATATTAAATATGGATGTGATAGGGAAAAGGACCCAGGGACTCAACTAACAGACAGATATATGGCCTCTTCAAGCTAGCCAGTAATCTCCATCCATTCAAGCTACCTCATCTGAGATCTCAGTTCTCATGGAGCAACAATGAGCCTTCTCAGCTGTGCCCTGTTCAAATTCCTCACACACAAAATCAAAAAAATTTTAAAAAATGATTGTTTAAAACAGTAAATGTGGGGACCAACAGGTGGCATGGTGGCTAAGGCGCTGGACACTACCACATGGCTGCATGGCTGAAGATGGTACAAGTCCCAGACCTGGTGGCTTGCTTTCTCACACACTCTCTCTCTGTCTCTGTCTCTCTCTCTCTCTGGTCAAATTAAAATTAATGAATAAATAAAATTAAATAAATAATTCTAAAATACAAAACACTAAATGTGCACTGATAGATAACTGAAACAATATCCCTTCAGAATTTTTCCATGTGTGTGTGAGGATATCTTTTTACTTTCTATATGCATTATTCTGTTGTTTTTTTAATATCACATCCTTCTAACTCAGTACTACACTTAATACTGACTACAGCTTCCAGAGTATTACACCAGCCCCATAATGATGGTTATTTAGATAGTTTTCATTATTTTGTATTTACAATGCTAAATGCATATCTTCATATGTCTTTGTGTATATGCATATCTGTAGGATAAATTGTTATAAATAAAATTTCTGGTCTAAAGAATTTTGCTTTTATAAAGCAAGTTTTCTGTTCTCTTCCGGGAAACTCACATCTTTTAGTACAAGACCAAGCTCAGTTGTTGCCTTCTTTGTAAAATCTCTCAAGATTCTGCCCACAAAGTGTGAATCCCGTCAGGCTGGAATTTCTACTTTAGTTCTTATACAGCCTAGTCTAAAGAACAGAGCATGCTTTTCTTTAATCAATGGTTGTAGAATGAGCGAATGATAGACAAATGCACTTGTGATGGCTGAGCAGCAATAGCAATGGTAAGAACAGCTCCAAAGAACAGCTCTAGTTTGCAGTATTATAAAGACATTGTTTTTGCCAAGACAGGAAAGGAAAACAGCATCTATTGAATACTGGTTGTAGACAGTCTAATTCTAAAGAAAACATTTGTGGAAATTGACAAATCAATTACATACTTCATTTGAAAGAGTCAAGCTTTACAAAGGAGGAGGAAGAGGGGTAATGGTGGAGGAGAGCTGCTTTCCAGGTAAGAGCCATTACCCCAGAACACACAGATTTACATGGTACTCATCCAAACACGGTGACACACAAGGATTCAAGATCAGTGCAGTGGAGGAGGAAGTGGAGATGTGATCCTATTTGTATGAGAACTTGGACATGAAAGTGAAGACACCATAAATCAGGATATAAGTGATAGACTAGTCGTAAGCTGTCGGGATAACTGAATTTTCTACAGAAAAAGATAAATATCTGTCTCACAGTAAACAAGCAAACAAAAATTACAAATGGACTAAAGGCATACAAGTAAAAAATAAAATTGTGGAAAGTTACTTAATATTTTATAAATTTGGAATCAGAAATTTATTCACAAAGACCTACATAATTGATAAATTCAAAAAGTGGTAACTTCTACTACAGATAGCATAGCAGTTATCTTGCTGGACTCCAATATGGCTAACCGTGTTTCAAGTCGTGGACCCAGTGGCTTGAAAATCATTCCAGGCATGTGTGTGTGTGTGTACCCAAGATCCTAGGAGGAGAATGGAGGAGAAGGGACTGTGGTATGGCCATCCTCTCTGGAGAGGTGATTTCTCACTTTCCCTCTCTGTATCTGTTCTTTCCTCAACCACCAGTACATATACCCTACGGCAAAAACCTCTAATAAATAAATAAATAAATAAGCAAAATACTAGAGTGAAGAACATTATAATCAATAAGTCACATACTAGGGGGAGATATAAGTTTGAGAATCTTCAAAAAGTTCAGAAAAATGTATATCATTAAAAACATTGCATGTCTTTTCTTCTTTTTTTTTTTTTTTTGGAGAGGTTTTTTACAATAGGGCGTGGCACATGCGCTCGCCAGACAGACAGAGAGAAACATAGAGACAGAAAGCGAGAAATCACCCCCCAGGGAGGATGTTCACACCGCAATCCCTTCTCCATTCTCCTCTCAGGATCTTGGGCACGCACACACACGCGCCCAGCATGAGTTTTAAGCCACCAGGTCTGGGACGTGAACCGTGGTCGACTATGTGGGAGTCCAGCGACATAGCCATTATGTTAACTGCTGGTTCCCAAACATTGCATGTCTTTCAAAAACAATTTTGCACTAAAATAAACTTATACTTTAATTCCATTTTTCCATGAACTTTTTAAGTCCCCTCATACACAAGAATTAGAATCCAGATTACATAGTGAATTCCTACAAATAATGAGAGCAACTCAGTAGGAAAATATGAAGAGCAAAACACAGGAACTGAAGCTAAAATATCTAATAAACATAGAAAAAGTTATTCAGCATCACACGTATTCAAGGAAAGGTACATTAAAAACATGTTATACTAGTTTTTGTGTGTATGCCCGAAGGCATATGTATGCACATGAAAGATTGAGACAGAGAAAGACAGAGAGAGAGAGAGAACACACCCCCAATGGTGTCTAGTCATGCCACAATTCTTTTTCCTTAAATTCTTCATCCCATGAGGATCCTAGGCATGTGTGTTCAGGACCAGTGTGTTCTTCAAGCTGCCAGAACCAGAACTCAAACCTCATTGGCTATGTAGGATCCAGCTTCCTGTGTGTAGTCCCTAATTATGGTGCTATGGAGCCAGGCTTTTTTCTTTTTTCTTTTTTTTTTTATTTATTTTTAAATTCATGACAGATCACATGTGCATGTATGTACAGGAGAGAAAGAGGGGTAGGAAGAAGTACCCTGAGCGGACCTCAGCCACGCCACAATCCTCTTACTGCAGTCCTCCAACAACCCAGGATCCTGGGCATGCACACACACATTTGGCATGTTTTCAGGCCAAACAAGCCATGAACTTAAACCACAGGGGGCATGTGGCTTCCAGCTCTACAGTCTGGGGCACTACCAACTGTGCCACAGAGGCTGGATCATTTAACCTCACCATTTTAGCAAAAATGACATGTCGAGTGTGTGGGGGGGAAGGAGCTCCATGCTGAGTAGGTGGAAATAAAACCACCTGGGAGAACAAGACAGCAATATGCAGCAAAGTGAAAAATAAAAGCTGAACAAAACAATAAACTCTGCATGCCTAAGACTAAGCAACTCCACTGCTAAGTATATACCCTGGAGAAATTCTATCATATTAATGCATGACAAAGGTGGCCTCTCTGCACTGCCTGTACTGGCACAATATATAAAACAATGGTGTGCGGGACCAGCAGTTGGCGTAATGGTTATGGTTATGTTGTTGGACTCCCATGTAGTCAACCATGGTTCAAGTCCCAGACCTGGTGGCTTAAACACATGGTGAGCATATGTGTGCATGCCCAAGATCCCAAGAGAAGAATGGAGGAGAAGGGACTGCAATGTGGCCATCACTCCTGGGGGGGTGGGGGGTGATTTCTTACTGTCTATCTCTATCTGATGAGTGCATGTACCCTATAGCATAAATAAATAAATAAATAAATATAAAAAATAAAACAACAGTGTGCTGCACTTCTTCTCTTTGCCTTTCCAGATCCACAGTCCACGCTTCTCCATGATGCTCTTCTCATGGGAAACTAACCTTCAATGACCCCCTGTTCCTCTGTCTTCCAATGAGTGTATCCAATGTGGAGTCCCAAAAGGAAGCCAAAGGATGCAATCAAGATGCTTACTTTCCTCCTGACATAGAGGGATGGGGCAAGCGGCTGTATCTCTATGAAGAACACAGCTCTTGGGAGCCTCTCTGGACAGCTGTCTCTCCTTCAGTCAGGCCTTGGAGTGGTAAAAGGTGCCTGCTGCTTCCATGAGATCTCGCACCCTCCTTTGTTGTATTCTGAACCATCACCCAGTACATATGAACAGTCTAAGCTCTCCCCAGGTACCCAGCATGAGTGTGCCATCTGTTTTCAGCTGTGACTCCAATGATATGTTTATCAGTAGAAAAAGGCATCTACTTTGATATATTCCCACGATGGACACATCATACAGCCATTAAAATTCATGAACCAGATCCGTTATGTATCAACAGAAATAGATCTCAAAGGCATAGCAGGGCATAAAATATTTACAGATTGCTGCATGTAGCACAATACACAAAATTTACATAAATTTTTAAAAATTTTAAATATATTATAAAAGTATAGAGATGAAAGGAAACCCACGAAATGAGTACTGGTTGCTTCTGGGGAAGGATAGCAGTAGGGTTAGGAAAAAAAAGTTGGAAGAAGACTTATCTGTTATCTTAAACTTTTTAGTAAAACAGGAAGAAATATAACAAAATGTAATTGAAATTCTAGATGGTGACTACACAAGTGTTCTTATAGCATTATTTGTAAGACTGCTTTTCTCTCCTGTTTTTTGTTTCTATGAGAGAGGCCTTTTTTTTTATTATTTTAAAATACTGAATTTTAAAGATAATGTTCAAAATATTTCTTATGATTTTGTTTGTGACTCCGTAACAGCAGAGATAGTATGTTTTTAAATATTTTTGAGAAAATATTTACATGTCAGCTACACAAATTGTTGAAAAGCAAATGCCCAACACACTAGTCACACATAAACCTTCTCAGTTCAGCCCTGCCTACCAAGATTTCTGTGATCTACCATCTGCTAGCAAAGATCAGTCTCTTTTTCTTCTTTCAACATCTTTCTCAAGATAATCCTCTGGTGTGGTTGCTCTGGTACCATCTCTACTGATTACGATGCTGGGTTGGAAAAGTCCAGATTATTTTATGTTATAAATTCTTCCATATATCTTCTCTAATCAGAGAGGCATTTTTGATGGGATCTCACCATGCTGTCACCCTCCTGCCAAAGCCTCCCAGTCAGCCAGGATCACCAATGTGCTCCACCATACCCAGCTCCTTTACCATGGGCTGGAAGCAAAGTCCAGACTTCCCATCAGCCTCAGCCACTAATCAACAGCACCCTCCCACTTGTACCACCTGCCTGAGCCTTCCATTTTTAACTGTAAGTTTTAAAGCCTCTTTAAAAAATTCAAGGACACAAAGCATTAAGGAAACTGCATGCAACAAGATTTAGGGTAAAAGTGGTCTTCCATTTCTTGGTGTCAAATGTCTAAAAGCACTTTCAGGAATCGCATCAGAGACTGGAATTCCATATGGTCATCTTTACAAAGACACTGAGGCCACATGCTCACATAGAGTGCTACTCTCGGAAGCCCATGAGACACACCTCGGGACTGATCATGACAACCCAGGAGAGGAGAGATGAAAAAGGTTTCCACTATGCTACTCACGAGGAGTGAGACAGAAACGTACCATTGTGTCTATATCTTTGATAACTAGACTGGTTTGGCTCGGACGGGCTTGGAGGGGCCAGGATTCTACACAAATGAAGGAAAGTCTTCAACACTTACAATATGTTGATTAATAAAAGAGAAAAAAAAAAAAAGAACAAAAATCAGCTAACCATCCCCACAGGACCCTGGGTGCCCTCCCATTATACTTTGCACCCAGAACGTTCACTCTGCTTCCAAAGCCCTGCTGGGTGGTAGAGATAACCTTATTTAGTTTTCTCTGCTGCCCTGCCTTTCAGTATGATGCTGGGCAAGCTTACAGCCAGTGCCGTACGTCCCTCACTCAGCAGTTTCTGACTCAGGCCTGGATACTACATCCTGGATCTGTCCCTGCTACACCACCTTTCTCATTTCTGCCACCAAGTCTCCAAGCTCTGTGAAGCCCTCTCTGGAGAAGTGGCCATAAATTGACCTCTCATGTAATGCCCATTCATACAATATAGAGGTTCCATAAGTATATGCACTTTAAATATTTTTTAAAACATATTTATATCCCAAGGACCCATATATTCTTTAACATTGTTCCTTCAATCTATACTGAATTTGTCAGATACTGGAATAGCAGTGATTTATAGTGGGATGAGAGTTTGGAGTCATACGGATGTGTTTTTCTTAGCAATGTGACCCTGGATAGGTACTTAAACTACCTGAGCCTCAGTTTCCTACCATGTACATGGGAGTAATATTAGGGACCTTGTTGAGAGAATTACTGATAATTAGCATAATCACATGTACCAGTTGGTATTAACTGTCATAGTTTTAAAGTCTTTCCATTAACTTTTTTATTGTAATTTCTGATTTACATATAACCATTGTACATCTTTGTGGGTACAGTATAGTTTTGTAAAGCATGTATATAGTATATAATAATTAAACCAAGGATTTAAACTTAACATCATCAATTCTTTATGTTGTACTCATTTGAAATTAACTGGGTGATTTTGAGGGGGGAATGTAGATTAAATTGTTACTGATATTCTTTATATAGTTGTATAACCTACTCCATTTGTTTACATGCATTCTTTATTAATATTTGTATTACATTAAACCAGGATGATTTAATTAGTTTCCAATTTCTTCTACTATTGTAATAAGGCAGTTTGTACTTCAAGTTTCTGCCATGGTCTTGTCTAGCAGTGTGTCACTAATCCACTAAGCAGAGTTTTTCCTGCAATGTAGAGTGAACCTAAAGACAACCAGTATTCAATAGATGCTGTTTTCCTTTCCTGTCTTGACACACTGCCCCTTGCAATGATAGTATACATATACACACCACCCTCCAGTAAAATGTAATAGCATATTAGAGCCACTGCTCTAATACAAAGGCCTTCAGACAACCACTCTTGGTGCCAAGCAGTGGCAAATGTATTCTAAGTTGTTTGATCTGACAAGCACTCAGCACACCAGTTGGACTGTGGTCCATGCTTTAACCATGAAAGGCATAAAACTGCTAATTCACTAGTCCACTGGGACAATGGAATATAAGCAGGCATACAAATTAAGTACTTGTGAAATACGTAGAAGAAATAAAGACAGAACAGTCCTACTAAAGAGGATTCACAGAGTAGTTGGAACACCCTTGGTACCACGATTTTGTCATCTAGTAGGGTGGAAACACACAACTATTTATTTATCCTTATTTTTTAGTAACATTTTGCAATGTTACAATGAACCCTTTTGGCAGCAATGAGTTCAAAAAAATGAAAACACATACTTAGTGAAAAATTAAATACTGAGTTTCCATTTCAAAAGAAAATGGATGATGAGTATGTAACTTGAACAGAATGTTTGTCAACATTTACCACCCACCACTGGAGCCATGACGAATCATTGACCACATAAAGATCAGTAATACCATCTGCCTAAGAAACACCAACTGGTGTTTCAAAAACTGGTAGTTCTTTTCAGCAGAAGGTGCCTGAAGATGATGGTGTAGAGCATAAGTAGCTGCAGAAGGAGTCTCTAGATTACTCTAGGATGCACGACTTTTCATTTAGGTAAAACAGTTGTTCCTCTAAGCTAATTTCACTGATTTCACCTCCAGGTTTCCTTGTGCACATAAATAAGAAGCTATGCTATTAACTGACTGCCTGACTCATGAGTATAGCTTTGCAAATGTTTAAATGATCACTGTCAACAGATGTTTTAAAGAGTAATTGGTTAAGCAAATATCAATAATCATTATCCTCATGTACTTCCTAGACTAGACAAAAGCTTTGGAAAGTTTATTCTGACTCAATTGAAACAGCTAACAATATTGTGACTGCTACTGAAAAGTTCATAGTGGAAAGTAAAAGTATTTCTTTTGTGATGTAAATACAAACACAAACTTGGTAGAACACAGGAACCTGAATGCTCTTACTAAATTAGGAATTGCAAAGAACAGAAATGTACTTGAAATAATTTGAAATTGTGTCCAAACTGTGACAGTCTACAATCAAAATAGCTGTATTCATGAAATTACCAACAGTATAGTGTAGCATAGTACAGTGAGAGTGAGAGTGACAGTGTGTGTATGTGTGTGTGTGTGTGTGTGTGTGTGTGCGCGTGCGTGTTATTAGGTCAATGTAGAGTTTTACAGATTTGGTTTTTAATTACCTTATATATGTAACTATACCCAGAGAGGTAATACACGTAACTATACTTTATAGTTACACAGTTACTATAGATGGGATCAGCCTGTAGCATGGTAGTTAAGGCAGCTGGATTCCACATGACCAAATGTGCAATTTGAGTACCAGTCCCAGTGGCTTGAGACGCATACCAGGCACGTGTGTATGCCTAGAACCCGAGAGGGAGAAAGGGATGAGAAAGGGATTACAACATGACCACATGACCATGCCCCATGGGGGTTCTTTCTTACTTTCCCTGTCTCTTTGACAAGCACACATCCACTCTGGATTTTTTTTTTTTTTAAGTTTTTTTTTTTTTTTGGCGCGTGCGCTCGCCAGACAGAGACATAGAGACAGAAAGCGAGAAATGACCCCCCAGGGGGGGATGGTCACGCCGCAATCCCTTCTCCTCCATTCTCCTCTCAGGATCTTGGACACGCACACACACGCGCCCGGCGTGTTTTAAGCCACCGGGTCTGGGACGCGAACCGCGGTTGACTACGTGGGAGTCCAGCGACATAGCCATTATGCTAACTGCTGGTTCCCTAAAGGTTTTTGCAATAGGGAACGTGCACTCACCAGAAAGAGAGATAGACAGAAAGACAGAAAGCGAGAAATCACTCCCCAGGGGGGATGGCTATGCCGCAATCCCTTCTCCTCCATTTTCCTCCTGGGATCTTGGACACACATGCACACGAGTCCAGCATGAGTTTAAGCCACTGAGTCTGGGACTCGAACTGTGTTGACTACATGGGAGTCCAGCCACGTAGCCATTATGCCATATGCTGGTGCCATGGAATTTTTTTAAAGCAACAACGAATACATATTATGCAGTACACACACACACACACACACACACACACAAATAAATAATAGAAACAACATTTTGGTAGTAAAGCTGATGCGGCTTACACAAGCGTCTGCGTGGCAGTGTGTATTTTCTTTATTTCCTATCTTCAGAAATTTTAGAAAACTTATTGAACTATTTTGTAAATTGACCCTAGTGTTCCCACAATGGTATCAGTCCATTTTTAAAAAATAAAAAACAAATCTAAAATCTAAATTTACTGAATTCTATTCAGAACCTACTAGATATTTTTTAATAATCAAAGTGCCTGCCAATAAAATGTGGAAAACAAGCTTGTGAAGATTTTAGCCATTTGAAATTATAAAATCAAAGCCTACAAACCAGAAGAAACTGAAATTAATCCTGCAAATGGAAGGGAGCGACTGAAAGCTAAGCGATGAGGCGTGCTCTGTCCCCACTCCACTACTGGCCCTTGGCGGCCATTCAGTTCCTTCTAGTGCTTGGCGCCTGTGCCCCTGTGGCCAGACCAACTCTGAGATCTCTAACGTTTGGGCTCTGTACTTGCCAACAGCCACTTGAGGACTGTTAAGCCTGTGGCCTCCAAAATGCCCTTGGGCCTCAGAATGAGAGCTACACCACTGGCTTCTTCTGAGTCTTCCAGATGCTTCTCTAGCTTGCAGATAACCTTCTGTGGAACTGCTCTGCCTTGTGACCATGTGAGATAACCTCTGTAATGAATCCATTCTTTATTTTTTTTTTATTTTTTTGTCTTGGTTTTTACTGCAGGGCATGTGAGCTCCTCAGAGTGACATAAAGGAGAAAGAAGTAAGAAATCATCCCCCAGGGATGTGACAGCCGTATGCAATCCCTTTCTCCAGTGTCCTCTCAGGATTTTGGGCACACATGCACATACGCCTAGCGTGATTCTCAAGCTGCTGGTTCAGGGGCCCAAACCTCAAAGTCAGCCATGTGGGGTCCAACACCCTAACCTCCATGCCACCTGCTGGCCCTAAATCCATTCTTTTATACATATTTATCCTGTTGGTTCTGCTTCTCTAGAGAACCTGAGCAATATACTACTTCCACTCTTGTTCACATAAGCACACACACAATATGACCTATTTTTCCAGTATAGGATATTTTTAAAACACACCAAAAAATCATTAGTGGTAGAAGCAGAGTTTCTAAAGAATGCAACTGAGATTTTGAGTAAAATAATACAAATACAAACAAAAATTTCTTAATCATCATAGAGGCCTATTGAAGAGCTCGAGGTAATAACCTGTGGAGTATTGACAGCACTTGCATATTTCTAAAATGGTTCAAACTCATAACCTATAAGTGACTTGTACACATGTAGAAAAGAGACAAAATTAATGTTTTTATGCCCAGATGAAATAGTAAAATACTTTAAACAGAGATCCTAGTGCTATTCATTCCACTCCCTGCCATGTAGTTCAGAATAGATTTACGAAGTCAAAAAAAAAAAAAAAAGGAAAGAAAAGAAAAAGAAAAACTCTCTCTCGGCATTAATCTGTGATGAGGTGCTAATGGTCTCTACCCTACCTCCCTATCTCAAAATCGGTAGATTTACTTCTACACTATCTGAAATGCAAGACTTCAACATGCAATTTAGGTCAAGCCCAGCCATAATACATTAAACTCTAAGGAATAAGCTACTGCAATGTACTCTCCATGAACATTGTTAATAAAAACTGTCTTCTATAAAGTACATTGTAGTACATAACCAAGATTGATATTCAGATGGTATGTACTAGTGGTTAAAATACTGAAATAAGCCCACACCAGTTGGTAAAAAGAAATCCAACATTTATTGAGACTACAAGTTACCTAATTAAGTCACCCAGTGGCAGCCAGAGAAGCAGCTAATGGGCCTTGGAGAAGTGCCAGCACAGGTGTGAGTGACTTTGAGAGGCTGTTGAACTTGCGCAGGTGGTGGCAGCAGCAAGGGCACACATGTTTCAGAGTTAGTGCGAGGGTTACAACGGTCAGGTTAATAGTGATACTTTTGGTAAGGGCCATAGTACAGATTTTTCACAGGCCATGTGGGAAAGACTGACTTCCAGGTGAGCCTCACCCAATCATCTTTCAGTTGTAACAAAACACCAGTACAAGGGACCTAACTGATCATCTATTTATATATATATATATATATAGAGAGAGAGAGAGAGAGACAGACAGACAGAAATTACTTCCATTACAGAAAGAGACCGAAAAAGAGACCAGACAGAACAGAGAGACAGACACCCCCATTAGAGTCTGATGTCACAATCCACACCTAATCTCAGCTGGCTCAGATCATAGGTGGATGCATGTGTACCCAGCATGCTCAGGGAAGTCTCAGGTTGCAAATTCAAGACCTTTCCTATGTGGTCCCAGTTACGTTACCATTGTGCCATGTCACCTGGCTCTGTGACCATCTTTTATTTATTTATTTTTCCTCTTTTGATTGCCAGAGGGCACGTGTGCTCACCAGAGTGGAATGGACAGGGAGAAAGCAACCCCCTATGGGGTATGGTCATGCCATAATCCCTTCTCAATTTCTCCATCCTATCAAGATTTTGGGCACACACACATCACATGTTTCTCAAGCCACCAGAGCCAGGAGATGAACCATGGTCTCCCATGCGGGATCCAGCTGCCCCAACAACTAGTCTACGGGGCTGGCCTGTGACCATCAGTTTAATGGGGGAACTTGGAAGATTTCTGATACCATTCCCTGTGTTGCATCAGAGTTCAGAGAGGAACATTGTTTATCAAACAAAAGATCACTCTGGCAATTACTAAGCATCAAGAAATAACTAGTAGGACCAGTAGATGGCACAGTGGTTACGTCACTGGACTCCCAAATGGCCAACCGTGGTTTGAGTCCTAGACCCAGTGGCTTGAAAATCACACTATGCATGTGTGCATTTGTGCCCAAGATCCTAGGAGGAGAATGGAGGAGAAGGGATTGTGGTGTGGCCATCTCCCCAGGAGATAATTTCTCACTTTCCCTCACTGTCTCTGTCTGTCTCTCCAGCAAGTGCCCATACCCTAAGGGAAAAGCCTCTTAAAAAAGAAAGAAAAAGAAAGAACTATTAATTATTATTTAAGGAATAATTTGTGTAGTAGGAAGTTTTAGGTTGTATATTTGTATAGATAATAGAAGGCAATATGTGTAAGTGTACAATTCAGTGGCAGTATGTATATTCACAATCTTGTGCAACCATAACATCACTATCCATTTCTAGAACTTTTTCATCATCCCAAACATAAACTTAGTACCCATCTAACAATAAATCCATTTCCCCAGCCCAAAAACCTCTGTTCTACTTGTTTTCTCTGTTAATTTTGTCCATTATACAATTCATACAGGTGAGTCAACTCATACAATGCATGTAAGGCAATTGCGACAGACTAAGTGATTGAGGCTCTCCTCCTAAATTAATATGTTCAGATCCCAGTCTCCAATGTGATGGTATTAGGAGGTGTGGACTTTGTAAGCAATGAGTACCTTATGAAAAAGACAACCAGAGAATAATGTCACCCCTGCCATGTGAAGACACTGCAACAGAGAGCAGAAACATCTGTGAGCCAGAAAGTGACCAGACAACAAATCTATGGGCACTTTAATCTTGGACTATTCAGTCCCCAGAACTATAAGAAATAAATTTCTATTGTTTATACACCAACTATTCTACAGTAGTTACAATATCCTGAACAGGGTAAGATAGTAGTATATTTTTAAATAAATACACACATTTATCTATATACATTACTGTGCTGTATTTAATATTACCCTTCTAAAATCAAATGAGACACTATATTCAGAGTTCTTTGAGAAATAACACTTCACATATGTTTGGTAATAGCCTACAGGATATTTTAGTTCCAGGATAAATTCTGGAGACTGTATCAAATAAAAATTGTTATAAATTCTGTACTGAAACTGTACAAGTAGTTTCCTTAATTAGGGAATAAGCAACAAATATTCAAAAACTAGAGTAATAATTGAAGCCTTCTGAAGTAACTCACTAGCTACAATCCTGGCTGCTTTGGCTGACAATTCAATCATGAAATTTTACAACAAAATGAACAATAGACTTTAGAAGTTTGCCCAATAAGATGAGAAAAACGAAAATATGTCTAAGAGACAACAGCTGTGATATCACCTATCTCAATGTCAAAACCAAAAGAAGCTTGACTCTTTCCTTTTACGATATAGACAAAAATATGGTTACCCAAAGAACTACAACTTCAAAACGGCATAAAGGAATGACATTGGTACATCTCCAAAAGGAGATACAACAAAATAACATCTCAAATTGATGCCAAATAAAATTTATTGAAAAAAAAAACCTAGCAAACAAAAAAGGATTAGCATCAAAACCTTTAGCCACAGGACATATGGTCATAGAACAATTTGTCAAGAAAATTAAAAAATGGCTGAGAAAAATAAGAGCAATATGGGTGCTATGGTTTGTGTGTCCCCAAAATTCATGTATTGAAACTCGGTTGTGACAGAATTAAGAAGGTGAAAACTTCATTAGACTATAGTGTTGAAAGGTGGAGCCTTTGAGATGAGATCAAAGCTCATCAGGGTAGGACTCCCCCACATCCCCATTGAGTCCTGGTGGATTTAACAGGAGAGGGAATGAAATAGACTAGAGAACACAGAGAGATACACACTGCTGTTCTCTCATGATGTGACATGCTGCATTACCTCAGGACCATACCAATAGGAAAACCCTTACCAGTTGTGGCCCCTGGACATAGGATCTCCAAACCATTTGCTAAATATTGTGTTTCTGGAAGTCATGACATATTTTTTTCCCCTTTTTCTGTGCAAAAATGCATTGTGACTTTTCTGACAATCCAATAACATTCTATCCTTCTTAATTGCCCAGACTCAAGTGATTGCTGTTGTTTTTCAATGGGACATATTAGAACAGTGAACGTAAGCACTACTGTCCTTAAGAACTTTTAGCTCTCTCATCCCGCATTTCCAACTACCTGCTTTGCAGCTTTGCTTGGATCCTCCCTGACCAATTCCAGCTGAAAAGTGAATAAAACTCTCTTGCCCCACTCTAAATTGGATTTTCTTCTTGTATTCCTGTCTCACTAAACTGCATTGCTATCCACACAAGCTCTAGCTCTCAGAGTCATCAGCTGCTTCTATTTGACCCTTAAATTCAATCTGTTACCAAATTCTACTATAAGAAGTCTGTTCTTCTTTCATCCTCCTACTGTTATAGCTTAGCTAAAAGCCCACATTATCTCTCACTCAGACACTCTTAGGAAAACTCTTTTAACTCATCTCCCCAAATGGAGTCTTCTCTCGTCAAATCCATCCCCCACCATGAAATAAGGGTTATAATATTTAAAATGAATTAGATCACTTCATTATGCTAAAATGCAAAGAAAAGCATAAAACCTTCAGTAACAGTGAGCTAACATTCAAATTCTTTATTACAATTCAGTTTTCATAAATCCAGTCTGACCTACCACCAGCCTATGTCCTGTTATAGCTCCCACCACATTCTATATTCTAACCACACCTTTGGTTGTGTATCTTCTCCCTAAACACAGACTTCTTGTTCTCATGCTCTCATGTCTCTGCAATGCTGTTTTCTACCAATATCCCACTCTCCCTATATTCCCACTCAACCAAGCAGACTTGAGTCCAGTGCCATTCCTCCATGATACCCTTCTCTTTCATGAACTGACTCTATCACTCCCTCCTCTATGTGCTCACAGGACTCCATTGAAACACTCATCATCGGATACACTTTACTGTAATGTAGTTGATCCATGGATCACACAGTACTCATACTGTTGTTGCAAGTACTTAATACAGTATGGGAATATGAGATGTGTTTAATATATGTGCTCTAGGTGAGTAAGTGAATAAATAATACAGAGCATCAAAAGCTATTTGGAAAAAAATCAAAATCTCAGCAGGATTCATTGTGAACATAATTCATTCTTTCATTAAATGAGCTAAAGCTTTTCTTAAAGTGGGATTTTTTTATATCAAAAGTCATATATTAGTGTTACAGACCGACAATATTAAAGGACTTCAAAAAGTTCACAGAAAATGACATTAAAATATCAGTTATTTTGGTTCAAAAAATTGAAATTTGTGTCTAGTTTTTTCATAAATATATTTTCTATGATCTTTTAGAAGACCCTCTTATACATTATTTCTATTTTAAAAATCTTGAAAATTATTGAATGAGATCAAAAGACACTGATGAAAAAGCCAATATTTTAGACAGTAGTATTTTAGACAGTAGAAACAGTATAAAACATAATCATAAGTAAGAGAAGGGTGTCCAATCAAACTAGTTTGATCAGAACAATAACAACAAAAAAGCCCAGTGAATAGTAGCTGGTGTCGATGGGAGTTTAAGAAGGACTCTAGGGAAGGCTTTCAAGGTTAAGTAGTATCACATTTATGCTAAAAGATGTAGTGGTCAGAAAATGGGAATGAGCCAAGTGAGAAACAAGATAAAAACAAGTTGGAGATATATAATATGTAGAATTTGCAGACATTAAAAAAAAAGGCAAGGCGATTATTGCAAAACTACATAACTAAGCTATGTATAGAAGGTACCAAATATATACATGGAAAGTAAAAATGGGACTTGATGGGTATTTAAGAGAAAATATGAGAAATGCTGATAGAAAACCAATGTAGAGAAGCCATACATGTGAAGAGGGAGATTTTCCTTCCTAACTGGGACAGAGAAAATAGGCAAAGAAGCTGTTTAAGGATCTAGGGGGAGAGGGGAAGGTTTTCTCTATGTTTACCTTACGATGGTGGCAAGATACTGAGCCAGAAGTATTAATGGGAAGCCAGGAGATGCAACATAGATGTGCTCAGTTAATAGCTTCAAAATTAGGAAGAAAGTACTCTTGAAAAGTCACCTTTCCCAGAGTTCTTCAAAGCTCCCACAACAAGGTAAACTGAGCAAACAGTGGAGCTCTTTGTTAGAGGAAGGAGATCAGGAATCTCTCCTACTACCTAGCTTCTATTTGAACAAGGAGGTTTTCCTGATACCCAGTTGACACCTTTCTGCAGTTTTCTGCTTTCTAGAGGAGTCAAAGTTCAGAGAAACACCTGTAGCTAGTGGAACAAATTAGGAGGAATACTGGCTCCAACAGAACGTGAAGCAATGAAGGAGAATCAGTTAAGTACAAGGTGATGAAGATGACACCCCGCCCTTGGCAGAGGACAGATGCCTCGCACAGCACCTGAAGGTATCCCTGTGAAACTGTTTCCACTTTCACAATGATTGAGGTAAAACCTTATGAAATTTTCAAGAGTCAAATTACAAGAAATTCATGTTACTCAATACCCAAGAACCCATGTGAAATGAGTTTGCACATAAGGCCCTTGTGCCTTATGTCATTTTACAGGACTGTTATGCCTCCCTGACAGCAGCTCCACAGAATGGTTTAAGTGCTCGGCTCATGCACACACCCCATCCAAATTAGGGATGAGTGCACACAACTACTTGCTTAAATCTAATAAAATCTTAAATTATAATTCAAACATTAGAACTTTAACAAAGAACATTTTTTTCAAGCATATTTTCCCTTGGCTTTTAAACCCATGTGTATTTCAAGGGGGAAAAAAAAATCCATCTGTTTTTGATTCATTTATGCTTAACTCATCAGGATATCACTGGAGAAGAGTTATTGGGTGTCCACATCACTCTCCCCCCTCCTTATACCTCTATTATTTGTCTTAAAAGCCAGCAGGTGTACTGTGTCACAAATAAACCAGCAAGAATTTTAAAATACTACATTTAGATTTAAGCTTCAAGATCCATGTGTTCTCAAAGATAACATTAGCATCTTCCCCTTTTCCTAGTTTCTGGTTGTTATTTTGTTGGTAGTGTTTTGTTTCTGTTTTTAAATAGGAACTCAATAAGGAAACATAATATGACCAACAATACACAGTAGGCCCATTCTTAACTAACCTTAATCATCTTACACCTTTATTGTAAGAGGTACCCAAGTGATGACCAACAAATGGAACTTGATTCAACAAGTATACCAAGCACTTCTCTCTACCTACAAAAGGTTAATATTACTAACATTTATAAGTTTGTTTAGAAATAGGAACCCATTTCTATGGAAACAACATTATAGAATATATAGGTTCTTGATTGATATATTGAAACCTAACCTTCAGGGATCTAAGCCCAACACCGCTACATCTAAGAGGCTATGTGGGGAAGCAATGAGAACACACACCATGATGTCAGAAGATCTGGGTTCTGATTTAACTCAACTCTTCACTGGTTGCTGATCAACATCTGTCACGTTCTCCACTGTTGAAAGAGCTTTCAAGACCTGACATGGCACATCTCAGCTGAGTGGTCTGAGGGTGAAGAACTAGCCAGGACAGACAGACTGGCAAGGAATAGCAGCACAGAGATAGCCGTCACTACATACTGCAGCTGGTAGGGGGTCAGGCAGACCAGGAGCTCTCCCACTACACTCCATCCTGCATGGCCGCCAGGTATAGCCCATGTCTGTGGGAAATCCCTCCAACAACCCTACCCAGCATATTGCCCTTGTACCTAAAGTCACATGGAAAGTATCAAAAAATAATTATAAAACTCACTGCCAGTACACTGGCAGCTTCTCACTCTTTAAGGGAGTACTTTAAAGTTTATTTGTGGAAGGGGATTAAAGGAGGCCAATTTCTAGCAAAACCCCATCCATGTAGGCAGTGGCTAGGGTGGGGAAATATCTGGCAGTAAGTAGGGTACCTGCTGTGAGCCTCTTTCCTCTGGTGTTCCTGTTTGGTGGAAAATTTTAACATAAAAGCTGGCAAAGAGCAGGTAAGAAAAGGGAGAGACCACGATATAATCTAGCAGGTATTTATGGCCAGAGTGGTGCCCTGCCCACTTTCACAGATTGTTAGGACTAGAAAGGGCCTTTAGAGATCGACTCTTTCAAGCTCCTTTCCTATTCTGATGGGAAATCCAGGCTCACAGAGGTTATGGGGCCAGTCTGAGGTCACACTGCCAATTAAGTGGTAACCCTGCCTTCAGCCTGTGTTCTTTTCCCCCAAGGCTCTGGATGCGAGAAGACTGGGTCAAAATCATGATCTCTGCAGTCTGTAAAGTCCTACTGATGTTAGGGGTAACTGCAATATTCTTTTTTAAAATTTTTTAAAAATTTTATTTATTATTATTTTTTAATTTGATCAGAGAAAGTGAAAGTGAGAAAGCAAGCCACCAGATCTGGGACTCGAACTGCCATTGGCCATGTGGGAGTTCAGCACCTTAACCACCATGCCACCTGCTGGTCCCCCATAATCTTCTTCTACACCTCAACAGTGCCAATGAGTATGGCATATGCCCCAATAAGTAGAGGCAAAAGAATTGTAATTAAGAGATGAGCTATAGTCGGAAAGGAAAAGCACAATAAAATGAAGATTTCAATTATTTTATAGAATTGCAAACGGGAGATAATAATGAATCTAAATAATGACAGGTATAAGGAATTATGAGTAAACATTTCACAGAGAAAGTTTTTACTTAGTAAATAGCAAATAAATGGTTAAAAACATCACATACACATTCATATTTGTCCCTAAATCAGAGGAGTCAGAATGAGAGTAACGATATCATTCTTCCTTTGTTTTTATTGAAAAGTAAAATACAATTTTTGAGATAGAATCATGTCTGGCACGTTCAAGGAACAGCACAAAGGACAGTGTTACTGAGGAAGAAAAGGTAAGGGAGAGATTTACAGGACAGGAGAGCAGAGAGATGGCCAGAGTGAGAGAGCAGTATAAGCCATTTGGGAGACGGGAAAGCAGTGAAGACTCCCAAAGAAAGGGGCACAGGACCTGCCCCATGTTTAACAGGGTCACCTGGATCTGTACTGAGACAAAACTGAAGGTGGGTTGTCGGCATCTGTCGGCAAGCTTAAGAGTAATATCTCTCTGGATAGTAATACCTGACGGAGTTCTCCCCATCCTGTGAAGGAAAAAGTTAGAGAAAAGAGGAAGACACAGAACTAAGGATACAGGTGAACACAGACAAGCTGTGCTGCTCCACCTTGCTGAGCTTCTTTATTTATCCATTTTACCAGGCACAGTGAACTGTTTTGCAAGCTTTCAAGGATGTGATTGCAGTACTACAGTTAAGGACTTTAGTGTATGTGTTTTTCTACCTTGTTACTATCATATGTGATCCTATTAATCATCGTAGGTCAAGCCAGATTACTTATGCTGTTCCTCTGCAACTCCAAGAAAGGTTGTCTGAGTATGCTTCAATGAGGATAATGTGTATGTCATAAGCATTGTATAGAACAGGCATGACCTAGCCAGGGTCAGGATGTTTCCCCTGTCCCCATGTATATTTCCATAGAGCCACTGGCATCTAAGGCATGTGTCAGCCGGCTCAAGTGAGTAATTAACAAGGCATGCAGATAACTGCTTCATACTACCAGATTGCATACCCTCACAGTGGGTATAAGCAAAGCTGAGACCAGCTGGATAGTACCTGTTCAATAACCCAGGTAAAGAATAGATCATTTGAACCAAGATGGTGACATTGGAGATATAAGGAGTGACTTACAGTGTGCAACTATAGATTCAGGAGCTAAGAGGATTGCTAATGAGTCAGGTGTGGGTGTGAGAGGAAGAGAGGATCTCAGAACTGTAATATTTTTGAGGCCTGGGTATATGGGAGAACTGAATTGTCTTTCAGTAAAATCAGGAAAGCTTCAGAAGTAGTGTTGTTTTGTTTTAGGGGAGTGGAAAGTATCAAAACTCAGTTTCAGGTATACCAAGTTTGAGATGCCTATTTAATATCTATGTGAGAATGCCAAGTGGTAGTGAATATATGAAATTGGAATTTAGGAAAATTCTGAGCTGCAGACCTAAATCTGATATAAAAGCTGGCAAAGAGCAGGTAAGAAAAGGGAGAGACCACGATATAATCTAGCAGGTATTTATGGCCAGAGTGGTGCCCTGCCCACTTTCACAGATTGTTAGGACTAGAAAGGGCCTTTAGAGATCTACTCTTTCAAGCTCCTTTCCTATTCTGATGGGAAATCCAGGCTCACAGAGGTTATGGGGCCAGTCTGAGGTCACACTGCCAATTAAGTGGTAACCCTGCCTTCAGCCTGTGTTCTTTTCCCCCAAGGCTCTGGATGCGAGAAGACTGGGTCAAAATCATGATCTCTGCAGTCTGTAAAGTCCTACTGATGTTAGGGGTAACTGCAATATTCTTTTTTAAAATTTTTTAAAAATTTTATTTATTATTATTTTTTAATTTGATCAGAGAAAGTGAAAGTGAGAAAGCAAGCCACCAGATCTGGGACTCGAACTGCCATTGGCCATGTGGGAGTTCAGCACCTTAACCACCATGCCACCTGCTGGTCCCCCATAATCTTCTTCTACACCTCAACAGTGCCAATGAGTATGGCATATGCCCCAATAAGTAGAGGCAAAAGAATTGTAATTAAGAGATGAGCTATAGTCGGGAAAGGAAAAGCACAATAAAATGAAGATTTCAATTATTTTATAGAATTGCAAACGGGAGATAATAATGAATCTAAATAATGACAGGTATAAGGAATTATGAGTAAACATTTCACAGAGAAAGTTTTTACTTAGTAAATAGCAAATAAATGGTTAAAAACATCACATACACATTCATATTTGTCCCTAAATCAGAGGAGTCAGAATGAGAGTAACGATATCATTCTTCCTTTGTTTTTATTGAAAAGTAAAATACAATTTTTGAGATAGAATCATGTCTGGCACGTTCAAGGAACAGCACAAAGGACAGTGTTACTGAGGAAGAAAAGGTAAGGGAGAGATTTACAGGACAGGAGAGCAGAGAGATGGCCAGAGTGAGAGAGCAGTATAAGCCATTTGGGAGACGGGAAAGCAGTGAAGACTCCCAAAGAAAGGGGCACAGGACCTGCCCCATGTTTAACAGGGTCACCTGGATCTGTACTGAGACAAAACTGAAGGTGGGTTGTCGGCATCTGTCGGCAAGCTTAAGAGTAATATCTCTCTGGATAGTAATACCTGACGGAGTTCTCCCCATCCTGTGAAGGAAAAAGTTAGAGAAAAGAGGAAGACACAGAACTAAGGATACAGGTGAACACAGACAAGCTGTGCTGCTCCACCTTGCTGAGCTTCTTTATTTATCCATTTTACCAGGCACAGTGAACTGTTTTGCAAGCTTTCAAGGATGTGATTGCAGTACTACAGTTAAGGACTTTAGTGTATGTGTTTTTCTACCTTGTTACTATCATATGTGATCCTATTAATCATCGTAGGTCAAGCCAGATTACTTATGCTGTTCCTCTGCAACTCCAAGAAAGGTTGTCTGAGTATGCTTCAATGAGGATAATGTGTATGTCATAAGCATTGTATAGAACAGGCATGACCTAGCCAGGGTCAGGATGTTTCCCCTGTCCCCATGTATATTTCCATAGAGCCACTGGCATCTAAGGCATGTGTCAGCCGGCTCAAGTGAGTAATTAACAAGGCATGCAGATAACTGCTTCATACTACCAGATTGCATACCCTCACAGTGGGTATAAGCAAAGCTGAGACCAGCTGGATAGTACCTGTTCAATAACCCAGGTAAAGAATAGATCATTTGAACCAAGATGGTGACATTGGAGATATAAGGAGTGACTTACAGTGTGCAACTATAGATTCAGGAGCTAAGAGGATTGCTAATGAGTCAGGTGTGGGTGTGAGAGGAAGAGAGGATCTCAGAACTGTAATATTTTTGAGGCCTGGGTATATGGGAGAACTGAATTGTCTTTCAGTAAAATCAGGAAAGCTTCAGAAGTAGTGTTGTTTTGTTTTAGGGGAGTGGAAAGTATCAAAACTCAGTTTCAGGTATACCAAGTTTGAGATGCCTATTTAATATCTATGTGAGAATGCCAAGTGGTAGTGAATATATGAAATTGGAATTTAGGAAAATTCTGAGCTGCAGACCTAAATCTGATATCAGATTCTAATTAGTATTAAAAGTCATGATACTGAGTGAGATTACTAAGGCGTGAATGTGGAAGAAAGCAAAGTATTCAAGAGCTTACCTCTGGGGATCAGGGGGAACAGAGACAGCAACATATAATACAGGAGGAAAGGAAAGTGTGCTTTGAAAGTCAAGTAATGAAAGAAGAGGGGATGCTCATTTGTGTTGAGGTAAAAAGTCAGATAAAATGAAGGTTGAGAACTGTACACTGGATTTGGTAATACGAAGGCTATTGAGGGCCTTGATCAGTTTCTGAGGAGTAATGGTGTAAAAGAAGAGTGAATAGTGGCAAAACTTTCAAAGTGTTAATGTATGATAAAACAGGACAATGAAGTGGTAACTGATGGGTAGTTTCAACAGAGCCTTAGGACAGAAGAAATAACATCATGCTTGTGGACTTATGGGAAAAGTTCAGTATAGGAGTTTTAAAAAGTGAGATTTGGGGTGGGTAGGATGTGGCAAAGAAAGGGAGAATTGTCAGAGTAACGTGAATAGGGGATGGAACCTGGGACTGGAAGTGGAAAGATCATCCTCTATTAAAACGAGTGGCTTATCCATCATAACTGAAGAGAATTCAGAAAATCTGAACTATGCAGACAGATGGGGAAATGTGAACACTTTCTTCTGATAGCTACTCTTGGGTCATCAGAAAAGTCATGACACATTTTTTGATATTTTTCTATTCAAAAATGCATCATGACTTTTCCAACAACCCAATATTTTCTCAGTGAAACAAGAAGTTAGGAGTAGGGACAGGCAAGAAATAGTGGAAGGTTTGGTGAGAGAAAAGAAACAAAATATTAACCCAGATAGTAAGAAAGAGATGGAGTAGGGCAATACAGTGATCGCTGAGCACCTAAGGGCCCATTTGAGGACAGTGATCATGAATTGAAAGTGAGTACGTTCAGTCACACGGGTGGGAATAACTTGGGTTAAAGTTTAGTCACGCAGAGTAGACCAGAGAGAGGAGCAAAGAAGCTAGGGAGTGACTATAATGACATGCTAAGGCATTTAAGTTATCCAAGGAGGGAAGGTTCAGAGGTGAGTGACAAAAAGGTAGTAGGAGTTCAGTGCTTGTAGGTCCCAGAGAGTTGAAGAATTATGAAGTTAGGGGTTCTAGATGATGTGAATTTGAAGGCGGAGTAAAGCCAGGAAAGTAAAATTCTGAAACCTGAGATTTTGGAGGAGTGACACTGATTATTAAGGACAAGATTTTGATGTCATCCAATTGCTATATGCCTTGCAAGTGCCCAAGATGCTTAGAGCTTAATCTTTTCTGCATAGGTTTTAACAATCTAGTTTAATTGATCTAAAAAAGTGACTGACCAAATCCAGAATATAGAAATTCAAGCCAATTGAAAAAATATGTAGCCTATATTGTAGAAAAATGATCATGTATCAGATCACAAAAGAAGAGTTATCTGTATTATGAATTCCTGAGTGAAGTCCAAAGATCTTGCACTTTACATGTATTTGTTTTAAAAGAAGGACTGAATGGAAAATAATCTGATGTAATAAACTGATTCCTAAGATCACTATATTCAAAATAAAAAGAATTTTCTAGGATAGCCGGCCCTAAAGTGAATGTATTTATCCCTCCACCCAGCACACAGAAAAGACTTAAAAATGAATGAAATAAATTTAGTGGAAGGGCTTCTGCCATGTGTTCCAAAGTCAACTTCAAAAATCACCCCGGAATGACCCTATAAGGAGGAAACTTTAAAATTCAGAGCTAGAGGAACTCTACTGCACCTTCAACCAAAAACAAGTTTACCACTAAAAAGGCCTTCAAAAGCAGCCAGGACACAAAACACATGAGCAGTATAAACTAACTGGCAGGACATGCAGTATCAAATCCAACATTTCTTGTTTTCTCTCAAAAACAGGCTCAAAGAACCACACGCCCAACTTCCAACTTCATCTACCCCATACCCTGGACCCTCCCAGGAGCTGCTGATGGAAAGGTGGCTGACCGCCCTGGAAGTGCCACCCCAGCTCCCAGCAGATGTAGCTTTGACTCATTAACAGTGGCAGCTCGGAACATAACCGAGTGCAGCTGCAAGGAAGGAGGACCACTTGTGCTCATGGTTGGCTGACGGGCTCCTGAAATCTCACCCAGTTCGGCATTCAGTCTTCTGTTGGGGAAGACCTAGGACAAAATCCAGCAGGGACTGGCACATTGCCAAACACAGGGACATCTAACAACGCCACGCACAGGTGGATTTGAATTAAACAGGACTCCAACACTCCAAACAGCAGGGGTTCCACTGAGCCCTTTACACACAGCCTCTACACTGTAAACTTGCTCTAAATGAGGCATTTTTTCCAAATACACAAGGGAAGATGATTACCCTGCACCACTGCAGTAAAGTTCTTGCCGGGCTGCAGATTCTTGGAGCTGAGAGCTCCCTCTGGCCCTCGGAACTTCAGCATGAACGGCTTTATAAATCTTACTAAGGCACCAAGAAAGATGCCAGCCTGCCCTCACCAACCTGCTCCTGGGGTTAGGTTTGTGGCTGCCCCAGCTTTCTCATAAATGTCCATCAAACACTCGTAAGCTTCATCGGAAACAGGAAGGAGGGCAAGATTGATCTGCAACTGTGCCTTATGCAAAAGAAAAAGAAAAAACAGAAAGAGGCAGAAGATGGAAAGAACTTATATTTCTCAAAACACAATCAATTTGCAAGTTAATTTTGAAATTTTAGCATTGAAACCGCACATTTTTCTATTTAGAGGTTATAGTTCATCTCTGAATGCTGTTTTTGTTTTTTTGTTTGTTTTCTACCAGTGTTTCAAAAAGGAAAAGGGATAGCTAAGTTACACATGGCATCTTCGAAACATTGAAGTAAAATGTCTATTATGAAAAAGTGATGTATGGATTTCAAAATGTTTTAGCACCAAAATAAACTCATATCTGAATTCCAGTTTTCCACAGACTTTCTAAAGTACCTCCATAGAGCCAGATGGATGATGGAAGGGAAGACAAAAGAGCAAGTCTCAAAAGCTCCTCAACCCAAATGAAATAACACAGCAGCCCACCCAGTCCCCCAAGCTCTGAGTTCTTTTTCTGCTAAGGAAAAGCATAAAGAGAGAGGCTCACTAACTGTGCACAAAGACACACCTGGGCTCATATTTCTGCTCCCATCCCACGGCAGAGGGAAGAATGGCAAACCTGAAGGATGGCTGGGTAAGCTCTGGCTCAGATAAAAGTACAGTATCAGGATTCCATAGATCAGTTACAACTGCCTTGTTGTATTCTGAACCGGACATGCAATAGGTCTGGTTTTTTTTTTTTTTTTTTTTTTTCTTTTCAGCAAACAGACACTATTTGATTAACAGCCCCATGAGATGGAGAACTGGTTTTTATTTGTAGTTCACCAAAAGACTAGGACTTATCAGGTGATTGGGTAACTGAAAATAGCCCATTGGTAAAAAGGCCCTATTTTATGAAAGACAAAGCTGCAAGCAGCCCAACATGAATCCCACCTGGGCTGACATTCAGCTGACAAGATGCTAATCTGGGCATATCATGAACACAGCTACACAAGAGGAGCCTGGAAAGACGAGTTGTTCTATAGCAACACTTTGTTTTGTCCAGATGTTGCAAGCAGAGCATTTCCCCACCAGCCCACTGTGCCATGTCACATTTTATAGCTTAAAAATGACAATGGAAAAAAATTAATAATAAAACTCATACACTCCTATTTTGGGTGGCTCCCATCCTCTGGGTCTTGGGCTTCCTAGATGCTCCAGAGTTCTTTAAAATAATTTGTAAATCCATATGAATCCAGACATCTACACACTTGCATGGAAATGTGTGACTTTTCAAGTGAGTTGCAGAAGCCAGCTTGCATGATATCCTGCGTGCATAGCTGTCCTCACAGACTACATCCATGCAACTGAATTCTTTCGGTGAGTTAATAGGCATTGGGACCCTACTAAAGATTTGAGTTTGGCAGGAACACAAACACTGGATGTAGGCAGAAGTGATGCATTCTATTCCCAATACTACTCCAAGAAAACCTCCCATGTAACTCTTAGTATTCTCTTCCCCCGTCTGTCATCCAGACACAGGCACCATGGTGACACCAAGTGTTAAAATCTACCCAATCCTGAATGACAGCTGGGAGCAGACCTCTTTCCCCATTTCAGCCCTGCCAGTTGGATATTATTTTATGTGATCATGAAATAAACTATTTTCTTAGAACTGAGATTTCAGAAGTGTTCATTACAGTAGCTCATGGTTCCTTAAATAATAAATGTACACAGGTGCTATTGTGATAAACAATGTATATATTTTGGGAACCAGCAGTTCGCGTAATGGCTATGTTGCTGGATTCCCATATAGTCGACCGCGGTTCGCATCCCGGACCTGGTGGCTTAAAACTCACGCCCGGCGCGTGTGTGTGCGTGCCCAAGATCCCGAGAGGAGAATGGAGGAGAAGGGATTGCGGCGTGACCATCCCCTCTGGGGGGTGATTTCTCGCTTTCTGTCTCTATGTCTCTCTCTGTCTGTCTGGCAAGCGCACACGCCCTATAGCGAAAACCTCTCAAAAAAAAAAAAAAAACTATATATT
>NW_006203569.1:1056873-1061030 GCF_000334495.1 Tupaia belangeri chinensis
CCCCCCCCTGGGGGGTGATTTCCCCCTTTTTCTCTGTCTCTGTCTGGCAAGCGCCCACGCCCTAGAGCGGAAACCCCTCAAAAAAAAAAAAAAAAACTATATATTTTGAAAGCAATACAAAGTACAGGATAGTTTTGTCATGAATATTTTTCTCAAAAACATTTCAGTATTTAAGTTTATTATATTCATGATAGGGAACACATGTGTGCACATGGAAAAAAAGAGAGGCACTTGACAGAATTTGATCATGTCACAATACCCTTCCGCCAGCCTTCCAGCTCATCTGGACCTTAGATGCACGTGCACACACTTGGCATATTTTCAAGCCAACTAGGGGATCTGGACCCACAGGAAGCCATATGGCTTCCAGCATTACAGTTTAGTTTGCTACCAACTGTACGACCAGACTGGATCTTCACTAATTCTTCTTTTGTCTTTTTTTCCAACTATTTCAGACACTGAGCTATATGTGATATATACAGGGGGAAGAGTAAATTAATCTCTGGCCTCTAGTTTACAATGTTTGGGGATGGCAGACATATAATAAAACTAAAACAAATATGCCAAATTACAAGTGCTTAAAGGAAACTCATTACAGTAAGAGAAAATAGCAAAAGTAATTGAAGAACCCTCTGGGCAAAGAGAACAAACCATGCAAAGTTCCTGAAGTAAGAACAAGCCTAATGTCCTAAAAGACCTGAAAGAAAAAGTGGCCAGGCCAGGGGCTGCTGGGCAGTATTGCATATTTTCAGTGGGAATGATAATGCCCCCAAGGGGGGGAGTGAAAACTTGGTTCTTGGACTCGGAGAAGGGGAGGACTTATATAATACAAGTATGAGCCCTAGTCACAAATAAAATCCCCCCAAATCGAAATATCTGAAATTTAAAATCCGTAACACCTAAAATCCTTAAATACGGGGGAAAACAGATGGCATAGCAGTTATATACTGGACTCCTACATAGCAAATTGTGGTTTGTGTCCCGGACCTGGTGGATTGAACATCACGCTGGGCACATGGGTGTGTATGACCAAGATCCTGGAAGGAGAGTGGAGAAGGGATTGTGGTGTGGCCATCTCCCGTGATGATTTCTCACATACCCTCTTACTGTCTCTGTCTCTCTCTCTCCTCTAAGGCAAAAACCTCTATTTAAAAAAAAAAAAAAAACTGAAATACTCAAATTTCAAATAATCTTGAAAGCTGAAATCTCAAAACCCACAATTGTTCTTTGGTAATAAAGGCTATATAAGAGGGATAGAAAGCTCAATTCAAAGAAAGGGGTTTTTTTTTTGGAGTTTTGGTTTTTTTGTTTGTTATAGCTTTTTTTCCCCACTAGTTTAAGTTGTAAGCATCATCTTTTAGTTTGCCATGTTATGCAGCATCATTTCCAGTACTGGAAGTATAAATTCTGGAAAGACTTTAAAAATTCTAATTCATTTTATGAATTCTTTACCAGTTTGACTCTGTGAATATGAATTATCACAATGTTGACTTCATGTGTAAGCATTGTGCATTTATATAAAAACACTGAAACTTCCTCAGTAAATGAGGAGATGTCCTCAGGTCTTTGGACAACTGTAAATGTGGTGTGGTGACCCACTGCAGTTTTTGATCCATCTCGAACACACTTGGGTCATCTGTCACTGCACTGCAGGTGACTGCTGTTAAGAAGCTGAGTGCATACAATGACAACCACAATCATATGTGCTTCTGCATTTTTCATAACTGTTAGAGCTATGCGATGGTTATTAGTAGTAGCACAGTGTTAGTACCAGTGTTTATGCTTGCAAGAATATGTATTTATTGTGTAGTATCCTATGAAATGTCATATTTTTAAAGTTTTTCAAATAAAAATCATTTTACAAGTGTAAATAAGCATCTCTTTAAGAATTTTTTAAATTATTTTTTTCGGAATTATATTTTACAGATTTTGATCTTTGGCGATTTTAGGCTTTAGTGATTTTAGACTTTAGAGATTTTGATCTTCCAGGAATTCAACATTGGAGATTATAGTGTTTGAAATTGTGTCTTTGGAGATTATAATTGGCACTAAATTAGACATTGGTTTATGGCCTCCCAAAGAAAAGTTCATGGGGAACAGAAATTGGATGACGGGAAAATGTCTGAAAAGACTTAAAGGAGGTGATGAAGGAAAAAAAAAAAAAAAAAAAAAACCCGAGAGATACTTGTCTAAAATCACTAGGAAGCCACTGAAGGCTTGAATCAGGAGAGTGTCATGATCCAATGGTCATTTCTCAAAACTCCACCAAGCTGGGGCTATTATTTTTGTTAAAAAGTTTTCACATTAAAAAAAGTTTAGAAAGCCCTGTTGTTCATTTTTTAATTTTATGGTTAATTGGTACTAACCCACTAGATTATGATACCCGAGCGTTTTATTCTAGTGATTCAAAAAAATAAAGGGTACATAACTAATTAGTCCAAAGTTATGGCAAATAGCAAGTCGCAGCAGAGTTTGGATGCTGGCCTACTGCCTTTTTTTCAGCACTGTTCCCAAAATCCTACCCTGTCCCTCCATACATCCAGGCCATGCATGCAATTAGCTCGCATGGCTTCATTTTACCTGTCAATAATTTTTTTTTTTTTGAGAGGTTTTCGCTATAGGGCACGTGCGCTCGCCAGACAGACAGAGAGCGCCAGAGACAGAAAGCAAGAAATCACCCCCTGGGGGGATGGTCACGCCGCAATCCCTTCTCCTCCATTCTCCTCTCGGGATCTTGGGCATGCACGCACACGCGCCTGGCGTGAGTTCTAAGCCACCGGGTCCGCGACGCGAACCACGGTCGACTACGTGGGAGTCCAGCGACATAGCCATTACGCTAACTGCTGTTTCCCTCAATTCATGTTTGAGCTCCCTTCATGCAGTAGGAGTCAGATGTACTCTCCATATACACACACTATGTATATTTTACGTATAGCACATACACAAAATGTAATTTCTTCCTGCCATGCTCTCACATCTTTAGAGGACACATAACATCCTAAGCACATGTTGTCTCCTCTCTTGGAAAACATCAAGATTTACGGGTTGCATACAGGACTAAACACAAGAATCCCTTGGCTTGGTCCATTTGGCTGATCATGTACAAAGTGAGTAGAGTACTGGTCAGCTTGTTTTAACCACTGGCAGAAGATTTTCAAAGTGAGACTATTTGTTCCACATTTTAAGTCAAAGATAACTATTTCCTGGGCCTTCTCAAAAAGTAAACTAAAGGTCTGAAGGCCAGGTGTTGTTTCTCTCTTGTACATTAAAAGATCAACACATAAAACAAAATGAAACACCAATCTTCACAGGAGTATTATTCACAATAGTCAAAAGGTGGAAGCAGCCCAAGTATCGATCGATGAATGGATAAACATGTGATGCGCTACATATACATGTACAGTTATGTTTATGCAAATATACATAAGCACCATGGAAATATGTATTATGAAAAATATGCATGGATTTCAAAAATTTTTGCACCAGGATAAACTCATACTTTAATTCTATTTTTCTACAAACTTTATATAAAGTTCCTCCTCATATATATGCAATGGAATATTAGGTCTCAGAAATGAAGAAAATTCTAACACATGCTACAAAGTGGTTGAACCTGTGAACATTAAGCTAGTAAAACAAGCCAATTGCAAAATTGCAAATCTACATGATCCCATTTAAATAACATACTCAGAGCAGTAAAATTTATAGACACAGAAAGTAGTTGCCAGGGGCAAAAAAGAATCACAAGTTGTTTAGTGGGTCTGGTGTCCATTTTGCAAGATGAAAAAATAAAGAGTTCTAGACATGGATGGTGAAGTTTGTACGCCAATGTGAATGTCCTTAACACTACTGAACTATACACTTAAAAATGGTGAAAAGGATAAATTTTAGGTTATATATATATATATATATATTACCGAATGGGACCAGCAGGTGGCATGGTGGATAAAGTGCTGGATTCCCACATGGCTGACCATGGTTCAAGTTCTAGACCCGGCAGCTTAAAAATCATCTGGGGGGAGGGGTGTGTGTGTGTGTGTGTGTGTGTGTGTGTGCCCAAAATCCTAGGAGGAGGATGGAGAAGAAGGGATTGCAGCATGGCCATTCCTCCTGGAGGGTGATTTCTCACTTTTCCTCTGTCTCTTTCTCTTTTCTGG
>NW_006203569.1:1073153-1085989 GCF_000334495.1 Tupaia belangeri chinensis
CTCTTTTTCTTTGAAAAAAAAAAAAAAAAAAGCAAACTTTCTAAGAACTCTTTTGAATGGGTAAGTCAAAGATGACTTGAGGTGATTTTACCAAATCTGAGAAGTCTGAAAGTTTGGAAAACTTTATGAGGTTAGAACCAAATCAAGAAAGCGAACATTTGGGTTCCAGATAATATACTTATAACCCTGTCAAATTTGATTTGGCCAATAAAGAGCAGAAACACTATCACCTGTGAGTGGCAGAGAGCGTAGCACTCTCCTCTTCCCACTCTGGGGGCTGTAGAGTGTGGGTGAAGATGGAGCTGCTGTCAGCAAGGATTCCTGAGAGCAATCAGTGGGTCAAGTACAACCCACACTGGAAATTGTCAGATGGGAAGACAAAAGTTTACTGTGATAAGTCATGATTGGGATTTGTTATCACAGTATACACTACCCCATCTTGACTAGTATGTTTTAAAAAGAACATTAGATGGGGCCAGATACTGAGACATCAGTAAAAATGCAATGTTCTTTGAGGCTGACCAATATGGGGAGGGTCCAGATTCATGTCCAGGGACCTCCCTGAGTCTGCTGGGCACATGCATGTTTGTGGTCCTGGGCTGGCTGAAACTGGGGGTGGATCATGGCATCAAAACCCTGTTGAGGCACTGTCTGCCTGTCTGTCTGTCTCTCAGTCATAGATAGAATAAACTTCAAAAAATAAATTAAAAAGTAAAATAAAAGGAGGAGCCAGCCCCATAGTACATAGTCATTAAGCATTTTCAAGAGGGGGCCAGATCTCACATGGCCCACCACAGTTCAAATCTCAGCCTCTGAAGCTTGAAAAACATGCCAGTGAAGTGCATGTGTGCCCAGGATCTTGTTGGGGTGAATAAATTGAGGAAAAAAGGATTGTAGCATGACTAGGGCCTCTTGGGGGATATTCTCTCTCTCATGTGCATGCATGAACATATGCACACTAAATAAAAACATACTAAATAAATACTTCAGAATACAAGTATTGGAATTCCAGCTTACATCACTAAATAGGCACACTTTAACAATAATCACCATCCCTTATTTCCCTCCAACTGATTTTGGGAAAAAAAATTCACAATAAAATCATTCTTTGTAGTTACTGCAAACCGTAGGTGATGACAGAAAGAGGCATATGTCACTACTTCTACCCCCAGATTTGTAAAAACCAAAATGCAGTCTTCATAATGCATAGAGATTCCACCTACATTTGTGGTAGTGAACACTCCTTACAGATCAGAAAAACTGGCCTAGTAAAGCATATTTGTGGAAAGTGATCCCTAAAAAAATATAACTGAAGAAAACTTTAACTAGACATGATTTCTTCATTGTTGCCGCTAGACAAAATCTCAGGAGCTGGCAAGGTAGAGTTATTCTTGCACAGAGAACTCAGGATGGTGAAATTACAAGGGCCGTATCTTGGAGCTTCTCTAAGTACAAAGTACATATAATTACAATTTTTACTTATCACAGGGTATATTTAATAGTGATTCCTAACAAATTACTCAAAAATTCAAAGGTCATAGAATTTTGACTTGAGTGTCTTTAAAAAATAATCTCCCGAACGTTAACCTACTGTTAATGGAGTTTTGTGCACATCCTAGTTTTTTTTTAAATTAAGACATTGAAATATAAGTACTTGGAGGTTGTGATATAGTAGTTAGATTTTCTATGTAGCAAAGAGGTTTATATATAAATTTAAATTTGTCTACCTACTTTGTTAGAATAATTGCCTTAAACTGAGTCTGCCATGGCAAAAGTATATTTAAAAATCTACATTTTTAGTAAATTTTACCCTCATTGGAGTGAGTTCTTCCAGGGTTTGAAAGTTCTCCCATTTACTAATTTTTTTTTAAATAGACTTCAGTGTTTTAATCATGAACAGTATAATATTACAAAGAAATTACTTTTTATTTCTGTAAATGTTACACTAGGTCGCCTTCATATATAATCTTATGAGTCATTGATGGGATTTCATTTTCTCAGTCCCTTTTTGTCCCTGAGTTTCCTTGTAATGTTAGTCTGTGTTATTACTTATTAGAGCTCATTTTGTTTAAGGATGTTAATGTTTTGGGTGTTGTATTACAAATTAAATACTGTTTTTTTATTTTTCAAAAAAAAATCATTCTTTGTAAAATATACACAAAATATAATGATGACTCCTGGCAGTAAAGAATGCTTCTTCCCCTATCATATATTGTCTGACATCACGGATTGTGCATGACTCAGTGGAGTAAGCATGTGTGCATTCTGTTTAGCTGCTTTGTGGTAGTAATGGGGAGAGCATCTTAAATAATGGACATGTGAAGCATCTTCTTTTCCTCAAAAATCATAGCAGCCATTACTACACCACACTTGGGAGGAGAAGGTCTCAGCAGCACGTACTCTCCGTTTCATCCAGTGTCAGGTTCCTGGGTGCTCTGGGCAGTTTTCTAAATAAGTATCTGTTAATCTTCCAGGGGTATGATGACCTGAGGAGCAAGTATACAGAAGCCAGTTTCCAGCAGGTTAGTACGTGAGAGGGTAAGGGCAAGGACTCTCCTTTCCCCTCTTCCCAGTCATTCTTCTGCTGTACAATGACTGAGAGCCGAAGCTATTCCCAAACATCTGAAAACCATTTGTAAAAAAACCGAGGTTACTACAAATAAAGACACTTTAAGCTGGTGGTTCATATCTTTAGTTCATGATGTAACTAGACACTAAAATAATAGCGTATGCTCTGGTGGGAAAAATCACTAAACAGTTATGAGACACGTGGCCCACTCCCACCTCTCTCACTGGCAAAACTGGGACAAGTCTTGTAATTCCCTAGGACCTTATTTTTCTCATCCGTACATAAGACAGAACAAATCAGTATTTCCTGATTTGTGGTCTTTGGCCCAACTGTGTCTGAATCTTCTGTGAATATGTGAGTGAAGGGTACGGCAGGGATACCAGATGCAGATCCCTAGGCCCATTTTGGTCCTATTGAATCAGAATCGCTATGAGTTAAGACCCAAGAATATGCAATGAAAAGTTTCTCAGCTTTTATTTGCTCAGTTCTATTCTGTGGTGACCTCTAGAACTGGGCAATAAGGGGTAATAACTTCTGCACACTGAGTTTGTGAACCACAAGGCTATGGAATCTCAAAGCTCCTCCCAGCCATACAATCCTGTGGTCAAGACAGAAGAGTTGAAAAGAAATGTAGCCCCTGTACCACCTGACCCCACTACCCCGAATTGCAGAATTCTCTTAGAAGTCATCCCATGGCAAAATAAAACATTAAATATGATTTGAAATTAATAACTGCCCAACAATTATCTCCCCGTTCATTTCACCTTGTGTCCATTCTCCAACACACACACACATACACCAAACATCCTGAATTTCAATCACACCTTAGAGAATACATTTTAATGCCACATGTATTTCAGGACCACATCTTTACATCATATTAATTCCATGTTCTCTTGTAACAGTGCTTTCAATATGAATATCAAAATTTATAAAAACATATCAATGATATAGCTGAGCAAATAGATTATATTTACTTAAACAGAGAATAATATGTGAACAGTTACTAAGAGATTAAAAACTATATTTTAATTTTTACTTGGTATTAAGAGTACCTATTACTGTGTTTGGCAACTAGAAAGCAGTCAGTAAGCACTGATTCCTTCACACAAATCTACCTATCTATCTATCTATCTATCTATCTATCTATCTATCTATCTATGTATCTGACTCTCTCAGTTGCAGAGACAGTCAATAAATCCAGACCTAGCCGTTGGATCTCTAGACCTCAAGTTTAGTGTCTTTCTTATAATAGGAAGGAAAGTCTAACTTACACTGGGAAATTAAAAATATCTGTCTCTGAAAAATATGCAACATAACTAGAATAAGCTTTAATGGTATTTGGTGATGAATTAGGACAAGAAAACAGAAATAATGAAAGAGAATAAATCGTGCTAACTTCCAGTTAAACACAGCAGTTTGAACACCATATTTTCTCCATTCTCTCCCAAATGTCCGCTAAAATAACAGTAAATAAATAAATATGACAAGAGAACTGGAACTCAGACAACAGAAGACAAAAGATGCCAATAAATTCTGGATTATGGAAAATTGGTGGAGGAATTGTAACTGACTTAACAGAATTATGCCTGCAGAGAGATACAATGATGAGAATCAAAACCATTTGGCATGTAAAACTTCAAGAAGGCTTCAGACTTAGAGGCACCTGGTGCTGTTGAAAGGGGTGGGGAGAGGTAAAATTTGTCTACAACTAAGAACACTGGTTGACAATCCCCAAAAAGACAACTCTGTTGGAAAATACAATTGAGAAAAATGTTTTCGAAAGTATAACAAAACCTTAACAACTGAAAAAAAAAGGGAGGGGCAAGAAAAGGGGCCAGCAGGTGGTATGGTGATTAAGGTGCTGGACTCCCATATGGCTGACAGCAGTTCGAGTCCTGGACCTGGTGGCTCGCTGTTTCACTTTCTCTTTCTCTGGTTGAATTAAAAAAAAAAAAAGTAATAAATCAAATTAAATATAAATAATTATTTAAAAAAAGGGGGGGGGCAAGAGAAAAGACTTTAAAAGATAGATGGTTGAACCAGGAGGCCCAATAACTAATAGTAGTTTCATAAAAAGCAAACACATAAAAATAAAATGTTGGCATGGAAATTACTGAACACATACAAAGATAAATATCCCCCAAACTGAAAGTCATAGATCTGTTGAACGCCCACAAAGAAATGAACACAATGAATTTAACCAACACACGTCAAGGCACATCAAAGAGAAACTTTAGCATAGGGGTCAGCAACTATGACCCATGAACCAAATCTGACCCATTGCTTGTTTTTATAAATAGTTCATTGGAACACAGCCAGGATCATTCATTTATATATTATCTATGGCTGCTTTTGTGCTACAACAACAGAGTGGACTAGCTGGGACATAGATATTTCACAAAGCCTAAAAGCATACTATATTGCCCTGTACAAAAAACATTTGCTAACTTCTGCCTCAGGGCACCTAATATAAAGTGAACATTCTAGAAAACCAAAAAATCGAGATGAAGACAGAGGAACTAGACTTAAAATGACTGGACACCTCAACAGCAACATGAAATGCCATAAGACAATGCAGCAATGCCATCAAAATTTAGGGGGAAGAGATGGTGGGTAGAAATGGGGGTGCAGAGGGGAGTGGGTGGATTATTTCCAATTTAGTATTCTATGTCATACAAAGTAAGTACCAAGTAAGAGAGCTGAATAACTCTGCAGACACAAATTTAAATTTTTACTTTCATGCATATTTGCTTCGCTCTAGTTTGTGGAATCTATGACCTAGAGCTTTGACAGAATTTAAAAAGCAAAGGGAAGTTATGACAGTTATATGGGTGGCTATGCAAAAGGCAGGCAGACATAAAGAAAACAGGACTGAAAAGAGCTCTAGCAGGGAAAAGAAACTGATACTGATTAATACTGTGCCTTAGCATTTGGAAGTATTCATAGGCACTGGAGAAAAAGACTGATGGTTACATAACTTGAAGACTTTTCTTTCAATCAAGTCAGTTAACTCTGGTCAAAAGGAAATGATATAAATACTAGTCAACATTAGTCATTAGGGATATGCAAATGAAATGCAAAATGAGATATACTTCATACCCACTAGGACGCCTATCATCAAAAAGTCAGGTAAGTGTTGGTGAGGATGTGGAAAAATGTGAACCTTCATACACTGCTGATGGGAATGTGTAATTGGTGTAGCCACTTTGGAAAATACTTGCAGTTCCTTTAAGGATGAAACACATAGAGTTAAAATTTTACCAAGCAATTGCACATGCCAAAGAGAAATAAAAACACATCTACACAAAAATTTGTACATAAATGTTTATAGCAGCATCATTCATAAGAGCCAAAAGGTAGGGAAAATATCTACCAACAGACAAATGGATAAATAAAATGTGCTATAATCATGTAATGAAATCTTATTCAGCCATAAAAAGGAATGAAGTACTGATGTATGCAACAACTTGGACAAACTTTGAAAACATTTTGCTAAGTGAAAGACGACATCACAAAAGTTCATATATGATTCTGTTCATATGAAAATCCAGAGTTGGGAAATTTTTAGAGAAAAAAATACATTCATTGCTTAGGCAATACTGTGGGGACAGTAAGAGGTAATATCCATCTAAGAAATTAAATTTGTCGTTTAAAACTCTCATAAAGTAATTCCAGAACCAAGTGGCTTCACTGGTGAGTTCTCAAATGTTTAGGAAGAAATCATATACAAATTCTCCCAGAAAGTTATACAGCAGGGATTATTTCCCCACTTACTCTAGGCCAACATTACCATAATACCAAAACCATACAAAGGCATTGCAAGAAAGCAAAACTACAGAAAAACACTCTTCCTAGACATTGATGCAAAAGTTCTAAACAAAATTTAGTAAGTGGAAGCCAACAATATAATAAAAATAGTTAAGTTATCAAGTTAGGTTTATCTCAGGAATGAAAGGTATTTTCACATTTAAAAAATCATTATAGGTAATTCATATTAACAAACTAAAACGAAAAAAATCATGATAATTAGATGCAGAAAAAGCATTTGATAACATCTAATATACATTTCCAATGAACATTCTTGGCATGAAGAATAGAAGAAATCTCCTCAACCTGATAATGGACATACACACAACAAACTTAATGGTAAAATACCAAACTTACACCTGACATCAAACTCAATGGTAAAGTACCAAATTATTTTTCCCTAAGATCAGGAACAAGGTACGGATATCAGCTCACACCACTTCTATTCAACCGTATACTATAGGTTCTAGCCAATGTGATGTTTACAAGAAAAATAAATAAATAAAAGGCATCAAGACTAGTATTTAGTATTATGTGGCAATTTAATTTGTGTAACAATCCGAGACATAGAAAAAAGCTGCAACTAATGAGTTAAGGAAGATTGCAGAAGATAATATACAAAATCAATATGTTTTTGTTTGTTTTGTTTTGTTTCAGTTTTGCTAAAGAGCACATGCACTTGCCAGAGACAGAGAGAGAAATCATCCTTTAGGGAGGAAGGACACGCTGCAATTCCTTCTTCTCTATTCTTCTCTCTGGATTTTGGGCTTGGTGAGATTTTTAAGCTATGAGGTCCAGGACTTGAACCCAGCAGTTGGTCATGTGTGATCCAGTTCCCTTAACTTCTACACAACCTACTGGTCCAAATTAAGTGTGTTCTTACACACTAAAAAGGAACCATTGGAAATTGAACATTTAAGACTGTGACATTTAAAATAGCATAAAAAATATGAAATTTTATATAAATATAGTAGTAGTAAACCTGGCAAAATGTATAAAACTTATACACTGAAAACTACCCCAACTACTGCTTAAAAGACCACATAAATAGGTCTATCATGTTTATGAGTCGTTAAACTCAATATTGTTAAAAGGCCAGTTCTCTTAAAATACATCTGTAGATGAAAACATCCCCAATCAAATCCTGCATTCCTTTAAAAGATATTCCTTCATATGTGTTGTTTTAGCCAGGATCTCCCAATGTCCCTACCCTCCTGCCTCTGCCTCCCAAGTAACTGAGACTACAAGGTGCACCATAGCATCAGCTTTCAAAATGGGCCAGAAATTGAACCTAGGCCTCCCATATGGCCTCAGTCTGTCAAACACCAATGTCAACAAGTATGCACTAGTGTGATACTCTTTTTAGACAGCAAATTGATTGTAAAATTCATTAAAGATAGATCAACATTCTTGAAAGTGAAGGACAACGTTGAAAGAATCACATTGTCTGAATCCAAGGCTTAATAAAGTATGGCACTCAAGACCATGTACTATTGGCATAGCAATAGACATATACTTCACTAAAATAGAATATGTCACGTCTGCTGAGCTCCTGTGTCCCCGTGATCCTGGCTGGTGGAGGCTAGGGGTGGATGGCTACATCAAGACCCTGTTTGAGATTAGGTCTGTCTCTCCCTCTCATTCATGAAAGAAACTAAAAAGAAGTGTAAGAACAATTACATATCCATAAGCAAAACTGAACTCTCTGGACTATACACAAAAATTAAGACAACTTCTTGCCCTGCTGCTTCTCATAGGCTCAGACACCACCCCCAAAGGCAATCCTTTTTGTTTGTTTTAAAGTACATTATATCCATCATAGAATGATATCTTGATTTGATTTTAAGTATCTTCACGTTTCTGATATGTTCAATTCAATATAATGATATAACATAAAGCCATATAATGATAAACTGCACATGTTTAAAGTGCACAATTCGAGGGACCAGCAGATGGCATAATGGTTACATTGCTGGAGTCCTATGTAGTGGTCCATGGTTTGAGTCCTGGACCCAGCAGCTTAAAACTCATGTGGGGTGAATTTGTGTGCGTGCCCAAAATCCCAAGAGGACAATGGAGAAGGGACTGCAGCACAGTCATACCCCCTGGGGCAGGGATGATTTCACACTTTCTGTCTCTCTGGTGAGTGCAAATGCCTTATAGCAAAAATCCTACTTTAACCAAGTAGACAATTTGGGACCAGCAGTTGGCATAATGGTTATCCTCCTTTAACAAAGTAGACAATTTGGGACCAGAAGTTGGCATAATGGTTATGTCGCTGGACTGCCATGTAATTGACTGTGGCTCAAGTCCGGGACCTGGTGGATTAAACTCATGCCAGGCGTGTGTGCATGCGTGCCCAAGATTCCAAGAGGAGAATGGAGGAGAAGGGATTGTGGCATGGCCATCCCCCCTAGGGGGTGATTTCTTGCTTTCTGTCTCTCTGTCTCTCTCTGTCTTTGCTATAGTGCACGTGCCCTATAGTAAAAACCTCTCCAGAAAAAAAAATGTAGACTATTCAATAACTTTTGATATATATGTACACTCATGACACCTTTACTGCTAATTTCCTCATGACTCTGTAATGTCTCCTTCCCACCCTTTTGTTAATCCAACAGTTTGATATGGTTTTTTTTTTTTTTGAGTCCTTAGTAGATTTTTTGGACCATATAGTTTTTATTATGATAAAAAATAAAATTAAAAAAGAAAACAGTAATAACATCTATAAGAATAACAAAAGAGACAAGCAAGTCCAAGGTCCTTAGTTGACTATGAGATCCCATCTTAGTTCACTATTGTGTTGCTTACAGAAATACCTGAGACTGGGTATAAAGAATGGATATTTCTTTGACTCAATTCCAGGGATTAGAAAGTCCAAAGGCATGAGGTTGGCATCAGGCCAGACACAATATGGCCAAGAGAAGCAGAGAAGATGGCAGGCACATGCAGACAGAGTAACCTGGAGATAGTGTCCCTCCTTTTTTAACCAGCTCTCTGGAGAACTAAGGCTGCTCAAGAGAGTGAAAAATGTGCTCAGTCTCTAATGAGACAGCGTTAATCCATTCGTGAAGCTGATGCCTCCATGATCCTATCACCATTCAGTTGGCCTCACCTCTTAAACTCTGTAATTCAATTACCACCCACTAGTCCCCACCTGCCAACATCATCACAATTTCCAAAATATAAACCTTGGGGGGATAAACTGTATTCCAGACCAAAACAGGTACCTATAAAAGCCCAAATTATTTCAAGCCATCCTGGAACTATTCACATTACTTAATTTCTGACAAGAATACCATTTAGAAATTGCTATAAACAAAAATATTCAATCTTTATGTTTGAATGAGCTATTACAAATATGTCAACAGAAGGACTTAAATTACCACTAAGAGACATTTTGAAGGAATAGTAATAGATTTGTGCTGATCAAGCAACACACCCTGTTGACCAGGTTAGTATCATTAAATATCAGTTGATAATGCCTGTGGGTTAAACCCGTTAGTTATGTACTTCCTTATCTGGGAGAAATTTGGGTCATGGAATGAATCTGGGTTCAGCTATATGAAATGAAATTAGTCAGTAAAATAAGTTTCATAAAAATCTAAGCAGCCTTTAATTTACAGGTAAATAAAAGAATCTCATGATTTAATAGGGCATTTCATTCAGAACAGGAGAGAGAAATAGCCCCTGAAAGGCAAAAATTCAGCAAGAAGAAAAGCTGCGATTTCCAAATAATTTTCAATTGCATTACAATTGTTCTTTGAACTATTTAGAGAACAAGTGTAATTTTGTTTAGAGTAGAAGCTCTTGACTGATGACAGATCTTTTATTATGCTGAAATATATCCAAGAGATCTGATAACTCTGGTTCTTATGCATTCAGTACTGAGCGCTTTGATTTAAATATAGCTTAAAGAATATATAAATTCCAAACAAAGTTCCAATCATTGGCTGGCTATCAGTCATAGAATGATTTCTTGATTTGATATTAAGTATCTTCAAGTTTCTGATCTGTTTAATTCAATATAATGATATAATAAAATGTCATATAATGACATTAGATATAATGCTGACATGGTTTTTTAGAAAAAAGAAAAATGTAAAGACATCAGACGATGTTGTAAGGTCTGTGGCTGTGACAAACATCTGACCATGTTAACTCTCAAAAGCATCTTATACTACAAGAATACAGAACCACCTACTACTTTATAAAGTTTTCTGACCCTTCTCTGACACATTTCACATGTAGAGAACAGCCTTGAAGAGTGGAAAGAGAAAGATCCATTCAGAATTAAATAAACCACTTTCAACACACACACACGACCCAAATTTGCTTTCATCATCCTCACCCAAAAGAAATGGCTGAGAAGCAGCACAAGAAGGAACAGGCATGTCATATTAGGAAAATCAGTTTGTCGTGGATGCCAAGAAAGCACCAAAAGGCTTCAAGTAAATTTGAACAGAAGAGTATTTTAAAAGTCTAAGAAACTTCCTTAAGCTCCTCTTTAGCATCATTGCTAGATCCAAATATTAGCATATCTTTCAGTAAAAAATCCCAAGGACAAAGTAGATTTCTATTTCTGTGGGCATTTAAAAACAAGACAGAAGTTTTTGCCTCGCTTTGGTTTAGATGTCTACCTACCTGGTGTTTTTGGAGTTGGCAGTACCTTCAAAAACAGGTCAACACCTTCATTTTAGAAACGAGGACGTGGAAAGTTAAGGGTTTTGACCAACATGGCACAGCTAGTTAGGGACAGAGCTAGGACTGGAAGCTACATGTCAAGACTCCCATGCCTCACTTTAGGCCCTCCTTACTATTCTCTTGGAGTTTATTTGGAGCCATGGCCCTGTAAGAGCAGGTCCCATTAACACAGGTTACTTTTGCACAGTGGTTTTCAGTCCAGCTGTAGAATGGAACCACCTGGGAGCTTTAGACATTCTGATGGGAGGCTCCCTTTCCCCTGGAATTCTGATGGATTTCAGCTGGGGCATGGCCCAAGCACAGGAACTTCCAAAAGCTGCCCTGGGCAACCCTTCTATGCAACAATCACCCAGACCCTGCCACAGAGCAAGGTATGGTGGGAATAAAGCTTGCTGGTAATTAGGGCAAGCTCTTCCAACTGTTGGTCATACCCCAGTCTACGAGATACTCCCTGCTCAGTCCTTTTACACTGGCTAGGGCAGTCCCTGCTCCTCTGGTCCTAGCCAGTTCTGGGTCCTTCAGAGTCAGTATCCTTGGCCTCTAGAAGCACACCACTATATTACCATTAAAATAGAGATTTGAAAAGAGCTTCAAAACATTAAGTAAAAGCAAGGGAAGGAAATCTTGTGTTGGACAAGTCTCCACAAGCAACTCAGAGGAAAGGGAGGCTATCTGGCCGTAATTCCAGCCAAGAGTATTTGGGCATTTCCCAGAACTACCCAAGTAACTCTGCAAAAGCAAATCTACGTGGGCTAAATCATGTACTGCCTGAATTGTAGGCTTAACTCCGTTACCTGACTCTGGAAAGCATGGAAGCTCAGGGTGCCTCAGGCGTCCTGGGTTGAGCCTTGGTTCCCCAGGTTCCCTCTTAAGCAGCTCCTTCCAGGACACACCAATAAACCAGCCAAGCAAGCCAAGATCACTCTCTTCTGTGCCGCCTCAGGGCGTGAAGCACCGCACTCAGAACTCCCAAATTCTTAACACTCCCCCTGGCCCTGGGGAAAGCCCTGGGAGAACTGTCAGGCCCTATCCTGCCTACTGGGCAGAGCCAACTCCTCACTGCGGAGGCACCAGGGAGCCCATCTGATCTGAGTCCGCACCTCTCACAACACTCTGCCCCCCAACACTCGGACGCTGGTGACCCTAGGGTGACGGTGTCAAAAGTTCACTGGGTTCACAGAAGGGCGGAAGTGAGGAGGAGTGTCCCAATGCCCGAGCGTCCCCGCGCCGCTCGAGATTCCGCCAGGAGCGAGAGGGGACTCGGTAAGGGACAGTCTGGAAGCTGGGGCTGGGGGAATTGCTCCCCAGTTCTAGTACCGCCTTCTTGCCCCCTACTCTGTCTGACTGAAGGCAGGACCCAAGCGCGAGAAGAAGCCCGGGCAGTGTCGCAGGAGGCTGGGCAGAGGCTCCACTCAGATACTGACCCGCCAGCCCAGGGCTCGCCGCCAGGGCCCGCCTTAGCCCCAACCCCGCTTCACCTGTCCCTGCTGCGGCAGCAGCACAGTCCCCAGGACAGACCTTCGCGGACGAAAACGCCCCCAAGCTGCAAGCGGTCCCCACTAAAACACAGCCTAGAAGAAAAGTCTGGGAGGGGAGCAAGACGCTCAGACTTCCCTACCTGTCCGGCGACGTAGAGCAGGCACCAGGTGCCACGGAGGAGGCGGGCCAGCAACCCTGGGCGCCAAGGCGCTGCCAGCCGTGCCATGACCCACGACGGGGACCAAGGGAGTCCCGGACGAGACCGCTCCCTGGAGAC
>NW_006203569.1:1086233-1093492 GCF_000334495.1 Tupaia belangeri chinensis
GGCGCGCGTGCGCTCGGGTGGGGGCGTTATTTGTGAATGTGCTGCTTGTCTTGGCTCGGGATGGTGCGCGCTCCCCACCCCCCAGCACCCCTCCGGCTCCTGCCCCTCCCCTCCTGTGTCAGCCCAGAGAAGGCGGGGAGCGCAGACACCCGGCCGCCCCGGCAGCGACCGCGGTGCGCGTCTCGGAAACCCGAGCGGAGCTGCGCGCTGGCTCCTATTTATTTATTCTTTTTAAAGGGCGGATCGCGTGCTGCCCACCTTGCTCGCGTTTGGAATGTCACCCTGGCCACCTCAGAGAAGTGCCCCTCCCCTCCTGTGTCAGCCCAGAGAAGGCGGGGAGCGCAGACACCCGGCCGCCCCGGCAGCGACCGCGGTGCGCGTCTCGGAAACCCGAGCGGAGCTGCGCGCTGGCTCCTATTTATTTATTCTTTTTAAAGGGCGGATCGCGTGCTGCCCACCTTGCTCGCGTTTGGAATGTCACCCTGGCCACCTCAGAGAAGGAAACGCTCGCTCCCGACACAGACGCTTTCCCGCAGACGAGTCCCGAGGACGAGTCTCCAAGCGCCTTACCTGGAGCTCGGGGCTCCCAGCGCTCTTGCTGCTCTGGGAGCCACGCAAGACACCCAAGGGCTGGGGCCGATATTGTGTCTGTGGGGAGGGGGCGATGATGAAGAAACTCATGCCAACGTATAATAGGACACACCTGAACGTTATGATGTGTTTGTCCGTGGAGACCCGAGGCCCCCCCCCACCCCCAGGGCTCCTAGAGATTGTCCTGTGGAGCTGATTTCGCAACCTGGGTTTGGAGAGAGCTGCGCTCGCGAGCCATGGAGGCCACGACAGCTACGTAGAAGCATAGGGACGTGGGAGCCAGCCACAGAAAATCCAAGAAACAGGTTCAGTGAGTGTGGCTTTGCTAGCAGTCTCCAGGCACCAACGGGTTTTTTTTTGGGGGGGGGGGCAAGCTAGGGAGCCCCCTTCTCTGATTTAGACTGTACTCATTACACTCGAGGTTTTCAGGCTGTAAACACCGTGCCCCAAGGCAGTTCTTTGCCTTTGGGATCCAGGCTCATTTATTCTTGAAAACCTAGCACTCCGGAGCCAGCATCCCAAAGCATCTTTATATGAAAGCAAATCCCACACCCTCCTTCCAAACGTCTTCCAGGCCACTCCACCCTTCTCTAACCCTGGCAGTAATTCTAGAAAAGGCGGGGAGCTGGCCCCACTTCAGTGAACTCGGTGCGATAAGGGGATTGAGCGCTGTGCTCGTGAAATAACTTTTGCGAAGTTCCCACGTGCGCGCTTTGGGTCGAGCCCAGCGTAAAATTCAGACGCTGCCTTACTCCCTAGCAACCATTCATTCGACCCACATACATATTTCTAACTGCCTACTCCAGGCCATTGCTGTGCTTCAGTGTTGTCGCCCGGCAGCGGCAGAGACGGCCGCTCCCGCCCATTTGGGTCAGCAGACTGGACACAAACTGCTGACTGAGAATGAGAAGTCAAGTCAGGGCAGAGGTCCACAGGAAAGGAAAGTTCCACGTGCCAGCATTGCTGTTCATGTCCAGAATGGAGGTTTTGTAGTTGTATACAATAATAGCAGCTGCTTCTCAGAATTCATCTCTTCACTATGTGTCAATTTTCTGAATTTCTGAGATGTGAAAGAATAACTCAAAAAGGGGGGGGGAGAGAAAAATCTACCTTTGATCTTTGAATTCCAGAAAGTTAAAGTTCAAAGGTCAAAATCGTCAGAGACCTTTTTTTTCTTTTTTGAAAACCTTTTAGACCAGGTTTTCAACTGAATTGGTAAGACTTGTATTGTTCATTTTTTTAAATGAACAAAAAACCTAAATGTACACATAAAACTAACAAATACCATAGAGGCTGGAAACAGAAAGGAAGAGGATTGCAAATGGCATATCTTGCTAGGGTGCCCGAGCCAAAAGTTTGAGCAGAAAAAGGCATAGTTGTTCTTGGTGGGGAGGTGGTCCTGAGGTGTCGGGGGAGGGCAATCACACCACCAGACTGGAAGAAAATTGGTGTGCCAGGCAGCAGTGCTAGGCAACATTAACTGAGTTAAAAATTCTGAAGCTCAGTGCCTACACTGCTAGGATTGGAACCAGGCCCTGAAGGGGAATTTCAGGCTTTGAAGGGAGCTCTAGCCCAGCCACATACTTCAAACCCCAGAGAAACTGGCCATCAAGTCCAATAGCCACACATTTATTTTTAAATGAGTGAAGAAACTCAGGCCCAGGAAAATTGAGAGACGTGTCCAATGCTTTACACTGAAGAGGTAGATTAATTTCTTCCTACCTCAATCTGATTAGGAAAAAGTGAGCTGCTTTTCTATTCCTTAGAAAATGAGGTAACAGAAGAAAACAGGCATTTAACAATAATTAATAGAACATCTAAGTGTAGGGTTAAAAAAAATAAATAGAATGTGCAAAAGGAGGGGGACCAGCTAAGATGATGCTGCCCTAAACCAGCCATGAGGTGATGAAGGCTTTCACTACTGGAGATGCACACACTCCAGCCAGTGGAGAGTAAAGTGGGTGTCAGGAAGGCTGGACAGGAAAAGTGAAGCGTTCTTTATTCTCAAATAATAAAAACGACCACATCTCCTCAGAGCACCTCCAAGCCTGGAGTCCAATTCCAGATCCTTGTGTCTCACACCAAACTCACATGTTAGTGAATAGTCTGATCTTGCTGATTGTTCATTGGTTGCTTAAAAATCCATAGGTTTGGGGACTAGCAGATGGCATAATGGTTACATCACTGGATTCTCACGTAGTTGACCGTGGTTCAAGTCCCATAGCTGTGCTTCAATGTTGTCGCCCAGCACAGGACTCAGTGACTTTAAACTCATGCCAGTTGCATGTGCGTGCATGCCCAAAATCCCGAAAGGAGACTGGAGGAGAAGGGATTGTGGCATAGCCACCCACCCCCTGGGGGATTTCTTGCTTTCTCTGTCTCTCTCTCCAGCAAGCACACATGCCCTATAGTAAAAATATCTCCCTAAAAAAAATTTTTTTAAATCCATAGGTTTTTTTTTTAACTACTTTCAACCCATATACATCACTGATAGTTCAAAAAATGAATGAAAAGGTAATATCCTCATTGCCCACTGAAGATAAAGTTTCCTTAATACTGCATAAATTGTACAGAGGATGCTTTAAAACAGATGTTTTATCTGCTTAGCTTAGTAACCTCACTGTGTTATAAGGACTAAGAAAGGTCAAATGTGAAAAAAGTCCTGGGCTCTACATGGGGGAGGAGCTGGCGCAGCCTTACAGTGCTGAAAGCAATATGGCAATCATAGCTTGGATACTGAGTTGGCCTGCAAGCACAAGTGGCACCTAGGAGCCTGAGGAGCTGAGGGCTGAGGAAAGGGGATGTGGCGTGATGAGTCAGAGCAGGGCACTTTCGCCATCTATCTCCCTCTCCTCTGCCATCCACTCACACACTATCACAAAAAGAAAGTGGTGTTCAGGAAGGAGACCTCGCAGTCTCGCCAGAGCCTCTGCTCTGGACCAAGCCCTTGGGATCAGATGTTGGCATGCTACTTCTAGAAACAGGACTTTTTTTTTTTTTTCTTGGAGAGATTTTTGCTATACAGCGCTTGCGCTCGCCAGACAGACAGAGAGAGACAGAGAAACAGAAAGTGAGAAATCACCCTCCGGGGGGATGGTCACACCGCAATCCCTTCTCCTCCAGTCTCCTCTCGGGATCTTGGGCACGCACGCACACGCGCCCGGCGTGAGTTTTAAGCCACCGGGTCCAGGACACGAACCGCAGTCAACTACGTGGGAGTCCAGCGACACAGCCATTACGCTAACTGCTGGTTCCCTAGAAACATGACTTTTGAAGATACTATCACTTTCCCTCCTGATCCCCTTGTCCAATTAACTCATTATGGAGTCCCTCCCACATCTGGGTTGGATTTGTTATTTATATGCACTGATATATCCTCCAGATAATGTATTCTAGATTGGATTATACTTTCATTAATGTGACTATCCAAAATTAGTCGCCCCCTCCACTAGGTTGTAAATTCTAGAGGAGTAGTTCATCATCATGGTATCTACCCAGACCAAATGTCCAGGACATGTTTGACAAAATCGGAATTGTTGAAGTAATAAATGTCTGAGTGAGTACTTCACATCTTTCAGTAAACTGACCTGGAACTTAACCACTAAGCAAGACAAACAAGCTCCTTGAGGACAGGTAGTATAAGCAATTGACGTTTATCCTGCTAGATATGAGAGGTGTAAGTACTCAGAAGAATGGTTGACTAAATAAATGGGCAGAATCCACCAGTAGAGTGGGAGACTGCCTATCACCCAAATTTCTAGGCAGACTCTCAATAAAAACCCTATAGGGTTATCTGTTGTACTTGAATAGATAATAAAACATCCCAACAAACCTTCCATCATATACAAAATATAATGAAGTTTGGTATAGAGCCAATGTTCCCCATCATTGCTGCAATATGTTCCCAATAAGAACAAGAAATAAATAATATATACATAAAGTACATCACAATGTAAGTTATCCTTTTTCTAAATGTTTTGAAGCAGGGGGAACAGGAGACCCACTTTCTGTTACCAAGAGTTAAGATGTATTTAAATGATTTCTAATGAGTATATCATCTATATTAAAAAAATGTCCAAGAAAGGAATTTTCCAATCATTGGCTCAAATCCTGCTTCATCCCCCTCTGGTCTTTAACTAGCTAGAAATGCCCTCCTTGTCAGCCTTTATTTGCCTCAACAGACAAGCAAAACACAGAGAAAAGCCATTCAGTCAAGTAAAATGCTCATTTTTGACAGGTTGAACATCGTACACTTTGCTCAAAGAAAATGTACATACCTAAGTTGTATCGTTAAAAGTCTCCTCCCTGGAGTAAAGTTGTTTCAACAATATACCAGTCCATAGAGACATGTGACTTCAACTATTACAAACTGCTAAATTATGTACATGATAAAAAAATGATAGGAAACATAAAGTGAGATGCTCATATCTTGCAGAAATGACTCGAAACCATATTTAAAAAAGCAAACACTAGAAACAAGTAGTTTTACTATCTGTCTATACTTAATCTCTGTTCTAATTCTGTCTTTTGTATGAATATACAGATTCCTCTTGAGTTGTAGCTACTGTATTTCTGGTTTTTTGATTATAAGTATAAAGATTAGATGATACTAGATAAATATAATTATATGAACTAACATTCAGATCAAACTATTTAAAATGACCTCTGCTTCCTTGTAAGGGAAAACCAGTGTCTCCTGAGGGTTATAACTTATCAGCGGACTTATCTTTCCATTCTCTAACACTGAGTTACTGAGGAGTGTTTGAGCTCACAGTGATTTCCTGGCATCCCTCTCCTGCATTCACGATAGTGTGTTAGTAATGTGCATACTTAATCTCTTGATGTTGGCTTGCAGGAGTCTCGAATATAAAATGTGACAGCATTTGTTTTTCTTACCACATAAAAAATGACATCACAAACTGTTAAGAGGTTAAACTATATATTACGGCTTCAATTCAGAGTCACTGTTTGCGTCATATGACTGCCCAACAGGGACCGAATCTAACACACTTAACATTCCTGAGTGTAATAACATATATAAGCTCCTCTGGGTGAGGCCCAATGGGTGTGGTTTTATCACACAGAAAATCTTATATAATAATAACCTTTTCAAAAAATTGTCATTCTTTCTCCATGTGTTGAAGGATTGGGCCAAATAATACAGCAAAGGACAACAGAGATTATAAAGGAATCAAAAAATCACATGTAGAAATAGACAGTAATTCTGTTCTTCTCTGGAGATCTCAGAAACTGTTTACCTGAACTTGGAAATAATTTTTTCATAATTCAGTTAGGCTGTCAACAACAATCTTCAGTTTCCATGTTCTGTTAGCCATTATGAAAATATGTAAAAGAAATAAAAGCTATGATTCCTATTCTTTCAAAACACAAAATTCACAAAATACATTTATGAGGGAAGTTTATATTTCCAAAATATTTGTTCTCTATTACCTTATAAGCCCTTTGAGACTATGGTATCCTATTGCAGTCATTTTTTGGTTTTGTTTTTATTCTCAATACCCACCACAGAGTGGGCACTGACTACAGTTTTGACGAACTGCACTGACTATTTATTCTAATGCAAACCACACTGATGAGCTCTGTGAGGAGCAAACCCTGATCCTATATTTATGCTCAGTTTCCTAATGCTGATACTGGAATAATCAGAATCCTTATCCTCTAAAGTGCTGATATGGCAGGCTCTAACATATCTAAAATACTGGACAGAAAGTACTAGCTAATTCAATATTTTATTAAAGGGTTTCATTCCTATATAAAAGAATGCTACTTTGCAATCCAAATATTTTGTGTTTTGCTTTGTCACATCATCCAGTATTATAGAAGTTCCCGTTTCCTCTGCTTCCAGGCATACCTAAAAGCTGGTGGATAAAGTGCAGTACTTCTTCCAACCTTGGTATCTGAATTTACTTGACCATGTTTCCAAACTTTCAAGTCAGTCCCAGGAGCTAGTCTTCCACGTCTTATAAAATCATCTTAGCAAACAAAACAAAAGCAAATTACTGTCATCTCTTTTCTAAGCAATGTTTCACTTTTCCATTGTCACCTCTGACTGGATATGGAGCATTTCTGCTTACTGTAATCATTTATTTTTTAAGTTCAGTGTTGAAAGAAAAGGAAGACAGGACTTTTTGAACCAAATTTTCCTCAGTTTCACTAGAGGCATCTATAGAAGAGAGTGGCAATATGATACCTCTGTTTAATGCTCTTCAAAAGAAACACCAATTTGTCACATGGACACAGCCCTCCTCGGTTCTGCTAGGAAACCCAGGACCCAGAACTTCAACACTGAGTCTCTGGTTAGCACTGGGAAATCACAGTGAGAAGGAACACAGACAGTTCAGGGTTTTCTCTACCTGCCTTGCCTCTCATGAAGAGCTTACTAAAATAGTTCCTCATAGAATCGGAATTAAAACAAACTGTGATATGAACATAATTTGAAAGCAATTGTTACTTTTGATCCCTAATTAATAATTAAATATTTTCACCGTATACTGCTCTATGCATCCTTCCTAATCTATGATGTAACTATGGCTGTTCTCACTATCCACTAAGAGAAACTTAAAAGTTTGTGGGTTTGCTTTTTGTGGAGAAGGTTCTTTTTTTTTTTTGGTAACAGAGGTGAGGGGGAAGAGAGTGGGAGGGAGAAA
>NW_006203569.1:1093699-1098277 GCF_000334495.1 Tupaia belangeri chinensis
AAGAGGGAGAGAGAGAAAGAGAGATACCTTTTTGACAGGTTTTCATCATGTTGTAATCCTACTGCCTGAGCAGGAGTCAGTTAGCTGAGGCTTCCATTTAGCTAGGATGCATGCCCGGTGCATGCCACCACATCTGGCCTGCTGAGACTGGGCCAGAAGCTGAACTCAGGCTGCCCACGCAGCCTTAGCCACCATGAAGCCTCAGCCACTGTGCAGCAGTGCCCTCCCACCTGCACCACCGTGTCTAGGTCTGAACATCTGAACATGAAGTTTGAAGCATGAATTTCAGCTGTTTGTCAACTGAGTACACCAGAGCATATAGTCACTGACAAACACACACACAGACACACACACACACAAACACATATACTGACAAAAACATGAAATACAGCCAAATCGACAAGATTTTTGGCAATAACAAAATGACCATGTTTTAGAAGACACTGTTAATCTTTGCTTATAAGAGCAAATGAACTAAAACATGCACAATGCCTTGTAAATTGTGAAGAAGTTATTAAAAACATTCTTATTCATTATTCAGTGGTACACCGCTTAGTTCCAGAAAAATTTAAAGCAGCTTATAAACATATACATTTAAAAATATACATTAAGGTTGCTCATAAAAAGTAGGTGAGAACATTCGTTTAAAAATATACATCAAGGTTGCTCATAAAAAGTAGGTGAGAACATTAACATTCTCTGGGGATAAGAGCCAGTGTGGTTTATTGGGATATTTCAGGTTCTTTGCTCTTTGAAATGGTTTGAACTTTGTTACTTGGAGCATATATTGACTTCATAATTGAATAAAGCAATAAAGATATTTCTACTTGGAAAAAACATTGGATGAGAAAGAAAACCAAGGATATAGCTGTAAAGTAAAGCCAAAATTAACATTTCTACAAATGCACATTCCATAAAGAACTACGGCCACAGATTTTTCTCTCAGTTTTTAAAGTCATGAAACCTGGGACCAGCAGTTGGCATAATGGCTATGTCACTGGACTCGCACATGGTCAACCACGGTTCAAGTCCCGGATCCAGTGGCTTAAACTCACACTGGGCACATGTGCGTGTGTGCCTGCCCAAGATCCCGAGAGGATAATGGAAGAGAAGCGACCGTGGCCTAGCCATCCCCCCTAGGGGGTGATTTCTCACATTCTGTCTTTCTGTCTCTGTCTTTCTTGCGAGCACATACACCCTATCGCAAAAACCTCTCAAAAAAAAGAGTCATGAAACCTAATAAATGAAAGTGCCCATAATCTGAAGGGGTAGGGATCAGACTAGTTGCATACAACACACAGAAGCACTCAGAAAAATCTCATTTTTTTTTCTAAATCTTATCACATCTAGAATTTTATTGCACAGGCCCTTACGTTTATTAGCATATAATAATTAGCAGAAAATGATATAGTAAAATAATTGATAATAGAAACTATAACTATGATTCATAATATCTACTTCTAGTGTAAAAATTCTTTTTTTTTTTTGGAGAGGTTTTCACTATAGGGAGCATGCGCTCACCAGACAGAGAGAGAGAGACATAGAGACAGAAAGCGAAAAATCACCCCCCAGGGGGGATGGTCACGCCGCAATCCCTTCTCCTCCATTCTCCTCTCGGGATCTTGGGCACGCACGTGCACACGCACCTGGCGTGAGTTTAAGCCACTGGATCTGGGACTCGAACCACAGTCAACTACAGGGCAGTCCAGCGACATAGCCATTATGCTAACTGCTGGTTCCCTCTAGTGTAAAAATTCTTGAACATGTATTTTCCTCTTTGAGTTGCTTATTTTAATTATTCAAACGGAAGACAAGCCATAAAAAGAAACACAGCAGGAAATTCAGAACTGAAGTTGGGAAACAGTGTATACAACCAGAAGTTCAAGTTACTTTCATCAAGAGCCAGGTAATTAGGGAAGAAAGGACCATCTTCTCAGTTCTGGGATTTCTGCTAGGTTCAATCTCACAGGTAGGGTTTTGGGATGTCAAAGCTGGCCTTAATCACAATCAAGGGGAATATAGTTAGGGGAGGGTAACAGTAATTACAGTTAACAGATCAATCCCCAAATCTCAACAGCAGAATATAAAAGTTGTTTCAGGTAAATAAATAAGCTTTGGCCAACAGCATGGGCGCTGGAAATAAGTGGAAAAAAAATCCTTTTAAAAGGCCAAGGAAACATGAGAAAACTGAACAATTCTAAAAAAGGCAATCCTGAGTTAAAAGATAGAAATTGTCATAAATCAGCAACAGCATAAAGAAGATTCTTCAGAAACCTCGCTTGACCTCTTCTTGCCCCTCAAGTGTAGGTTAGGGGCCTTCCCAAGCACTCACCCTTAACTTGTACATCCCTCTTAGACTGCCCCTAGCCTAGTAGTCTAGTGCCATTCACACCATATTGCAGTTGTTTGTTTATTTTCTTGTACCCTCAGATAGGCCATGCCCCAAGAATAAGAAGTATATCTTCTGGCCCCTGCATACCAAGAACTGAGAATTGTGCCTAGCACATCCTAGGTACTTACTCATATGCATTGACAAAGAGAAGGAGAAAAGGAAAAATGGAGAGAGAAAAGCCTAAGAACTCATTAAGCTTTTAAACCTTAAAAGATAAAGACTAGCTTCAATCTTTTAGTCATCTAAGAAGTAAATTCATTAGAAAGTAAATCACAGGGACCAGCAGTTAGCGTAATGGCTATGTCGCTGGACTCCCACGTAGTCAACCGCGGTTCGCGTCCCAGACCCGGTGGCTTAAAACTCACACCGGGCACATGTGTGTGCATACCCAAGATCCCGAGAGGAGAATGGAGGAGAAGGGATTGCGGCGTGACCATCCCCCCTGAGGGGTGATTTCTCGCTTTCTGTCTCTCTGTCTGTCTGGTGAGTTCACGTACTCTGTCTGTCTGGTGAGTTCACCCACACTATAGCAAAAAAATAGAAAGACCCCAAAAAAAAAAAAAGAAGAAAGTAAATCACAGACACATGATAAATGCAAAAATTTAAATGTCTAAATGCTGGGAGAGCAAGAGAAACAAAAAAAAGATAGCTTACATTTTATTTTTGCTTTCTGGCTGTTATATTATATGCTACTATGCATGATAATGTTAAAATAAAGGGAAGGAACATATTAGAATTAACCTGCCTACCTTCATTATTTAATTACACAAAAATATGTAAAAACTTGACTTTGGGAGTATATGTTATTTGTGCCTGATTCCATTCTATTTCAAAATGTTAGGAAAAAAAAAAAAAAAGAAAGAAAGAAAGAGAGAAAGAAAATTGTGAGCAAACATGCAGAGCAAACAGAGTCTCCTGAAACCCTTGTGCCTCAAATAGGGCTACTTAGAGCATATGAATGTATTTATCAAACTACATGCACAAATTATGATGTTGGCTGTGCAAATAAGTACATATTACTTTAGTCATCGATGGGACCATATTTGGAATCTTTTCAAAGTCTAAAACATTCTTATCAGAGATTATGAAGTTCCTTACTAACATTCATCTCAAGTGAATGTTAGACTTACTTGAGAAAATAAGGTATGAGGTTTACAGAAATACTTTATAAAAGGGTAAAAGTTGTGAACTATTCCAGGAATTTGCTCATTTGTACACATTTGCTTTTTCCTAAATGTTTCCATATATAGATTATTTTAACAGGACTCAATATATCTTTTCAACTCAGTTTTTAAGACATCAAACAAAATCAATACACAAAGTGAGCAAAAGTTCCAAAATAAATGCTTGTTAATTATAATCCCTACAATATTAACATCATCAAGGTCAATAGGGTGATATTTATATATTTTTAACACTAAGCATAGAATGATAGAAGTTTCACAGAAGTATAAATATGTAATCATGAAATACTCTGGCCAATTGGCAACCATACATTTACAGTTCAGTAAATACTTGTTTTTTAAATTGTCAAAGCGTGCATGTGCTCACAATAGAGACAGAGAATCAGAGAGAAAAAAGACAAAGCTCCCGATGGGGGCGTGGTCACACTGCCATCCTTTCTTACTGTTTTTTCATCTTGTCTGGATTTGGGGCAATCACACACGTGCAACCAGCACATTCTTCAAGACCCTGGGGCCAGGATTTGAACCACAATTACCCATTTGGGACCCAGATCCTTTAACCATTAGGTTATGGACAGACTCTCACTAAAAAAAATTTTACATTATCCACTATGTTCTTCAAGTTCATTACACTTAGCACTCTTGTTGTTTTTCTAATTTTATAATAAATAAACTCATATTCCAAATTATTTTCCTGTGTTTTTTTTTATTGAGGAAATCCTCAATTAAGTAAAATTTCAAAATAACTAATTTTTCTCTTGTGAGTTTTGTGCCCTTGAAACTTTAACACCCCAAAATGAACTCTAATTTGATATCTGCTGTGAAATTGAATTGATTATTCAGTTGATGGATTATTGATGATGTTTGTTTCTTTTCCTTGTTCTGGTGAAGAATCTTTTCTGTCAGGGTATAGAGATTTGGGAATAGATTGGAATCAATAGCTAGCATGAAACTATCATTGATTTTATATTTCTATTACCCAATTTCTTTATAATCAAGAAT
>NW_006203570.1:0-932 GCF_000334495.1 Tupaia belangeri chinensis
AGTAGCATGAATTCATGGTTATTTTCATAAACAATACCATGGAATTCACACCCATCCTTGCCATGACCATCCTTGCTATGATAGTTCTTCCCTAGGTCTCAATAATTATCTGGTTATAGACATCTGAACTCGTAAAGTCAATTGCTACTATTATAACTTCTGGAAAGTGTTTTTAGCTCTTTTAATGCACTACCTCTTATGGACAGCAGAGGGAGCACACTCATGGATTGTGTTTCTAGATATTTTATGTGGCTTTGTTCTGCACCTCTTCCTCTGTCCAGCAGTGGAAAGTCAACCTCAACTAAGCAAACACCGTATGATGAACCACAGTCAAGAGCCAGCAGGAGGAGCATTGACTCCGCTATCCATATCAGCAGACCACATTAGAATTATGAAACACTGGCCTGTTGCTTGCAGAGGAAGCGTAACCTCAGCAAACCATACGCCCTAAGCCACCATAAGGTGATTGGACTCACCTATCAGTGACATCAGATCATATTAGAACTTAGGAAACACTGGCCTGTTGTGTGGCAGAGGAAGCCAATCCTCTGGCCAGCAGACAGAGGTCAGCCTCAGCTAATCCCACACCTTGTCCTGTATCCATTTGTGTCTTGCTCAATCCCAGCATGACACCCAGGCTCCATGAATGTTGGTTGGCTTGAGGCATCCCTGTGGTTGCCAGAAGGCTTCAGATCTACAGGAGGATTTAGTGTAGCTAGGATGAAATTATTGGTTAAAACCTGTGTAACACCCTGGGTCTCTCAATGGCATTGGTTGGGGTCAGGCAGCCTGCAAGTAGCTGGATGTTCTTTTGGCTGACTTGGTGAGGGTGAGGTGGCGCATCATTGCCTGAAGGTCTGTTGCTCCTGAGGAGGACTTTGGAGGAGGTAGGGTGAATACTTTGGTCAGTAGATGCATGACACCCATGTGAT
>NW_006203571.1:0-1096 GCF_000334495.1 Tupaia belangeri chinensis
ATTTTCCTCCTGTTTCAAACACTGTGTTACATAATTTTACATGCCCGAACAGCCCATTTACAAATATTAGGTCAATAAACTGCTAACATTCATAAAAGGTAGCTTTCTTACTAAAATGCAAACTTTAAAAGATTGGAATGGGTATTAAGAATATTGGTAGGGGAGAAAGTGGATTTGGTTAAATGGAATTTTGTGGCTTTATGTGATCCAGCCCTTTCTCAAAAGTTTCTGAAAAGTGGAAAGATCATTTTGTTGCATGTCTCCATTCTTGTTTTTAACATTAAGAACACATCTGAAGCCCTATAAATGGCTTATATTGAACTTTTACATTTGAATGAAAGATTGCTAAACGTGGAAAAACTTTAAATAAAAAAACTGAGTTTAAGAAAAAAAAAAAGCAAAATATATAAAACCAAGCTAGAAAGCTTACAAAAAGATAAATAAACATTCAGTTTTCTTTCAGCAGATTTGGCCTTTTCATAAGTTATTTTAGGTCACAACATATCTATTTTATTTCAAAACATATGCTATTGTTCTTGAAGTGTGATCTTTAGTATTTGCTAGTACATTTATAGATTTGTAGGACTTAAAAACGACTACAATTATGTAGAAAGGTAATAGAACTAATTAGAAAATATTTAAAAGAAAGCTGACATTTAAACAATTTTGACATATATTTTTCTTTTCCTGTGACTGCTTTCGGCAAGAAAATTCCTTTTTTTTTTGGTGGTTGTTGTTGTAGAGGATGCATGCACTCACCAGAGACAGACAGAAACAGAGAGAGAGGAAAGCACTTCCCCCATGAGAAATGGTCACACTGCAGTCCCTTCTCCACCATGTCTCTCTCCTTTTGGTATTTTGGACACACACTTACATGCCTGACCTGTTTCTCAAGCTGAACTACAAGGGCCATGTAGGTTTCAGTCACCTTAACCACCTAACCACAGAAACAGATCAAGAAATTTTCTAAAAGTACATTTTGCATAATTCCTGTCCACATTCTTTTTCTGTTTTATAATAGCAATTATTACTGTAGAGGTGCAACCCATCATTACTTAGTTTTATATCTGTAATTAGAGCGATTTTCTTAAGTAAT
>NW_006203571.1:2062-6209 GCF_000334495.1 Tupaia belangeri chinensis
TCTTGCTTCCTATAATCCAGACTAATCATGAAACTACTTCAACACGCATTTCTTCTGTTTAAAACAAGGGGTGCAGTTCTTTGTAGAATGCCAGTACTTGGTCTCCAGATACATTTCCCAGAATGACATATGCCATTCAGAGACCTAGACACTCTCATGCTTTCAAAGTGAAATACTTGCCCTAATATGTGGAGAAACATAGATGGCAAAGTTGAATATCAACATTATAACCATTTTCCTATTTATTTGAAGCACAGTTAAAAAAAAAATGATATGCTTTTGGAAAGTTAGTATCACAGGTACACTGCCATAACTTGAAGAACATTATACAGATTTTTTTAAAAAGTACATAAAACAGAAAAAAAAAATTTTCCTCCTGTTTCAAACACTGTGTTACATAATTTTACATGCCCGAACAGCCCATTTACAAATATTAGGTCAATAAACTGCTAACATTCATAAAAGGTAGCTTTCTGACTAAAATGCAAACTTTAAGATTGGAATGGGTATTAAGAATATTGGTAGGGGAGAAAGTGGATTTGGTTAAATGGAATTTTGTGGCTTTATGTGATCCAGCCCTTTCTCAAAAGTTTCTGAAAAGTGGAAAGATCATTTTGTTGCATGTCTCCATTCTTGTTTTTAACATTAAGAACACATCTGAAGCCCTATAAATGGCTTATATTGAACTTTTACATTTGAATGAAAGATTGTTAAACGTGGATAAACTTTAAATAAAAAAACTGAGTTTAAGAAAAAAAAAAAAAAAGCAAAAAATATAAAACACTTTAAATAAAAAAACTGAGTTTAAGAAAAAAAAAAAAAAAGCAAAATATATAAAACCAAGCTAGAAAGCTTACAAAAAGATAAATAAACATTCAGTTTTCTTTCAGCAGATTTGGCCTTTTCATAAGTTATTTTAGGTCACAACATATCTATTTTATTTCAAAACATATGCTATTGTTCTTGAAGTGTGATCTTTAGTATTTGCTAGTACATTTATAGATTTGTAGGACTTAAAAACGACTACAATTATGTAGAAAGGTAATAGAACTAATTAGAAAATATTTAAAAGAAAGCTGACATTTAAACAATTTTGACATATATTTTTCTTTTCCTGTGACTGTTTTCGGCAAGAAAATTCCTTTTTTTTTTTTTTTTTTGGGGGTTGTTTTTGTAAGGGGTGGCGTCCCTGGTTGTTGTTGTAGAGGATGCATGCACTCACCAGAGACAGACAGAAACAGAGAGAGAGGAAAGCACTTCCCCCATGAGAAATGGTCACACTGCAGTCCCTTCTCCACCATGTCTCTCTCCTTTTGGTATTTTGGACACACACTTACATGCCTGACCTGTTTCTCAAGCTGAACTACAAGGGCCATGTAGGTTTCAGTCACCTTAACCACCTAACCACAGAAACAGATCAAGAAATTTTCTAAAAGTACATTTTGCATAATTCCTGTCCACATTCTTTTTCTGTTTTATAATAGCAATTATTACTGTAGAGGTGCAACCCATCATTACTTAGTTTTATATCTGTAATTAGAGCGATTTTCTTAAGTAATAATTTTTTTTCTTTTTTTTTTTTTGGACAGGTTTTTGCTATAGGGCACATGCGCTCACCAGACAGAGAGAGACAGAGAGACAGAAAGAGAGAAATCCCCATGGGGGGATGGCCACGCCACAATCCCCTCTCCATTCTCCTCTCAGGATCTTGGGGCACACTCGCACACGCGCCCGGTGTGAGTTTTAAGCCACTGGGTCCAGGACGTGAACTGCGGTCAATTACGTGGGAGTCCAGCGACATAGCCATTACACTATCTGCTGGTCTCAAAGTAATCAATTTTTAATAGAAGAAAATATGCTTGTATCTAGGAGGATAGTCACATAAAGAAAATATTTAATGACCATATACTGTGTATAAGACATATTAATAAGGCATAACTTCTTGAAACTTAAATAAGTTACAAAGTAAACATTTCTTTGATCAATTAAATGATAATTCCTTTCTTCTTGGAAAGCCTTGTTTAGACCATTTAGAATAATAGTAGATATTTCAAATAGTGTGTTTGTGAATAGTACCTATTTAATATACAAGATTTCAAAAACTAAATGGAACTGTCACATGTTCATGAAGCTTTATCAACTCAAAATTATTTCTGTAATTGTTTCCTAAACACCTTATTAATAATGTTTGGGTTCCTTCACTGAAATGGATATATTATTGCATAAACATATTTTACAATGATCCCTTTTAAAATATACTATGCAAAATTAAAATGCTTTTTCAGTATTTTAGTATGTACAAGTAGCAAGAACATAATATCTCTTGATTTGGGTGATAAAAACCCATTAAATAATTCTTTGTAAAGCTTAATCTTGTTTTGATTCTGTGAAGATATTTTAGGATTTTGTAGCTCCAGTACAAATGAAACAAGTGGCAGAGGAAATATTCTCCATGTGCTATACTTTCCAATTTCACTTCCTGTGATAATCTCACAGATGGTTCCCCTCTAATAGCCTTTAATATTGATAGCACATGCCTTCATGTCTTCTATGAAACAAACTATCATTACCAAGGAGGACTCTAAAGAATATATAAATATCTTTCTCCTTGAAGCAATTTTTTATTACATTTTCAGTACTAATTTTATCCAGCTACTAAAAGCATATATATATATATATGATCATGGTAAAAAAATAAAAAGTAAAAAAATCTATAAGTAATATAATATAGACTTCTGCTTGGATTTTATAAAGTATTTGGATAACTGGGATCATGCTATATATAATATCACATTGATATTAAGCTTCACATAATAATAAATTTAAATTACTTTCACATAATCTCTGATACCTACTCCATAATATTTTTGTAGGTTTTTTGCCATAGGGAGTGTGTGCTCACCAGAGAGAGAGAAATAGATACAAAGAGAGAAGTGAGAAATCACCCGCAAAGGATGATGACCATGCTAGAATCCCTTTTCCTCTACTCTCCTCTTGGGATTTTGGGGTGCATACACATGTGCCCAATATGGTTTTCGGGCTGCCAGTCTGGGACTTGAACTGTAGTCAGTCACATGATTGTCCAGTGCCTTAAACCACCAACCCACCTACTGGCCCCACCTACTCTGCAATTTTTACCTAAATAAATCTAATTTATGCAACCACTATTATATGGCTGGACATTTTATTTTTCTCCAATTTTATACAGAAAATTTGATGCTACAATAGCTACATCTATATATGAAGTTGTATTCACATTTCTTACAATTTGGTTGGGTTGGTTTTTCAGAACAGTTATTATTAACTTAGAGAAATAATTTAAAAGTTCTTACTATATTTTGCCAAATCACTTTTTTTATATATTTTTATTATTATTTATACATTAAATCGCTATACATCATTTAGATTGTAAAGAGACTTTACCCAGCAGGATATATACCTCAGTACAGCCCAGTTGAGACCACCATACACATCCTTGTCAACAGATAATAAACCTTATCTGTGTCCCACAAGTGTCTTACCTCTCCATTTCCTCCCAAATTTTCTTTTCCTATGTTCTTCCCCTCCCACACTCTCTTTCCACTTTGTCTCTAGTGTCCATTACAATTTTTAAAGCTCTTATGTTCTCCAGTCTTTCAGTCTCTACCATAGAGTGCACACAGTCAGTATATGTTAAGTGGCGACATACGATGTCTCTTTCATAGCCTAACTTGCTTCACTCAGCAACAAATCTTCTATATTCATTCACTTTCTATAAAATTACTGGGCCTTGTTATTTTTTATGGCTAAACAGTATTCTATGGAGTATATGTGCTCCAATTTTTCAATCCATTCATCTGTTTGTGGACATTTGGGTTAGTTCCATGTCTTACCAATGATGAATAATGCTGCTGCAATAAATATAGATGTGCAAGTGCTTCTCCGAATGAGTGCTCTCCTGTCCTTTGGAGTGGAATTCCTGGATCATATGGTAGTTTTATTTGAAGGTCTTTGAGGAACCTCCATATTGTTCTCCAAAGTGGCTAGGCCAATTTACAAACAGTATGGGAATGTTCCCCTTTCACCACATCCCTTTCAACACTTATCTTTCTTTCTTTTTTTTTTTTTTTTTTATTTTTCTTCTTTCTACCTGGGTTTGGGTATTTTT
>NW_006203571.1:6220-6520 GCF_000334495.1 Tupaia belangeri chinensis
ATCTCATTGTGGTCTTGATCTGCATCGCCTTTACAATGAGAGATGTTGAACATTTTTTCATATGCTTTTTGGCTGTTTATATGTCTTCCTTAGAGAGTTGTTTATTCAACTTTTAAGAAAATTATATTAATTTACTCCAATCACATTATAGGAGATGTCATGATATCTTTATCAGAGCTGGCATTTTTACTAAAAATAAAAAATACATGTCTAGACTCTAATGGCCTCCTCTTACCCATAGGGAATATATTCCAAGATCCCCAATGGATATCTGAAACCACATATGTATCATGTCTTTCC
>NW_006203571.1:6531-25718 GCF_000334495.1 Tupaia belangeri chinensis
TAAAAATGGATAACATTTAAATTATAAGTTAGTAATATATTAACAATACAAATAATAAACTAGAATAATAATAATATACTCCAATGAAAGGTATATCAATATGTTCTTTGTCTTCCTCTGAGTCTAATATCTTACTCACCTGTACTCACCTGTATATGTTTACCACAGTTGACTATGGATAACTGCAACCACAGAAAATAAAGTATTATGAAAGAGGAAAATGGTGTATTATTTTGGAAAGTGTGTTACTGTAGCTAATTAGAAATGCCAAAAATATTATATTTCTACATCTATATCTGTCTATCTACATTAAACTTTAAGATTATAAGTGCATGGTCCTAGTTGAAATTGAGGTAATGTTCTATCTTCTTATTTCAGCTCTTACATTGTAAACTATCAACCTTTTACAATCTATTTAGACATCATGTTGGTGGTATTACTGTTCTAAGGGGTCTTTTAGCACAGTGTTGATGTGTAGTCCTTTATGCCTAAGCACAAGAAGTCTATGACCATGCACTTTTGAGAGAAAATGTGTGTTAGGTCTCTTCAGTCATGAGTTACAGTGCTGTTGGCTGTGAGTCCAGTGTTAATACATCAATAATACATCTGTTTGTTTTTTTTTTTTTTTCAGGTTTTCTATAGGGCACATTCACTCACCAGAAAGACATGGAGAGAGAGAGAAAGAGGGGGAGAGAGAGAGAGAAGGAAGAGAAGGAAAGTGATAAATTATCCCCGGGGGGAGATAGCCACACTGCTATCCCTTCTCTTCCATTCTCCTCTTGATATTGTAGGCACACATGCACATGCACCTGGCGTGATTTTTCAAGTCACTGTCAGGAACTCAAAACACACCCTCAGCCATGTGGGATCCTGCCATCTTAACCTCCTTGCCACCTGCTGACTCCTTCAATCATATATCCTAAATAAGGGATCTCCAAACAGAAATACACTTAGAACAACTTATTTATTGATCCGTAGAAGACAATGTTGTGAACGAATATGGTATTTTCCCAGGAGCAAATAGTTCACTATTTGCTAATTTAGCATTTGTGGAAGATTTATTGCTCATAACTACTGCAACTAACAAATATTGTCTATGTATTAAACCTAGTCTTCAAAAGAAAGGAAATACTTAGGAACTTACAAGACAAAGAAACTTAAAAACCAGAATAGCAAGCAGATGATAAAGATTTATTTACCCAAATATATTAGGAACAAATAGGTTTTTGTTTCAGCAGTTATATTACATGGGGATGAGACTAAGGTTTTTCAAAAAGACAGGCTACCCATAAGATTTCTAGATAAATCAAGGATTAAAATCACATAGGAAAAAAAATTAGAATGACCCCATCTACTAGTGAGCAGAGAATTAAGAAATATATCTCTGAAACGTTATTGAAAATTACTTGAGAACAACAAAATTAATCATAATTCATTACTTTTAGGATTAAAAGTTCAAATTTACATTGCCATAAATGGGATGATTTAAACCTAGACATTTACTTAGTTAATATGGGAAATCTTTTGGAGTATCTGGTAGCAGGAGAGGCAAAACCAGATCCATAATTCAGGCCTAGAAACTCTCTCATAAACCAAGTCTTACAAGACACACTTTAATTTTTAAACACATTGAAAAGAATGTAAATCAATACTTCACTATAAGTAAGAATACAGAGAAAAATAGTAGTATTATATCCCAAGGACTCTTTTTTTAAAATTACATGCATGTGTATCTTAAAATCCATATTGTTATTAAAGAAGAATTTTAAAATTTGACCAAGTACAAGCAAAGTTTAAAAATAAAATGTAAAAAACTGAAATTTATATAATGGTACTAAAATATAAAAAGTACTAAAATTTAAGATGCAGTAATAAAAAAATAATATTCACTGGATGACTTCAGTACAAATTACATGCTGCTGGAAAATTGTCATTTAACTCTAAGATATACATAGAGCAATTATGCAGAGTAAAAGACCTGGACAACGTGAAACAGGTTGAGAAACATGGAGGCTGTTCATATGGTTGGCTTTCTTTTATGACGGAGCACAAAGGCACACTTGAGAAAGAGAGACAGAGAGAAAGTGCCCTTGATAGAGTCTCATAATATCATGGTCCTCTTTCCACAGTCCTCCTTAGGATCCTGGATGCCATGCATGTGGCTAGTGTGTTTTCAGGCCTTTCCATAGATCCAAACCTGCAGGAAACCACATGGTTTCCAGCACTGTAGTCCAGTATGTAGTGCCTATAAAAATGCGTTTTATTTTATTTTTTTTCCAAGTAGAACTTTAAAAGGAGGAAGGAAAAGAGCAGAGTTGAGGACCAATATTTAAAAAGATAATTATTGTGTAGAATATTCCCAAATTTCTGAACAACATAAATTCTCAAGTTAAAAGTACAGCAAACCCAAGCACAATTAAAACGGAACAATCACGCCCCTCCACAAAGAAATCATGACTAGATACATATTAGTGAATTTGTAGAACATTAAAGGAAAAAAGTTCTCAAAAGCCATCAGAAATAAAAGCATATATAAAGAGGCAATACATGGACAAAAAAAGATACATTTTTATAAATAGCTAATGAAGATCATGGAATAAAAAATAGAGATGCATAACAAGTTTATATGAAAATAATATAAGTAAAAGGCAAATGTAAGTGAAAAGAAAGCTGGTGGAGGCTAATATCTATCATACATAATAGATATACTAAAAAAATGTATAAAGCATAAACATTACTATACAAGAAAAACTTGTTTAAAAAATATTTCCCATAGAGTGTGTGCACTCTCCAGAGGCAGAGACAGAAAACAGGAAAGTGAGAAATCACCCTCCAGAGAGGATGGCCACACTGCAATCCCTTCTCTTTTATTCTCTTGGGATTTTGGACATGCATGCACATGCACACTTGGTGTGATTTTCAAGCTGTCCAGCCCTGGACTCAAATCATGGCTGGCCATGATATGTCAAATTCTGGCCCAAAGATAAAATTGATAAAGAACATATATTCTGGGGCCAGCAGGTGTCGTGGTGGTTAAGGCTCTGAACACTCCCACATGGCTGACTACAGTTTGAGTCCCAGATCTGGTGGCTTGCTTTCTCACTTTCCCTGTCTCTCTCTGTGTCTCTCTTGGTCAGATTAAAATGAATTAATGAATAAATAAAAATTAACTAGATAATTAAAAGAAAAAAACACGTGTTTTCCAAATAATTTTTAAATTAATAATTGGGTCTTTGAGATCCTATTACAGAATTTCTTATTTTAATAACTCATTTTCAAAATATAAATGTAGAATATTAATTTACACATTAAAATAATAAAACACTACATCTCTGGGATATTTCAACACACTTTCTCAGTCATTTACATGTTATACAAAAATGAGTCAGAATAGATATAGGAATTAAAATGTTCAACTTGATCTAATGAACATAGGTAAAATGTACCCAAAATGCATTGAAAATACAGTGAGAAGGGACCAGCAGATGCCATAATGGTTATGTCACTGGATTCCCATGATGCTTATCTCAGTTCAAGTCCCAGATCCGGTGGCTTAAAAATCTCACACCAGTTATATGTGATGCATGCCAAAATCCTAAGGGGAGAATGGAGAAGGGATTGTGGCATGGTCACCCCAGAGGGTGATTTCTCTCTTTCTGTCTCTCTCTGTCTCTCCAGCGAGTGTACATGCTATATAGCAAAAAAAAAAGAAAAAAAAAATCTCTCTTCCAAAAAAATCCAGTGAATAGGTTATTGAACCCGCAGGCAAGGTAGAAAATAAGACACGAGGATAAGACGGCCTGCTGCTATGATCTGTTCTTAAAGGAGGTAGGGAGAAAGGGCCACTAACACAGGAACTCTGAACTACAGATTGAGGCTAATGGTAAAATGTCCCCTACAAAGCTCTGCTTCATACACTAGGGACTGATTATGAGTAGCATCTAATTCTTCATGTCCTTCTTCCCAAATACTCTTTCATTTGGATGCCTCAGTTGACAAAACCTAAGTCACATTCCTATGCCTTAGCTATAATTAGGTTTTGGGGGACCAGCAGATGGCATCACTGGACTCTCACATGGCTGACCATGGTTTGACTCAGCAGCTTGATCCTCACGCCAGGTGTGTGTGCATGTGTGCCCAAAATCCTGAGAGAAGAGAGAAGGAGAGGGGATTATGACATGGTCATCCCCTCAGGGGATAATTTCTCACTGTCTGTATCTGGCAAGACAACATGCCCTAGAGCAAAAATCTCTCTCTCTTTACAAAAGAAAATAAATAAATAAAATTAGTTTTCCCTTTTTCTCTCTCTATGTCTCTCTCTGGTCAAATTAAAATAATAATAATAATTAAATGAAATAATTCTTTAAAAAATAGAAGAAGGCAGGTTTCTGTTGGAAAATGATACTGGATTTGGAGTTCTTTTATTTTGTTTGTTTACAGTTTTGTTTTGTTGTTGTTGTTGTGTGTATATGTGTGTGTGTCTGCATTCCTACAGGGTCCTAGTGTCCCAGACAGCAAAAATTAACATTTTATAGAGGTATAGAATATCACTTCAGCCCCATCCAAACCATTTGCTCTTCATATTTTGCAGGTATTCAGCCTGGATCCTATTATCCCCTTTATTATAGAGACAACTGATGCCATTCAAAGTGTAATATAACATTCTCAACTCTCTTGCTGGCAAATGTGCATGCTCTGAGTCACACACAACTCCTCTTCCCCCAAAAAGAATTTGCTTAATTGCAGAGTAAAAGACAAGCTTTAGTTTTCTTTATTCAGAAAGTAAAAAGTGCAGGGGCTGGCAGATGCGGTGGTGGTTGAAGGCGCTGGATTCCTACATGGCCAACTATGGTTCAAGTGCTGAACCTGGTGGTTTGCTTTCTCTCTCTCTCTCCCTCTCTGGTCAAATTGAAATTAAAAAAATGTATAAATAAATAAAGTAAAATAAAATAATTCTCTTAAAAAAGAAAGTAAAAAGTGCAGAATGTTTCAATGCCTAATAAACTCTGAGATTCATTATTTCAGGGTTTTACTTCTCATAGCATCTCTCCATTGTATATGCAGGTGTGTAACCATTTTGCTCTTATTGTATGCTTCTGTACAGTCCCGGGTGGCATTATGTTACTGCAGATGCTGTTATTGCTGAGTTATGGAGCCCTTATTAGCAATACATAGATAATGGACAGATAGATATAAAAACGGGCAACATCTCAGGTCAGCCCTAGCATTGCAGTTAAGGGAACCATCCACTACATAGCCAGTCACAGTTGGAATCCAGCTACGGGACTTCAGAAATACTGTGGGGGAACAGGGGGCAGTGAGGGGAGGCCAAAATCTAGATAAAAAGAAGGAACAGAAGGAAAAGGATTGTACCATTACCATGTCACATTGAAAGGTACTTGATTTCCTTCACTTTCCGTCCCCCTTTGACAAGTACGCACTTCCTTTGGCAATACAAACAATGTAAAAAATAGTGCGATTTCAGAGTATTTTCAGTTTCTGGAAGAATAGTTTCCGTTTCACAACAGGTGTATGTTTCAAACAAGGGAAAATTATTAAAACTTTTGAGTTTCCCAAGAATATGTTTTAGTATTACACTTCATTAAAAACTCATAGATGCAGAAAAAAAAATCTTTTGTTAAGAAACAACATGAATTTATAATAAAAGCTCTTAAAAAACTGAATAAAGACCAACTTCTGGAATGGACAAAATGTATAAACGAAGGCCTACAACAATCTAATTCTTAATGTTGAAATAGTAAATAAATTCTCCTTGAAGTAGAAACAAAATCATTGGAATAATGTACCGGTGAGTTTATTCAAAAGAAATCAAGGTGTGAGGATTCAAAAGGAAGAAGCAAACTATTGTTCATGGATAAAGTATTTTCTATTTAGAAAGTTCAGCGAAATTTATAAACAGAATGTTGGGCTCACTGGGAAAATTTATTAATTTCACTGCATGTAAAAGTAATTCACAAGTCAAATACATTTTAATATGTCATAAATTAGAAAATAAAACATTTAAAAGGAATGATCTTAAATTTAAACAAAAATAATAATGTCTAGCAATATGTCTAAATAAATGTGTAAAGCCACTGAGGAGAAAATTTATAGGCACTGTTGTGGCACAAAGGGAGGGTACCACCAAGTGATGGTTCAGGTTACACGGGTGAGGGTGGTGTGAGTTTGATTATCAACCCAAACTAAGTAAGTCAGGCCTTTGTCATGCATGCCCATTGGTCCTACTATGTGGGAGGCTAGGGCAGGCAGATCACAACTTGGCCATATTGTGCAAAAATACCTACATCTCAGGATCAGCAGATGGCATAATGGCTACATTGGTGGACTCCCCTGTAGTTGACCACAGTTTGAGTTGCAGACGTGAGAGCTTAAAACTCATGCTGGGCACATGTGCATGAGTGCCCAAGATTCCAAGAGGAAAATGGAAGATTACGGATTGTGGTGTGGCCATCCCCCCTAGGGGGTGATTGATTGCTTTCTGTCACTCTGTCTCTCTCTGAATGTCTGATAAGTGCACCCTATAGCAAATATCTCTTTAAGAAAAAAAGAAAAAACATCTCCATCTCTCTTTACCTCCTATTTTCTCTCTGGTGCTCTTACTCTCTCAATAGTAAAAAATATATATTTAGCTATTCAAAGACTATCATAATTAAAGTTAATATGTTCATGAAGAGGGGAAGATACATTAATTTTCCCCACATTAATTTATAGAATTCATGAAATTTCAATTAAAACTCAAGAAGGCAAATCCAAACATTCATGGGAAAGCAAAATATGGTAGCAGTCAAGGATATTTGAGTAATAAAAATTGGGTGGGAGACTTTATCTAGCTGCAGATAAAAAAGCTCTAGTAATCAAGTATAGCATAATATTAGAGCAAAATAGATGATAGATGTATTAAGCAGAGGGAAAAGTATGAGGATATGAATGCTGGAAGTATAACAGAGAGTTTTGCACATTAGTGAGAAAACAACGACTTCGTGCTGAAACAAACATCCATATAGGAGAAAGATAACTCACTCTGTATATGCACTGCCCACAAACAACAATGCTAGTTAACATAAAGTGTGTATTTATTCTTTTATCATATGCCAGTTGGAACCATTGAGAATGACAAGATATTGTTATTGTGCTTCCAGAATGAAAAGATTAAACTAAGACTCATCTGAGCAAATTTGTGAACTTATTCTTAAGTGTGAAAAGCATGAAAAATGTTTGCACCTAAAACAAAAACCTGATTGAGGGAATATGTGCTTATTGTGTCATTTAATTCCCATAAAAATCTGTGATCTAGATATTACTAATATCCTTATTTTTCTAGAAAGAGAACTGTGTCTTTAACTGAACCCTAAAAGAAGAGAGAACATGATACCTCTATAAACATGTCAGGGAAAAATGAAATCGAGAGCCTTACCATATAGTGACCTTGAATTTTCTTACAAATTAGGTGGTGAACATTTCCACGGAATATGAAAACAACTACTTTCATAGAATTTAAAAGATTGGAATATTCTTATGAAAGGAAATCAATTTTAAGTTGAGAATGAAAAGCAAAAATTATTTTTTCTTTTTCGGAGAGGTTTTTGCTACAGGGCGAGTGCGCTCGCCAGACAGACAGAGAGAAACAGAGAGACAGAAAGCAAGAAATCACCCCCCAGGGAGGATGGCCACTCCGCAATCCCTTCTCCATTCTCCTCTCGGGATCTTGGGCACGCACGCACACGTGCCCGGCGTGAATTTAAGTCACTGGTTCCAGGACTCAAACAGTGGTCGACTACGTGGGAGTCCAGTGACATAGCTATTACGCTAACTGCTGGTCCCTGAAAAGCAAAATTTTGAGACAACTTCAAACATTAGCTGAGGGAGTCTTGTTTACATATTTAAACAATGTTTACGTTATTAGTTGAAATAATTTTGTTTAAATACTACTGAAGAGCAAATTGATATCATTTTTATTTCTTGTTTGCTTTTGGTAAGATTTTTTGCCTTTTTTTTTTTTTTTTATACTCTTAGGTCTTGCCACAGAGAGAGACAGAGACAGTGAGAAGAAAAGTGAGAAATCACCCCCCCCAGGAGTGATGTCCACAACACAATTCCTTCTCCTTTATTCTCTTCCTGAGATTGTGGGAATGCATAAACACATGCCCAGCTTGATTTTCAAGTTGTCTGGTCCAGGACTCAAACAGCAGGTGGCCATGTGGGAATTGCAGTTATGTAATCAGTACACCACTGAAGCTAGTTAAAGGATTCATATAGGTTAACTTTCTATTATGTTTATGTATCTCATCAGAGAACTCTAGTAGACAATTACAAATAGAAGTTCTGCCGTGGGCTCCAATAAAAATGCCCTGATTTTAAAAACAATAATTTCCAAATAAAATATTAATTTCTGTAATTGACATGTTTAGGTCTGATGTCTGAGAAAAAATTCCATGTGTGAAATGAAACTTTGTTATTATTACATTCTGAAATTAGCTTACCATCTAGAATGATTAGATCTTTTAAAATAAAGAATCCATTATTTATTGAATAAATATTTATCAAGAATATAAAATCTCCAGGCACTGTTGTAAACACAGAGGTAAGACTGTGACAAAAACAAAAAATCTTCACCCCTTTCAAATATTGGGTACAGAATTTCCAGTTAGGAAGAAAAAAATTGCCTTCTTGGTGATTATTGGGATAATATTCAAATTATTTACAATATAAAGCTAAATTTATGTTTTATTTAGAAGTGCATAACTAGCCTAAAAAAACTTAGGTTAAGTAATCTTACTTCAGTCTCTTAGAATAACATGAATATATACTTAACTTCTTTTTAAAAATATATAATTATCAAGGCATGGTATTTCTATTTATACACATATTAAATGATACTATTACAATAAACTAAGAAAGGTATCTGCTTAAAATCAAGTGATCCAGATGGAAGCAGAATACCAAGAGACTTCTTGGGACCAATTAAGGCCACTGGTAAATACTGTGCGTATTTTATACTAGCTGTTAGAGAATGTAAATGGAGTCCTGATTATCATTCCAGCTGAGAACATTACATAATCGCTCCATTGACTGTACTTACTTTCAGGATGTTCATGTTCAATTTAAGACATGCATTATCCTCACATAAAGTTCTTTGTGGCTTCTATCCTGGCATTGTAATGGACTTTCTCTTACAAATGATTAAATTGCTCATATTTTTCAGTGAACATTTAAGGTCACTGGAGTCCATTTGAGGAATATTCTAATTCAAATATACCAGTGACTCACTTTTAAAAAGGAACAATTCATTCATTTATAACTAACAACCTGAATCCAGTTCACTGATACTTTAACGGAGACCAAAATTAATTATTGAAGAGATTCCATATTCATCAATTCCTTAATATGCCCCTAAGAAGTAGTTATAGTAAGTCTAATTCTGATCAAGATCATGTGTGTGTTTTCCCCTCTATGTGTTTTAATATTGACTCATTGACTTAAAGAGACATTTGTTTGGTTCATTTCTCTGTTCTTCTTGATTAGTTTAGCTGACAGTGTGTCAATTTCATTTATCCTCTCAAGAAAACAGGTTTTGGTTTTGTTTATTTTCTGTATAGTTCTTCCAGTCTCTGTTTCAGGTATTTCTGTTCTAATCTTTATTATTTTTTGTCTTTGGTATTTCTTTATTTTGCTTTCTGTTTTTGTTTTTTTTTTTTTTTTGAGGTGTATCATTAGGTTATTTGCCACTTTTCTATTTTTTTCTTGTTAGCACTAATTGCAATGAGCTTCTTTCCCTCTTATGACTGTTTTCCTTGTGTCCCATAGCTTATGGAGGGGCTCAGAAAAAAAAAAAGAACAAAAAAGAAAAAAACCAAATATTTAACATACTCAAGAATGGAAAGTTATCTGTTGATGATATGAATGGCAATATCTTTAACTTTCTTGACATGCAATGCATATGTGCTTTGAAAATCATATTGTAAAGATATACAAAAATTAAATGTTATTTTTTTAAAGTAATAAAAAAGGGCTAAATGAGACCCTAAGGGCAGGACGCTGATATGATAGTATTAGTGGCCTTATAAGATGAGATCCTAGGGAGCTTTTTGTATCACTTTCTGAGTGTGCACAAAGAAGTCATGTGAGTACTCAGAGAGATGGTAGCCACCTGTCAGTCAAGAGAAAAGGCTTCAGAATGAAACCTATCTCATGAGCACTGATCTTGGAATTTGCAACCTCTAAAATTGTGAGAAATAAATTTCCTTTATGTGAACCAGGGGAGAGACAGAAGAGAGAGAGAGAGAGAGATTTTTATTTATAAAAGAATAGAAATGGTAGAACTATCCACAGTGGCACAGTGGTATCAGAAACACTGCAATGCTGTAAGCCATAGGGAAAATGCAGGTTCAGTTCCCAAGTTAACCTATAAACAGAAGGTGCCTGTGATCCCTGCTGGTTGAGAAAGACTGAGGGAAGAATCATAGCGTAAGATTCTGTTGAAGGTGTTTGTCTTTCCCTCTGTCTCTGTGTCTCTCTCATGAAATATATTAACTTTAAAAAGGAATAGAAATGACAAATTCAATATATTAGAAAATAAAGTATAAAAAGAAGCATACATTTTCAAATAACTCAAATGAACTTAATTGTAAAAATTAAAATGTTAACGTTTTTAAATCTTTATGAAAAGCCAACCCCATTATAAATCAAAATAACATGTATTTTAATTAGATATATGCCACCTTCTGTGTTTTTTTTCTCTTTCTACCATTGTGGAGTAACCAAAACATATCATCCCAAAATATGTTTTATTGGCCTATCTTGGGATGACTTTTCAGAAAAGCTGTAAGGTACAGAATTAATGTTAAAAAAAAAAAAGGCTAACCTTTTGTAAAAAGAAATTTACACCATTTACATAAGTAAAGTAAGCAGTAGACTTAAGAAGGATTTTCTGATACTACCCTCTTAATTTTCTAGACATGGGAAAAAGGGGATTGATTAGTCTGACTTCAGACCAATAAGACAAAATTTCTTTTCTTTTCTTTTTTCTCCTCTTCTTTCCTTTTCTCTTTTCTCTTCTCTTCTCCTCTTCTTTTGTAGTTTTCTATAAGGGCGTATATGCCTGCCAGAGAGAGACAGAGACAGAGACAGAGAGGAAAAAAGACCTCTCAACACCCAGAAGGGAAAGGCCATGCTACAATCCCTTCTCTTCCGTTGTCCTCTCAGGATTTTGGAGACACACATACATGCAGCTGGCATGATTTTCAAGCTCCCCGGTTTGCACTCTCAACTGTTTTGTTGGCTGTGTGGTATTGCCCACCTTAATCTCCACTTGATCAGTTGGTCTGCACTTAATTCTTTGTTTGTCATTTTGTATGCAAGTCATTTTGCAGCCACTTGCCAGTTTTCCAGTTTAGGAATTTCTTTCCTTAGGACCTGTGAGTCATCTCTTTGAAATATAATCATCAGGAAAGATAGATTCCTGGACCAAGTGACTTAAAACTCACACCGGCTGTATATGCCCCTGAGTGCCCAAAATCCCAGGAAGAGAATGTAAGAAAAGGAATTGCAGCATGGCCATCTCCCCCAGGAGATGATTTCTGATTTCTCACTTTCTCTCTCACTGTCTCTATCTGTCGCTCTCTGGTGAGCACATGTGTCCTAATGCAAAAAACTTATGTGTGTGTGAGTGTGTGTGTGTATACATGCATACACACATATGTATACACATGTATGTACACATACACATAAGGTGTACACATGTGTGCATACGTGTGTATATATGTGTGTGTATATACGTATATACACACATATATAGATGTATAACCACTCTATCTCCCAATCTCTGCCGGCAAATATTGGTAGAAGCCTAACTTCTGTAAGGTAAGATCAGCAGAAATGTCTTAACCACATTAACCAACTTCACAAAAACAACTAAATTCTCCACTAGTTCATCTGAGCTCTAAATAACTCTCTTGTGTTTTATTTCAATGAGTTGAGTTCATTTTCTCTCTCCTATTACAATCATCTCTAGTCCTATTGTGAATAAACTGTGGCTTGCCTATTTAATTCACTGAGATAATTTTTCTTTGACAAACTGTATTGCACTACGGTTTTCTATTTTTGTATTTAATTTATAAACAGTGTTTCTCCAATGTGAGAATTCATGTATTTTATCAGTTCTGGAAAATTATTAGCAATAGTTCTGTCAGCTATTGCTTTTCCCTCACTGTCTCCATTTTTTTTTTCCATTCTAACACATTTCTGTTTCCAATACAGCTTCCAAATAGCTTCATTTATCTTTCAAACATTTCATATAATTAATTCAAAGTTTTATCACACCTTGAAGTAAATTTTATTTGAAATGAATTCATTTGCCAATTGTCGATTGTATTCACTGGGTCCTTCCTTCTTTTCTCTCTCTTTCTACTGTGCGTGCATGTGCCCACATGCACGCACGTGTGTGTATGTGTGTATTTGTGTATGTGTGTGTTAGGCATTTTATTCCGCCAAATATCTAAACACAAATTTAGCAGATGATATGGGTCTATTCCTCCTCCCAAGGACATGAAGTAAACTCCTCATCCCTTGATCCTCAGGGAATGTGGACATATTACTTTTTCTTTCAGATTGTTTTGCCATAGGGTACATGCTTTCATCAGAAAAAGACAGAGAGAGAGAGAAAGAGAAAGAAGGGAAGTGAGAAATAATCCCCCCCGGGAGGGGGGGGTGCTGATCATTCAACAATCCATTCTCCTTCATTTTCTTCTCGAGATTTTAGGTACACATGACCAGCAGATGTTTTCAGGCCTCTGGGTCCAGGACTTGAACCACATATTAAGCCATGTGGTAGCCAATGTCTTAACCACCATGCCACCTGCTGCCCCCCTTTTTTCTTTGAGTATCAGAAAGTCTGGCTTCAGTTGATAATACAGACTCAGATCTTTTGTCTCTTTGGATGTGTGTGTGTGTGTGTGTGAATATATATCTTTGTCTCTTTGAATGTGTGTGTGTGTGTGTGTGTGTGAATATATATATATATATAAACCTATTTCTTGGTTTAGAAAATATAGTCTACCACATACAAAACTTCACCTTTCTACAGCTTCCACCACTATGTGATTCTATTGCATTTCTGGAACACAGAAAAGTTTATGTTGCTTTCATACTCATCAATATTTGTTTAGTTGCTGTTTTCTATCTTTCTATTTATCTAACACTGCCACTTATTTGGAGGAAAGGATGTATCAAAATATGAATTCTTTGTACCATGATCACAGGAAGCTCATGAATTGAGTTTACATATTTATACCTTGATGTTGGCTGAAGATTTACATATTTATACTCTCAGTGAGTCTGAACTCCAAACTTACTGCCAACTGCCTTCATGGCCACTTTATTTGAATGTTTAATGGACATCTTTAAGCTGAAAATATCCAAAAAATAACTAGTCCCGGCCTTCTCCATGGCAGTAAATAATATGACACCACATTCCTACAAACCCACGTGCCCAAAAAACTGAGACTTCCTTCTTCTACATCAACTGCATTAAATCTCATACCCAATTGTAATCTTTCCACCTTTTTCTGACTCCTCTGCTATTTTGTGACACTAAATATACACTACCCACTTACTCTTCATCATATCACTATATTTATTTCCTAATTGGTACTTACCACACTAAAATTATCTGGTTTATATATTTGTTCATTTATGAATTATCATTTGCCTATTAAATGTAAATTCCTTAAATGTAGGGCATCACCCATCTTATCATAAAATGACTTGAATACTTATACTTTCAAATTATTAGTTTATTCATACCACATTTTATAAGAAAAGGAAAAATAAAAACTGTTTTCCAATGTCATTTCATATACAGAAAGTATAAAGAACTTAATTTGGGGGCAGCCAGTGGTGTAGTAGTTAAGGATCTGGACTCCCAAATGACTGACCACAGTTCGAGTCTGGACCTCGTGGCTTAAAAATCATAGAAGGTTAATGTGCACGTGTGCCTAAAATCCTGAAAGGAGAGTGGGGGAGAATGCATTATGGCATTGTCATTCCCCTGGGGTGATTTCTCACATTCCCTCTCTGTGTCTCTCTGGAGAGTCCATGAGCCCTATGGCAAACACCTAAAAAAAAAAAAAAAAAAGAATTTAATTTCTTGATAATCTTGTTTATTCTCTACAACATACTATAATATTTAACTTTGTAAATTTGCATCATGTACACTCAACAAGGGCATGACTATTTTTTAATTATTTTATTTAACTTTATTTATTATTATTGTCATTATTATTTGATCAGAGAGAGACAGAGAGAGAGAGAGGAACTGGGAAAGCAAGCCACCAGGTCCAAGACTTGAACCGTGGTCAGCTATGTGGAAGTCCAGCACCTTTAACCACCATGCCACTTGCCAGCCCCAAGAGCATGACTTTCAAAGTCAATTGTTCTTAAACTTTGATATACTTGGTAAATATCATGGAGATTACTAAAATGGATATGACATGGTAACCTCCCAAGTCTATTGAGTCAGATTCTCAATAGGTTTCAATATGCTGAACACTAATTTCTAACTTATAAAATTGGAAAATAACAGAATTTTTAAGTGCATAAATAGGATGATACATGCAAATTAATAGTGTAGTAGAGTCAAAAGTTTCATGGAAAATGCATATCATGAAAAAGCTATGCAAGGATTTCAAAATGTGAAATACATCAAAATAAATTCATACTTTAATTCTGTTTTTCTGTGAACTTTTTCAAGTCCCTTAGTATGTGTTTGAAAGTCTTTGCTACAATCACAATTTTCTTCAGAAGTTTTCATTTTTATCATATATCACTCATTTGATGCCTAATATGTAGGAGCTGATTCATGCATAAGCAATAAATACTAAACTGTAAATTCAAGGTTAGCTATTAATCAGAATTTTTGAAAAACCTGTTAGGTTACACATGGGTCCCATTTGACTAAGAGATTATATTTCACTTTTGAACTAGAATGACATAAATCTTAATAGGTGATTGTGAGTTGTTTATGAAGTGTGATGCAACTAAAAAAATAAATTACAACTTTCTCTTGGGTTTATAGATATTTAAACGTAGATGCGAAATGTGTCTTTACCTCATAAAATCTAAATGGTAGCCCCACTAGAAAATGCTGATAAAAATTCATCAATTTTATCCATTACCTCATTTCATACTCTAAATCTTTAGTAACAGATGCGTGTGTGTGTGTGTGTGTGTGTGTGTGTGCATCTCTGTGTGTCTGTGTGGGTGTATGGTTGCATAATTTTACCTCTTGTCTGTCCATTGAATGAGCAATAAGCAAGTACATATACTGACCAGAATTTGGTTTCTAAATATTGTTCTCATGTGAAATAAACCAGGACCACCTGGAGAAGAGGCTAACTTCTGTTCAGGAAGATGGACCTTACATACTGAGCCTAGGAGTTCTTACTGTACCAAACAGACAGAAGTGCTCAATGGTCCATATGGCTGAATTATAAAGACAGCACAAGCTCATTCTGTGGCCTAGTGAAGGCAGCTGGAGCACATATTACAGACTATTGTGACATGAGTCCCAGACTCGGCAGCTTGAAATACAAGCTGGGTGCATGTACATACGTGCCTAAAATCCCAAAAGGAGGGATGAGTGGAGGAGAAAGGATTGTGGCTTAAGCATTCCCCATGGGGGAAGCTTTCTCACTTTCCTTCTCCTTCTCTGTTTCTCTCTGATGAGTGCACAGACCTGCTGTCAAAATTTAAAGACAAAACAACAGACACAACAAGCTTAAAAAAGGACACACTTGACAAATTTTTGAAAAATTGAAGAATCACCATTTGCCTTTAGAAACCTCTCAGAAAAGCAAAATTTAAAAAAAATGTCAAATTGTTCATGGAAATTAGAGGAGTCTGTTGTTTTGAACAAAGTTCTTGCACTAAACCCCAAGAAACAGGACCAAAATAGAACCACTCATGTTAAAACTTTACATCATAAATCTGTACTGAATCTGTAAGGAAGCAGATAGATTTTAGAATAGACACTTTTTTGTGTGAAAATGGGAGATTCCAGTCTGCCAGATTAAATGTAATAAGGAAGTTCCTTCTGCCTTCAATCATATAAAAAAAGTAACAGAAATGACCAATCAACTTTCTGTACTTGAAGCTCTCTTCGGGTTTTTCCTGTCTATAAAATCAACCTCTTTATTCAACACCTTGGAGCCTTTTTCCATTAGTTATAACTAAATCTGTGATTCTCAGGTTACAAGTGCTAAGACCCCAGATAAAGCTTTATATTTTTTACAGACTTAGAGTTTGAAATTCATAGATAAAATTAATTTCAACTTAAAAAGTTTACTCTTTTTAGTATTGTAATTCTGAACAGCCCTCTTTTGTCTATAATCTAACACTTTTGGTTTTTATGCAACTCTCTTGCAAAGCATGAAAAAATAGTTCTCAGAAAATCAGTTTTAAAATAATTAATACATTTTTGTTACACTTAATATATTATCAAACATAGAATATATTTATTAAATCTCAAATAAGTATATCAAGATATATTCAAACAAATATTCTCAATAGATTCCAAGCAAATATTCTCAGTAAATCTTATTGTTTATGCCAGTAATGTAAAAAATAATAGTATTAATTTATGAAATGCATTAAATATTTTAAATATACTATAAAATTTATTTTATTCTTACTTATAATGTGTCTTATTCTGTGTGCTTTTCTCCTTTCTATAATTTGTTAAATGAACATTTACACTAAGAAAACATATCTATAGCAGAAAATTAGCACTGTTAAATATATATCCTAGTTTACAAAAGCCTCTACAATGACTCAATTTTTCTGTATCTTTCAAATGCCATTATAATTAAAAATACATATTTTCTTATACATTATTATATTCATAATGGTAAAATATTTGCATATCATATTGGATTAATAAACTTGATGAAATATGCAATACTAAAATCTTTTAATATTTTTAAGTATTGAAAAGACAAAAATACATAATTTTTTATTCAAAAACTTTTGATGACTTCAGTCAAAATGCTCCATCAAGTCCAGCCAAATAGAGAGAAACCAGTCCCTCACACAACCCAATGGAATGTTGTCATGCTGAAATCCTTTTTCCTGCATTCTGCCTTCTTGTCAGGATGCTGGGCACATATGCACCTGGGTCCAGCATATTTTTAAAGCTGCTAGGACATGATTTCATCCACATTTGGCCATGTGGGAACATGATTCTTTAACCACAGTGATATAAGGTCAACTCTGACCAGCTAAATTCTACATATCAGAGACTTCCTTAAATGCAATATGATTACATTTAAATTAAATCACATTAAATTTCTAACATATTCTTTGCTATGATTTAATGTATATTTTGGATTGCCATGAAAAGTGAAAATCTTTTCATATAGAAATCTCTAATCATGGTTACTAATGTGCAACCTTTGAATATATAGAATCCATGGGACCAGCAGATGGCATAGTAGTTACGTTGCTGGACTCCCACATGGTCAACCATGGTTTGAGTTCCAAACAGGGCAGCTTGAAACTCACACTGGGTGTGTATGCATGCATGTTCAAAATCCTAAGAGAATGGAAGAGAAGAGATTGTTGTATGACCATCCCCCGAGGGGTGATCTATGGCTTTCTGTCTCTCTAGTGAGTGTGTGCACCATATAGGAAAAATCTAAATAAACACACACACACACACACACACACACACATAGAGAGAGAGTTCACAACTCTAACACATTAAAATAATAATAATAAATAAAATAAAATAAATAATTATTTAAAAGAAGCAAACATTTTTCAGCTAGATATTTCTTGTTTGCAGTAATCCCCAGTTTTTCTTTATTTATACTCTGCCCATAATTTCTTAAGGTATTTCATGGTATTTGCATTGTCATATGAAAGATAAATGACATACAATATTCAAAGTGTCTTTTGGAAGTAAAAAATGTGTTTTCACAAACTGTTCTGGATACTTGCATATCATTTTATTGGTTATCCTTGGAATAATAAAATTGATCAAGTTATAAGCCAAAGCATCTTTTCAGGTAGAATTAATATTGTACATTTTAATGAATATTAAGTTAGAAAAGTGATGGGTGACTTTTTTAGAGTGGAATTACTATTGTATGTATTGCTTTATATTTAAATGTGTATAAACTAATGTATTGAGATTAAAAATTGCAAGTAATTCAATGAAAATTCATTCAATGAAAATTCTTTTTAATTGAATACAAAGTATTCCCTTTTACTCTATGATATAAAATATTAATTAATAATAGCAAAGTCAACACAGAAAGAAAGGTTGTGATTCATGTTCTCTGTAGTTCCCAATAAAAAGAAATAATCTCATTAAACCATGTTAACAGAGACATACAAAAATACTTAACTCCCCTGATACATTCAATTTTTACTAACTGTACTTCTTCATTAGAGTCTGAATCATTAAGTAGGTTCAAAGTGCAGGATTTAATTAATTTACAGTTCTTAAAGTGACAAATTGTTTAACAGCAATGGTTACATAAAATACCATGTGGAACTTTTAAAGAGGTTAATTTCTTAATTATACAAAAGAATATTAACTTCTTCCTCTCCTTTTTTAATATAAAATTGCAACTAGTTTGATAAAATAGAAAGATACAAAGAGTAGAATAATGACAAATTGCAGGAACTAATATTGGAGAAGAAATCATGAATGTTTAGTGTAGCTTTTATATACTACTCTAAGAACATTGTGTTTATTCTGGAAGCAATGAAGACACAGCAAAAGGTTGAAAGTGGTTGAATAATTTGCTGAATGGGCTATAGAAATAATTTTTTCTTAATTGGAAAAATGTTAGAATTAAGTAAGTCATCAGGAGTGATAACAGGCAAAGAAAGTGATGACCAGAACTAAAACAGTAGCTGTGAAAATGTGCATACTGCATTTAATTGGAAGAATGTGTGATATTCAGATGATATATCTGATAAGAACTGCTCTGTGATGTCAGGCTTGCAGATATGAATTTAGGAATTGTCACTGGATTGATTTGTAATGGAAGACCAGGATGATATTACATAGAAATTATGCAGAAAGAGCAGAGAAGAGCATTTGAGGAAACCTAATTTGCTAAGCCTTGTGGAATAGGAATTGACAAAGACAAGGAAAGAGAGAG
>NW_006203571.1:25749-37295 GCF_000334495.1 Tupaia belangeri chinensis
AGAGTGAGATTGAATATTTTTGTGTCAGTCAAGGAACTCTGAAGTTTCAAGAGGTGAAATGATTCACAAAAAAAAAAAAAAAAAAAGGAATGTGCTGAATACCGAAAATGATGGAAACCATTAATTTTCTATAATAATTTTCTGTGTCTTTTTTTATTTAGCTTCCTATTTATTTTCCTTGATTTTTATGAAATATTCTATTTGTTTGTTTATTTATTTTCTTATTCATTATCTGGCCCTTCCTCTTCACATTGTTTCTATTTTTTTCTTCCTTTCTTCTTCCTTCAAAAAATACATATAGAATTAAAGCCATTTTGTTTCCCTTTTGTAGGAATTCAATAATGCTTTTGATTCAGTTTTTAATAATTATTTGCATTTGGGGCCAGTAGATGGTGTAGAGGTTAAGGCACTGGATTCCCACATAGCAGACTGCAGGCTGAGTCCTAGACTCTACAGCTTGAAACAGCAAGATCCCAAGAGGGGAATGGAGGAGAGGAGATCACAGCATAGTCATTTCTGCGGGAGTGATTTCTCACTTTCTGACTCTCTGTCTTAGTCTCTGTCTCTCCAGCGAGTGCATGTACCCTACAGCAAAAATCTCTGAAAACAAAAAATAAAATTGTGCTTAATTTTAATACTTGTACATAAAGAAAGAATCTGATATGTTGATATGCTGCTTTTCATAATTCTGGATTGAATTTATTGCTAATATATAGAAAATTTATCTGCCCAACAGGTGGAAAATAATTTTTAAAAAATAATATCAAATTAATACTTTAAAAACCATAACTTTAGGGGACATAATGGAAATTATATTCATAGCTTTCACCACAACACAAAATATCGCTGTTTCAATAAAAAGAATAAAAGAGAGAAAATGCAATTCATTCTGAACGTGTATTATCTTTCCTTTTATTCATACAGGGAGTGCTGAAAAAGATATACTTAGAAATTGTCTAAATTCTTCTATTCTTTAATATTTTACAGGATAAATTTCTGAAGCTAATTAGAAACAAAACCTGAGCCACTATAATAAACTTTAAAACATGAATGGAAAGAAAATTTCTTTAAGAACTAAATAATCTCAGGTAAGAGTGACTGTGAAGAATAAATGTCAGCAGACCAAATTGTGTATAATCAGCTCCTTTAGAAAACATACCATTCAAGGTTTTATTTAAATCAAAATTAAAGTTATCACAAAGTGTTGCAAAGAGGAGTTTCTTCAGTGTTTGTAATTGTCTCATTTCTTACAACTCAGACCCAATGCATGGCACTGACTTGGCTTCCTGCATATTTCACGCGGAATTCTTCTGTATACATCTGCATCCACAAAGCCAAAATCTTTTACTTCTGTCTCAGCTCAGCTGAAGTTCTGGCTGTGGTTCTCTTTACATTGAACATTTCCACCATACTCACTGGGACTTTTGAACTTGAATTGAAATGCAGGTTAAACAAAAAAGTAGAAGTCAAATATTGCGTAAATTGGGGTTTAAAGCAGTGATTAATCTGTCTGGCAAAGTTTCTTGTTAATTCATCAATTCTCAAGAAACATGAATGATCTACCATATACTAGCCACTTTATCACCTCCAGAAATAAGATATAAATGATATTTGGTTCCTGTAGTCATTGATATTATTTGTGTGTTTATATGCCTATGTTCAGAAAAATGGATAATAATTACATGCCATGTGCAATTATATGATCACTAGGTACTACGAATTGTGTGGGTGTAAAGACCTGCAAGTAACGGTGACAATGAATATGCATCTCCTTATCACCCCAGTAGCATTCGCTAACACCCAAATCTGTCCTCTATGGTAACTCCATAATGGTAGGTATATTTTGTTTTTTTCACCATTTCACTCTAAGTCCCCCCAAATTATCAAGCACTCAACAACTATCTGTTGAATAAATGAATGAATCATCTCTCATGTTTTTTTTTCAGCAAAATGCATATTCTCAGTAAATTCCACTCTCTTATTAAAAGGATTTTAACAAAGGCAAACAAAACTTGACCACTGACATATTTCTCAATGCTTTCTCAATCCTTGAGCTTGTAAATTTAAATATGTGGAAAGAAAACCATGTAAAAATGAAGATGGTCTTAAATTTTGAAACCTATAGATACCATATCTATTGGGATTTTACCCATGGCTTATTCCAGTTTCCTTTTTCCTTTTCTTTCTCTTTTATTTTAGATTTTTGCCACAGAGCAAGGGTCCTCATCAGAGAGAGTAAGAAAGAAACAGAAAGAGCGAGAAAGAGAAGGAAAGTGAGAAGTCCCCAGGGGACATGACCGTACTGCTATCTCCTTTCTTCCTTTCTCATCTTGGAATTTTAGTTACATATGCGCACATGCCTTTTGTGTTTCTCAAGCTATTGGGCCCAGGACTTGAATTGCATCATTCACTATGTAGAATCTAATGCTTTAATCTCCATGCCACCTGCTGGCCCTATCTTAATTTTCATAAAGCTATTTTACGTGGTTTGTATGTCTCAACCCTTTCATTCACAGCACATTTTGAGAGAATAATGTCATCTGCCTGATGCTTTAGACTTGATATGCATAGTTAGAGTTTCAAGAAAAAATTTTGAAATGGAATAAAAGAAAGAATATCGGAGCAGAAAATTCACATGATTGACAGCTTAAACGTCCAAAAGGGAAAGATGAAGAGAGGAGGCAAGGTTACCTTTCTCATGTGTTCTTTATTGACTGGTCCACAGGTGAAAAATTAGCCACAGTCACACCTCAGCATCTATAAACAGTAACAGGCCATGTACTCCATCTTTGAGAAAGAAAGACATGCATAACAATTTCAATCCTTTTAAACTTGAATGCTCAGAGCCCCCATCTTGCATTACAGATTAGTCTTGTAACATGATGAAAATAATCCAACTTCCTGCAAGTTTCTGCCAGAAAAGCTGAGTGAAAGAAATTGGAAAGTCCTCCCTCATACTTGGTTGGTTGTTCATATGTTATAAAGAATTTTGCTTTCTATAAAAGTTTTATATTTATTTTTTTTGGTTGTCTGCTTAAAGTGTTATGGAATTATGGTATACTTGTCATACTACATTTTTTGAATACAACTATCTGAAATGAGCCCTTGTTCTTAGAGAATTATTACATTGTTATAGGTGAGGGCATCAATGTGCTTTCCATATGTACGCTTTACAAATTTAAGTCAACGTTTCCTAATTTCATTATGATGGTTTTATGGACTATTGTAAAAACAAAATCCAAATCATTTCTGTATCCAATTTTTCGAAGGGAAAAGTACAATTTTAATATTTAGAAACATTAAATATTATTTATCATTTCATAAATATTATTTATCATTGCATAAATATTATTTATTATTTCATAAATAATTGTATGAAATCCCTATGGTTATGCTTTTCTTATTCTTAATGTTATAGTTTTCAGTTATTAAATATTCTTTGGAATTTTTATTTTATGCCTATATGATAACTTATCCAATAAATGTATTCTATTTTTTAATTACTTTATTTATTAATTTATTTTATTTTAATTTGACCAGAAAGGGATGGGAGAGAGAGAGAAAAAATGAGAAAGCAAGCTGCCAGGTCTGGGACTCAAACCATGGTCAACCATGTCCAGTGCCCTTAACCACCACGCCCCCTGCTGGCCCCGATTTACTATAATTCTTAAAATAATATTTTGTGTTCTAACTTTAAAAAAAAATATTTATTTAATTAACTAATTTTGTTATTATTCTTTTCTTTATAATTGGACAAGAGGAGAGAGAAAGAGAGCAAGCTGCCAGGTCCAAGACTCAAACTGTCTTTGGCCATGTGGGAATGTGCTACCTTATCCACTATGCTACCTGCTGGCCTCTCTAACTTTAAATTGATCAATCTGTGTTTTATAATGCCATGGCAATCACTATTTAATACTGAAAATAATAATAATTCTTTATGAAAATAATAACAATAATAATGTACATTATTGATGACAAGCACAGTACTTTATAGGTTAAGACTCATTTAGTAATTATAGTGTTAATATTCCTATGGTCAGGCACTATATCATACTCTTTCTGCAGATAAGAAAATGTAGATATATAAGTAATTACATCATTATGTATATATATTATATATATATATTTATATAAAATTACCTCTTTAAATACTTTTAACATTTATATTCAAATATAGAAAATTCTGATGATATAATAATTATTGTTATAATTTATTTTACATGATTACATTGAACTCCAATATAAGGAAAATCATGTATGAAAGTATAGGAATTAATTAGATAAAATAAATTCTGTAAAGATTAAATACACATACAAACATACTTGAATATATAGTTGTGTATCAAACATATAATTAAAGATATAACTTAATGTACTTGAATCTTTCCAAAGTAATTTTTATTATTTTGTATTTCTCTCCTTAGAAATCGAACATATAGGATAACTACATCTTATATCTATCTGTCTGTGAGAGTTATTATGAGGAATTGGCTCATACAGTTATGGAGGCTGAGAAATCTGATGAACTGACACCTGCAAATGATAGTGGTAGTTCCAGTCTTAATCAAAAGCCCTGAGAACCTGATGTTCTGATGGTCTCTGGTGGTCTACATCCCGATCTCAGAATCTATGCCCCAAACTCATGTGATTTACCAGAGAAAATGAATTCTTTCCTCTACCTTTCTGGGTTAGCTCAATCCTCATCACCTTGGATGATGCCAACTCACATTGGTGAGTGTGAATCTTCTTTACTTAGTCTAATGATTCAAATGTTAATCTCTTTCATAAAACATCCTCATGGACACACTAGAAATAATACTTAGCCAAATATCTGGGAACTCTGTGACCCAGGCAAATTAGCACATAACATTAGCTACCATCTATTGCATTCATAAAGTTTATTTATTTAAGAATAATTTTATTTATGTATTTAATAATTTCTTTTCATTTAACTAGAGACAGGCACAGAGAAAGAAAGAAAGAAAAAATGAAAAAGCAAGTCACCAGGTCCAGGTCTGAAACCGTGATCAGTCATGTGGGAATCCAGCCCTCAACCATCATACCACCTGCCAGCCTCCTATAAAATTTATTTAATTATTTATTTTAGAGAGAGTTTTTTTTGCTACAAGGTGTATGCACTCACTAAAGAGGCAGAGAGACAGAAAGTAAGAAATCATCCTCAGAGGGAATGGCCATGCCACAATCCTTTCTCCTCCATTCTCTGGGGACTCTGGACACATGCGCATGCATCTAACATGAGTTTCAAGTCTCCAGGTCTAGGACTTGAACTGCAGTCAGCCATGTGGGAGTCCAGTAATGTAACCATTACACCATCTGCTGGTCTCTAAAGTTTATTTTTTTTAAATGCTTATGTTTTATGATAGAGGGTTTGACTGCCTCTTTCAGGCAAAGTTTCTAGCATTTACACATGAGAGAAGACTAAATCAGTACAGGCCATACCTCTTCAAATGCTGCCATCTTTAGATATGGTGTTCTCTCACCAGAATCTGAATCAGTTCACATTGAAATTAAAAACTCCATAAGTAAAAAGTAGTGAAGAGGAAAATGACAATGGTTGGAATTATGACATAAATGAAACTTACACTCAAATTTTTTGAGATTTGATATAAAAATGCAATCCCCAAACCATATTCTAAAGTCATGAAAATAAATAGAAAATTTTATTTTAAAAATAATAAGCACATTTCTGCTGAAAAAAAAAATCTCCAAGTCAGAAATATAAAGAAAATCCACAAGAGATGCTAGAAATTAAACCTGTTTTCCCCAAGGAAATACTGCCCTAAACCCACTAAGTACCTTGATGCCTGTGATTTTTGAATTTCCAGGAGGTAGGATATAAATCCACAGATAACCTGCATAAAAAGGCTGAAATGGTACTCCCCACATAATGTTAAGTGCTGAGAAAGGACAATTCCATTGAAAAAGCTCTTATTGTCACTCTGAGGAAATGACACTGAAATAGGGCACCCATTTGATCTATGGGCAGAAAGAGAATCAACTACAAGAAATGAGAAGCCCCAGCCTGTGGCATGTCTGGATGTAAGTCCATAGACTGGGAAGAAATGTGTGCAGGTAAAATTGTGTTTCTCTTGTTCATAAGAAAAAATGTTTATTGGTTTAGTAATTAGTAATTTGTTTCAGTAGGAAAAAAAAATCATCCCAAAGGACAGAATTAAAGTCTTATATTGGTTGGGGAAAAAACAAACAAACAAACAAAAACCACCTGATCTTGCTGATCTATACACATTTGTGGCAATAGCTGTCACTGGGTAATCAAAGTGCTTACGTTTGGGAGCAAAGCTAAAGATTTCATTATGATGAGCTTGGGGAAAGATGTGTGCATATTTTTTCCTGAAAAGTCTGTGTGAAAATGTTTTCTCTTATGTTAACATTCACAAAAAAAAAAAAAAAAATCTCATTACTCATAGACCTTATACAAGTAAAATGGGCAAGATGACCTGCCATGTGGATCTAAACTCTCTCCTTTTCATTCTCTCGGAATTGTTCAATGGGCTTGTTAGCGAAGGATGGAGGCAGCAACATGAATGTCTTTCTTCCAGCAACCATCATAGATACAAGCCTAATTTTCCATCAGCAGAAACCAACCCAATGAGCTTAAATTATATCCTCTAGCAGCTTCATTGTATACAATTTTTCTACTGTAGAGATGGAAACAAGTTTTTTCCCACTGGGTAAACACAGTCTGGATTGGAGTTTTTGTTATTGGTTTTCAGGTTTCTTCCACCACAGTTATGCATGATCTTCCTTAATGCTGTTTATATATTCATAGTATTCCATATCACATTGTTTGTGATCAAGGTCTATACTTCTACTGTAAAATGATTGTCCACCCCATAGAGAAAGGTTGTCTTACATGAGATGACCTATGACTGTTTCAGTTTCAGTACCAAAGAGGAACAAAATAGGCAACAGGAGTTGCTACCTGGCAAAACGCTCTTCATAGTGAATAGCAACCATATGGTGCTTTTGTTACTTTCATAACCATCATATACATACTGGGAAGAGTTCCTCTCTTATGATTGCATTTAATGACTTGCTTGCAAAAATTGGCTTTCCAGACCTATGGCTCTAAGTTCTTTGTTTTGGAGCATTTGATGCATAAAAGAAATGCTTCTGCCAAAGGCTACAAAATGTGTTCCATTTGAAATCTTATTATTTCTGTCTCTGTATCCTAATAAACAAATAGGTGAAACAGAACACAATACTTGCTGCAATTATTGATCATGATTATGTAGAGGTAATATAATTGCTGCCTTCCAAGAGAGGCAGGGAGTTCCATGACATGTTTCCTAGTACTAATATGTCTAAAATTAAACATTAGAGGAGACCACTCCATGAGGCCACCAGACAAAAACTTTCATGCAAAGATGGAAGGTGAAACTACAATCCAGGTAATTTTGTGAGGAATTAGTAGGGGATTCAGGCTTATGAATAGTTGCAAAAATGAAGACTATTGAATCAAACTGCATTTTTTCCTGCTACTCATGAATATTTTTATCCATTTCACCAATTTTCCCATTAAACTTATCCTCATCCTCTTAGAGTACATTCATCATGCTAATGGTAGTTAATTTTAAAAGTTTATGGATGTGCTTTTAAATACTGAGAACAAGGAAGTAAAATATTTTGAGTAGTATTGGATGTAGTCATAGATTCTAGACATAGGGCTTGATGCTGTATTGAAAGAAAAAATATACTTATTCTCATCAGGGATGTGAGTGAGTTTGTTTCCAATAATTCTGGATACAAATGCCTTATGTAATATAGGAGTTTTGTTTTGTTTGAATATAAGACAGATAAAGTGATAGATACACAAATGATAAGTAGATAATAGATGTATGCTTGTCAAAGAATTCAACTCTGATTGACTTATTTCAATTTTCATAGTTGACACCCTACTGTCAAAACTCTTATTTGGTGAAACATGCCCACTAGTTGTTTCAGGATACAGTGGTGTTTTGTCTGACACTAATAAAACTGAAGAAATTGAAACTTAGTGACAATAGTGAAGCTCACATTGGAGTTCACAACTCAGAAAACAAGTTTTTTGTTTTTTTCCTACATCATAGAAAAGACATCAGAAACACTACACAAATTTATCCTTAATAATAATGACTTACTGTATCTTAGAAAGATCTTTTGTTCTATTTCCTTCTATATTTTAATGGTAAAATATGGATGATGGTGCTAAAGTTCTATGTATGAATGTGCATGTGTGTTTGTGCATGGATGCATGTGTGCACTTATACATACTTATATACATACATAAGTACATAAGTATATAAGTATATATATATATATATATATATATATATACACACACACACATTATACATCCAGGTATATTAAATAAACAAATATGGCACTAGCTGGTGGCATGGTAGTTAAGACACTGGACTCACATGGCTGAGTACAGTTCAATTCCTGGACTTGCAGTTTGAAAATCAAGCTAGGCACATGTGCATGAGTGCACAAAATCCCAGGAGGAAGATGGGGTAGAAGGGATTGCTATATGACCCTCCCCCAAGGGGGTGATTTCTCACTTTTCTTCTCACTGTCCCTCTTTGTCTCTCTCCATTGAGCATATGTGCCCTATGGCAAAAATAAATAAATAAATAAATAAATAAATAAATAAATAAATAGAATAACTTAAAAAGAAAAACCTAAAAAACTCCTCACATTGTAATTTTTACAATAAAAGTTATAAATAAAATGTTCTGTCTAATAAGTATATAAAACAAGTAAATTAATTGCATTTTGCTATTTGGCAGTTCTACTGCATTGATAAATAGTTGAGCTGTCAACAATATTTACAAGAATTTGCCTCCTCAGATACTAAGTATTCCAACTTAAAAAGAAAAACCTAAAAAACTCCTCACATTGTAATTTTTACAATAAAAGTTATAAATAAAATGTTCTGTCTAATAAGTATATAAAACAAGTAAATTAATTGCATTTTGCTATTTGGCAGTTCTACTGCATTGATAAATAGTTGAGCTGTCAACAATATTTACAAGAATTTGCCTCCTCAGATACTAAGTATTCCAAACAGAATGATCACTAGAAAGGCAAAACAAAAGGAAGAAGATAATCGATTCTACTCTTTGTAGTTTTCTACACTAAGAAAGGGTGTTTAGGGGCTTAAGAAATTAATATACAATAGGAGTTCATTATAAACAGCTACCCATTGGTCTCATAATTATTTATACTATATTATTTTTTCCTATTGTATATTAATTTTATTTTTCTTAGACCATCTGGTTAAGAATTTTATTTGTGTGTGTGTATTTCATTTTTGAATTTGCTACAGAGAGAAATAGAGAAAGAGAAAGTGAGAAAACATCCTCCCTGGGAGTATGGCCATGCTAAATCCTTTCTCCCCCAATCTCTGCTTGAGATTTTGGGCATGCATGAACATGTGTCTGGTGAGTATTCCAAGCCACCAGGTCCAGGACTCAAACCCCCAGAGTCAACCATGAGGGATCAAGCTGCCTTAACCACCACACTGTTGACTGGCCCTGATTTAGATTTTTAATCTTTTCATGCTCTAAATTATTTTTCTCTACATAATTTTGTTGTTTTATAAACAGTTTTGATGTATCTTCAATTCTTGAATATTTAAAATGTTTCTTGCTATTTTATGTTGCTTATTCTACTTTTTGTAGCTATAACTCTATTAGGATTTCTAAGTTGACATTTATTCAGCTACTTTGAGCAATACTTTAGTTTTGGAGCCAGCAGATGGAATGGTGGTTAAGATGCTGGATTCATACACGTTTGAACATGGTTTGTGTTTTGGACCTGGTGTCCTGAAAATACACAAGGTGTGTGTGCATATGTGCTCAAAATTTTAGGAGGAAATGGAAAAGAAGTGATGGTGATATAGCCATACCCACTTGGGGATGATATCTCACTTTCTCTTTCACTCTCTCTCTGCTGCGTGTACACATATTATGGCACGTACAAAAAAACAAAAATAAAGCAAAAATAAAAAAAAATTTAAAATTTTGGTTTCTAAAATAGTATTTCTTATATATACACCTATTTTAAAAATAGTTTATATGAATTTTGAAAATATATTGATTTAGTTTGAGAGAAAGATAATACCCTTGAAAGGGAGGATATGACATGCCATGATCCTCCCCCCAAGTCCTTGAGAAAGTTGGGGTAACAGGCATGTGGAAGCATTCATGGATGTTCAGATTGATTCAGAATCCCAACCTACGGCTTCCTATGTGGTTTCAGTATTGTGTAGTGGCACCCTACTGTGCCTTACCACTCCCCTCTACATACCCTTCAATTATGTTGCTGTCAATTGCCCAAGATTTCCAAAGTGAAATGTCCTATTGAAAAAAATCATCATTTTATCATGCATAAAATGCAACTTATAACTGATAGCTTTCTTTAAAGTCTTCCCATATTTAGATATTTTTGCCAGTGTACTCTCCAGGATATTGCATTCCATATGCCTTCAGTTCCCAAACTTTGTGCTAAGACAAAGTAACAGTTGTGCCACAGGATATCTTAAATTTTCAAGGGAAGCATAACAACAAGAAGCCTGTTTCAGATATGATGAAAACAACTTGCTGTAGGTAATTCACATTTTCAACTTTATTTCATATTTTACATATATGATAAATAAAATTTTGTATATATGATGTATCAACTTTATATTTTATTCATCTAGGAGATGTTTGTTACATTTTTGTGAAGCTACTTTCTTGTCTTATGGCCACATATCTTAATAGTAAGTAACTATAGTTATTTAGCAATAATATAAAAATATTTGCTTTTCTTTGCATTTATGTGATTTTTTTTCTCCCAAAGGGCTACTAATTGTTGAGATATAAATATACAAAACTTTAGAGCAGTTCCGGACACCAGGCAGACTGAGGCTGCAGGCCCGACCCTTCCGAATCTCCACACATCCCCACCGTTCCTCCTCCTTGGACCTGGGGGTCAGTTATCTGGGACTTTAAGGCAAACCCCTACCCCTCCCCACCTGCAATCTGGATCGAGCTGGCCAGCAGTTCCGGACACCAGGCGGACTGAGGCTGCAGGCTCGACCAACCTGGTCCTGTCACTCATCTTCTGACCCTTTTCCACTAGCCTTTGGACTCCTTGAATTTTGGTGATTTGATTTCCTTTTTTCATTTTGTTTTTCGTTGCTCTTGGGGTGTTGCTTATTAGGTCAGTTGAAGGCTCACCACTCCTTAGAAACAGCGAGGACTTTGGGCCATCCAGGGCTAGTGGCAACAGTTAATGGTATTTGTGAGCAACAGGTAGGCTAACCATAAGAGAAATCATCAATTTTCTAAGTCTGTCCAACTTTTAACAATCAGAGATACCTTAAACAAGTTAGGAAGAAGCATATAGATTACCTGATGACTAGGAACAATCACAGAGGGTCAAGAAATATGAGCAACCAACAAAAGGCCTCTCCCTCAAGGGAAATCATCAAGCCTACATCACCCACAGTCAATACAATGGATGTCGTGGACATG
>NW_006203571.1:41998-128153 GCF_000334495.1 Tupaia belangeri chinensis
GGCTTATTAACTGTTGATGATGACATGTATAGTATTCTCAACTGGATTGGTCTGAGAAGTACTTCACGATGGACAAAGTATTTTTACAAGCAAAATGAGAAATAGCAATTGACTGTTTTAAAAAATAATTAGAATAATAATAGTACTGATTGGGGAAAACAGAAAAGATATTGAATGTTGAAGCAGGGAGATTAATGTCTCTGTATTGACTGACATGCATGGCCTTCCCTTTTGAAAAAGCAATGTAATACACTGTGAAGTTATATGTAATCCAATGTAATATAAAGAAGATTATGATGATAATAATAATAAAAAAAAAACTTAATGAACACAACTCAGGTATTTCTTTTACTGTAGGAGGGCTATGAAAAAACGTACCAAAACATTCCACATCATGATTGGAGAACGTGTGGTAAAAACTACCAAACAACCTAGAGAACTGGTAAATGCCAAGTACTTTCTCTTAGGTGTATGAAACTGAAATTTTTCAAGTATCAAGTATACTTTTATCTACTGTATGTTCTAAATATTTAAAAACCTGACCATAATTTATGGCTCAAACATTTCAGGTCTTGAAAGTACTCTTCGTAGACCAATTCCTGCATTGTCTTAGTCTGATAGATCTTGCTGAGGGTTACTGTTACCTGTTAGCTCCTTCTTTGTCACAGGAGAGCTCTCCTGAGTTTGAGCTGGGCACATAGTTGCCTTTCTTCATGTCAACATCTTGTCCTGACCTTTGGTATAGTTGCTCCATATGCTCAGTCTAATGGATGTGAGCCAAAACAAAGTGAGAAGCTTCTATTTCATTCTCAGATCAAAACTTGCCCTAGATTTCCCTTATTTTTCACTCATGTTTTATGTTAGAACATAGCAGGGGCATTGACTTCTGTTTGTTCATTCACAAATGAATAAATGTTGAGGATATCTAAGTAGCAAAATGAGCCTGGGTTCTCAAACAGCTTGTGAAGCAAAACTTTGCAATACATGGGACTAATTACACTGCTATGTGATGGATAAATACTTATATTTTGTAACCATCTATTTTCAGACTTTGTTACAGCATAGTTTTTTAAAGACTTTTTAACAATTATTTTATTTTAACTTTATTTTACTTACTTATTTATTTATTTATTTATTTATTTATTTATTTTAATTTGACCAGAGAGGAACAAAGTGAGAGAGAGAGAAAAGGAGAAAGCAAGTCACCAGGTCCTGGACTCAAACCGCGGTCCTCGGTCAGCCATGTGGAACCCCAAAGCCCTTAACCAACACACCACCTGCTGGCTTTGACTATCTAGTTTTTTCTAAATAGTCTTATCATTAAAATGATCTCCTTAACATGTAATTATTAAAGTGTCCAAAATATAAGTGGACAAGAGTTCAGCATTACTTTGTGGAGAAATTGGATTATATAAATAGAGACCTCAAAATGTTTGTGGTATGGTAATTAAGGTGGCTAGATTCCACAAGGCTGACCTCATGGCCTGGCAGTTTGAGAAATATGACAAATGTGTGCATGTGGGCACACAATTCTGAAAGAAATGAGAAGAGATTGTGGTATGACCGTTCCCCATGGGGGAAGGGAGGTTCTTTCTCATTCTCTCTCTCTCTCTCTCTCAAGAGAGCACAAGCTCCCTCTGAAGAAAACAGTAAAAAATAAAAGTTTGTGAAAAAGTGGAATTAAAGTACAAGAGATTTCCCTGCAAAACATTTTTAAATCCACGCATTTTTCAAAATAATTTGCATCTTCCATGAACTCTTTGAAGACTCACATTTTCTGTTTAGTTCTTAGCCAACTATTTTATATTAAAATATATTGTTTCACTGACATTTTTGTTTATAATATGACTGATGTAAAGATAACAATTCTCCTTTAACAAGTATTTTTTAACAAATTGTTTAGTCTTCCTAATTATTTGTGAGTACATTATATTTATAACCTTGACCTATGTGCTTAATATAACCGATTAGATTAACATATTATATTATATTAATTAACCTATCATAACCTAGACATGAAAATTTAATGTAGACAGATATCTTGTAACTTGAATCTAAACAAAAGACCATACACAGCTAATCATGTATGGACAAAAATGACTTAACTTCAAATTTATTTGGTGAATTATAGATATTATATGAGATGACTTAGTGGAAAATAGCATAAGAAGTATTTAATATATCAATTAGCAAACCTCAAACCTCCCTTTTGTACATCTTAATTTTTATCATAAAGATATTCTTTTGGTTTCTCCTGAAATATTTTTATTTTCTTTCTCTACATTCTGTGAAATTTTATTTGCTTTTTAAAAATAGTTTATTTTTTATCTTTACTTAATTACTATTATACTGGAACCAACAGATGGCATAAGAGTTACATCGCTGGAATCCCATGTAGTCAACTGCAATTTGAATCCTGGACCTGGTGACTTAAAATTCACAGCAGGCACATGTGCATGTGTGGCCGAGTTCCCGAGAGGAGAATGGAGGAGAAGAGATTGTAGTGTGACCATATGTTTCATTCATGTTTCATGTTAGAACACAACAGAGACATTGACTTCTGTTGGGGGGGACATTGACACCCCCCGCAAGATTATTTCTCATTTTTTGTCTTTCTGTTTCTGTCTCTCTGGAAAGTGCACGTACCCTATAACGAAAATCTCTCTATTAAAAAACAACAACTAAAACCACTATTCTGCAGTGAATTTAGAACCCTAGCTTTTAGCACAATCTGCCATATTCTCCTAGAAATCGGTTCTACAACAATTTATAATCACTCAAATAACCTCTGGACTCACTGCACTATGATTGTTACACACATGAAATTTCATTGCATTTTCCTCTGTCACGATTTTAAAGTATGTCCATTAATCCTTCAACACTTCTTCAAAATGTGTAAATCTAATTCCCTATCCTTGATTGTGAACAGAACGTAATGACTTGCTATTTAGAAAAGAATATGTCAGAAGTAATGACGTGTGACATCCAAACAATGTGATGATAAAAGACCTTGAGGCTTCTGTCTGGCTCACTGTAAGGATAACTCATTCTGCAGGAAGTTAGGTGCCCTGCCATAGACATGCTCAAGCAGCCCTATGCAAAAGCCTGCATCACAAGGAACTGAGACCATCTGCCAAGAGCCATGTGACAAACCACCTAAGTATAGATTCTATAGCCCCAAGGAGATTTCCAAATGACTATCACCCACCTGACCTCTTCATAGCAAATTCATAAGATGATATATAATTAGTATGTTATCTTTAAGGATAATTATAAAATAAGGTAATAATATTGAACGACCAGAGATTACAAGTCCAAAATGTTTAGGTATATACCAGCAATTATAAGCACATTGCCCCTCTCTTTCAGCCTCATTCAAGCTTAGGAAACTTATTTTTTTAAATAATTATTTTATTTTATTGTATTTCTTCATTCATTTATTTTAATTTAACCAGAGATACAGACAATAGAGAGAGAGAGAGAGAGAAAGAGAAAGAGAGAGAAAGTAAGCCACTTGGTCCGGGACTAGAACCATGGTCAGCCATGAGGGAGAGTCAAATGCTTTAACCACCACACCAGCTGCTGGTCCTGGAGAACTTATTTCTAATTAAATGGCTATAGTTATGTCTTATCTTTACAGATGTAGTTGTTTTAAAGCAAATATATTTCCTATTCCATGCAATGTAGGCTGTCTTCTTCTCACTGTATTACCAAGTGCCAGTTTTCCACAGCAAATTACTTTGTTCAGTTTGACCTAATTATAACATTGATAAAATCTGTTTTCTTTGGATAAAGAAGTAACCAAAATAGGCAGATTTGTTTTAGTCAACTTTTTAAATTATTTAGCTGTAGCTTTGCACTGCCCTGAAGTCTCACTTTTTCTTCAGAATCATTTTAATTTAGATGTATGTGTATTGAGGATTAAATCCATAAAGTCCTTTGTCATCTATACTCTTGACAATAAAATGGACAATAATAACTGTATCAGTTGCTTCTGTTCTGATTTGTATCTCTGGTATAAGTGATATTTTTATTTCTTTGCTTTTATTGTACTTCGCAATATCATAAAGGTTATGACAACCATGTTTCATGTTACTGGATTATTTACCAAATGGAGTTTGAAAATAACAATATCATTCAGGATAGTTATTAAAAATTGTACTATTGGGACCAGCAGTTAGCGTAATGGCTATGTCGCTGGACTCCCACGACCGTGATTTGCGTCCCGGACCCGGTGGCTTAGAACTCACGCCAGGCGCGTGTGCGTGCGTGCCCAAGATCTGAAGAGGAGAATGGAGGAGAACATATTGCAGCGTGACCATTCCCCCTGGGGGGTGATTTCTCGCTCTTGCTTTCTGTCTCTATGTCTCTCTCTGTCTGTCTGGCAAGTGCACGCACCCTATGGCAAAAACCTCTCCAAAAAAAAATTTTTTTTGTACTATTGACAGAAAGAATATGATTATCTAAATACATTAATTACAATATTAAATCATTCAAATAATTCTGTGGAATAAAAGATCCAATAAAAATATGCTATATTGGCAAAACCAATAAATACAAATAGGATAATGCTCATTTTTATAAATTGTTTTTTTCAAAAACAATACAGAACTATATTTTTAAATGCCAGAAGAAGGATAATAATAACTTTGAAAGGGCAAACAGGAATATAATAAAATAATATATAGAAGAACATTTTGAGACAAGATGAAAACATGGTATTTTCTTGTGTTGAGAAAAGGGTCATTTGTATTTTTTTGTTTGTTTTTGGAGAGATTTTTACTATAGGGAGTGTTCATTCGCCAGAAAGCCAGATAGAGACAGAGAGACAGAAAGCAAGAAATCAACCCCCCCCAAGGGGGATGCCACAATCCCTTCTCCATTCTCCTCTCAGGATCTTAGGCACACACCCACACATGCCCGGCATGAGTTTAAGTCACAGGATCTGGGACTCGAACCACTGTTGAGAACATGGGAGTCCAGAGACATAACCATTAAGCCAACTGCTGGTTCTGGGTCTTTTGTTTTTTAAAAGTACCTATATATTACTTGTTAACACTATAATACATTAGTTTACATACTAAAACGCTCTTTTCTTTTACTTTAAAACTATGTAAATATCACATTTACAAGTAAATTATGTTTGTAATCTATCTTTCTGGAGTATTTTCTATTTTCTATGAAAAGTAGTATTTTATTTATTGGGCTACCCAAAATGAAAAAAATAATCTTCCTAAGTCAGTATCCGTAAAAGTGTCAATAAACTGCTTGATATTTATTCAGTCAAGAAATATTTCATGGACACCTATGTGTGAACAGTATTGTGCTTAGAATGAAAATTTAACGGGTCATTTTGTAAATAATTTACTCTTATACAGCAGGAGGTATCTGAGTTAGTAATGATCCATGTTTTGGATTAAATACTTATGGTCAATTTGCCTAGTGAAGACATGATTTCAACCAAACTACTAATATACCACATATTATAATTAATGAAGAAACTAGGAAAAATTTGGAAAAGAGCATTTCACATACTGAATAATGAAATGAGAGTAGAATGGGCAGGGTAGAGTGAGGGACCTGAGAAAGAAAACAAAAGGTACACTGTAAAACTGAAAGTTGCACTGGCTGAATTTCCAAGTCAGACAAGGAATTTATGAATTATGAGAGAAGAAAATTGATCTGCATGTATAGGACGAAGTGGAGTGTTGAAAATGACCCCATAAAAGTTTGGTATCATAGCCCTTTGGGGATTGAGTGGTGTGAAGAAATTCAGCAAGGTAAGTAGAACAGCATTTGAGATTTGAGGGGATGATAGCATTGTTTACTGTAAATAGGATTCTGGTATAAAGTGTTTATTCTATTTATTTTACTTCAGGAAAACTTCAGTACACTAAAGTTTAGATTAGTTATTTTTGAAAACATATTCTTATGGTAGACAGACTGCATATTACTAGCACAAAATTAATTTCAGATTAAATAAGATAACCAGAGCTTAATGAGAGTGCCAGTATACTAATTATAAAACAAGCAAATAATATTTTTCTTTTGGAGAGGTTTTTGCTACAGTGTGTGCGCTCACCAGAAAGACCAGAAAGAGAGAGAGAGAGAGACAGAAAGCGAGAAATCATCCCCAAGGGTGTGGCCACACCACAATCCGTTCTCCTCTATTCTCCTCGGGATCTTGGGCACACATGCACATGTGACCAGCGTGAGTTTAAGCGACCAGGTACGGGAGTTGAACCACAATCAACAACATGGGAGTTCAGTGACATAGCCATTATGCTAACTGCTGGTCCCAAAAACAAGTAAATAAATTTTAAAAATTATATAATCAATTACTGATCATGCTTTAATATTCATATTTCTATTTTTAAATAATCTTGTTTTCCATTTGTTCATTAAAAATATATTGTCAGTCATTTTCTGATTAAATTTGCCTAAATTTGTAAAGCATCCTCCAATTTTTAAGTTTTGTCACCAATTTTTCCCCATGATTGTACTGAAACAGTATATACAATTGATCATTGATATAAATTCATATGTAATATTATAAGATTGTTTTCAAAACTTTCTTCCAAAATATATTGTTTTATTCCCTACTTCTCACTTTGAACATAAAGAAATAATGAGAATGATCAACAGATCTAACATCCAAAAGGAGAGCATAAAATATTGAGACAAATATTTCAAGTCATGAAGATGAAAAATTATCCAAATTTCAAATTTAAAGAAAATTCAGTCACACAAAAATCTCAAAAAGCACTGCACAGGAGAATTCCAATAAAATACATCAGCAGAGGCCAGCAGGGGGGGTAGCTGTTAAGGCACTGGACTCCCACATGGCCAAACAGGGCTTGAGTTCCAGACCCAGCAGCTTGAAACTCATGCCAGGCTGAGACCAACAGTTGGTGTGGCTATGTCACTGGATTCTCCCATGCAGTGGACCGCGGTTCAAGTCCTGGACCCATTGGCTTAAACTCACGCCGGGCGCGTGTGAGTGTGTGCACAAGATCCGGAGAGGAGAAAGGAGATGGGACTGTGGCGTGGCCATCCCCCTGGAGGGGGGGGTGATTTCTCACTTTTTGTCTCTCTGTCTTTCTGGTGAGTGGACTTGCCCTATAGGAAAAAACTCTCTAAACAAACAAACAAACAAATAAATAAAACTCATGCCAGGCATGTGATACTGGGTTTTCTCTTGAAAGGAGAATGGAGGAGTAAAGATTCCAGCATGGCCTTCTCCCCTGAAGGAGTGGGGGTAGAATTTCTTGCTTTCTATCTTTCTGTCTCTGTCTCTCTGGTGAATGCATGTGCCCTGTAGGAAAGCCTCTAAAAAAATTAATTTTTTTTATAAGAAAATAAAATTAAATGTCAATAATATTCATGAACATAGACATACAATTTAGAGAAAAATACTAACAAAGTGAATCTTACAGTATATGAAAATATAATAAAAACAACACGTACATGAAAGTTCATCTCAGAGATGTAGTTTGGTTACAAATTTAGAAATTAATTGATTTTCTTTATGACATTAACAACATGATCATTCCAATATTGGGAGAAAGAGCTTTTTACAGAATTTAACTCTTCTTCCTTCGTAAGTTTCCAGGAAAATAATAATAGAAAACATCCTCTTCATAATCTGATAAAGAAGGTCTATAAGAAGTCTGCAACTAGTATCATGCTAAATGCTGAAATCTTCAATGACAGAACTTCATGAAAAGATAGAAGACAAACAAAGTACAAGAAAACCCAGTATCACTTCTATTTGAAGTTATATTGGAGGTGCTAACTAGAGGAATAAGAAAATGCAAGGCATATGAATTTAAAGAAAGTATAAGCTATCTTTATTCACAGATTATGTAACTGAGTTTGTTGAACATATAAACGAATGTACAAAGAAGCTGTTAAAACCTTGAGTCTGATCCACATGGCACAGTTTTGAATTCGTGTGCAGACAACTCTCTGAACACCCCAGGCTTCTGTGTGCCCACCCTCCAGGGCTGGTTGTTGTTTATATAGGTCATTCATCTTTTAACACATTAGCATTTTGTTTGATAATCGTCTTACTTATTCAGCTCCAGGGCTGGTTGTTGTTTATTGTTGTTGTCATTCATCTTTTAACACATTAGCATTTTGTTTGATAATCGTCTTACTTATTCAGGGTTTTCAACTTTTTAATATTTTAGACTTTTTATTACTTGTTTTTTACTATTTTTACAGGTTATTCTTATACTTCTTTAGATTATTTTTCACGAGACAGATTTTTGCTATAGGGCATATGTGCTTGTTGGAGAGACAAGAGAGACAGAGAAAGACAGAAAGCAAGAAATCATGCCTCCAGGGGGGATGACCACACTGCAATCCCTTCTTCTCCATCCTCTTCTCAGGAATTCAGGCACACACGCACTCATTCCTGGTGTGAGGTTCAAGCTGCCAGTTCTGGACTTGATCTGCAGTCCACCACATGGGAGTTCAGTGCCATAACCACTGCGCCACTCTCTGACCTCTTCTTTAGATTTTAAGATTCTAATATACATACTTAACATCAAATCTTACTTTAAAAATAATTTTTTATTTAATTTTATTTATTATTTTCATTAGTAGTAGTAGTAGCATTTTAATTGTGCACATGCACTCACAAGAGACAGAGAGAAAGAGAGGAAAAATGAGAATGCAAGTCACCAGGTCTGGGACTAGAACCACAGTCTGCCATGTGGGAGTCCAACACCCCAGCAACTTAACTACCATGCCACCTGCTGGCCCTGTAGATCTTTTTTGTTTGTTTTTGAGAAGTCTTTGTCTTAGGGCATGTGTGCTCACCTGAGATAGAGACAGTGAGAGGGAATGTGAGAAAACTCCTACCCGGGGGTGGTTGTGTTGCAATCCCCTCTCCTCCATTCTCCTACAAGGATCTAGGCATGCATGCACACACTCCCTGCAGTTTCAAGTCACTGGGTCTACCTCTCATACTGCGGCTAATCATATGTGGTTGGACTCACATACTGCTATAACATCTGCTGGTCCCAGATCCTACTTTTTAATAATCTCCTAGTTGTGTTGCTCTAATTTCAATTTGTCAGGTTCTTTTATTCAATCTTTCGAAATAATTGATCCCAAAAAACTGAACTTACATTTTCATAAGGAGAAAAGGGGAGTTCAGTTTCTATATTTATGGCAATGTTATTTTCCCCCCTTTTCACCTTTGAATAGTTTTGACATTTCTCTGAGACTTCCTTAATTCTAAGAGTGTCGCTGTGGGCTGTGATAAAACTCTGTAGGTTGGTTTTATGCTTATTTAAAAATTGATTGAAATATACTGTCATCTAGGGTCAGGTCTTCTCTAATTAGCCAGGACCATCTGGTCTCTCTCAAGGGTCTATGTTAAATGGTTTATTATTAATTTTGTATGTTAATGATTTGGAACCCTTTAATTTTATGAAGCCAGCAGAGTTATTATTTTTGCCAGTAACCCACATTACATGAAAAAGTCACTATAAATTAAACATTTTTTGTAATAGAACATTAATGTTATAAATTTTTAACTTGAAGTTGACTATCAAGTTTTAACAATTAATTCATGATATTTTTCAAATCAATAGAAAATATTCTTGATAAATATTTAAATAAATGAATTATATAATTCATAAAATGAAGGCCAGATTTCTATCAAAATAAGTACAAAATAAGTTGAAAATAAGTACAAAGTTTAATTGAAGAAAAAATTTAATACTTTTTTTGCCTTTTAATCCCACTTTTATTTATTATTTTCTTTTATAGTGATGTCTTTCAAAATAGCAAAGAAGCGATTTGGTCTTTATTTTACAGAATGGAATTAGAGTGATGAATATAGTTCTTCTTTTCTTTGTCAAACAGAAGGAAAAAGAGGGAACCAGCAGTTAGCGTAATGGGTATGTCACTGGACTCCCACGTAGTCGACTACGGTTTGCGTCCCAGACCCGGTGGCTTAAAACTCACGCCGGGTGCGTGTGCGTGCATGCCCAAGATCCCGAGAGGAGAATGGAGGGGAAGGGATTGCAGCGTGACCATCCCTCCGGGGGGTGATTTCTCGCTTTCTGTCTCTTCTATGTCTCTCTCTGTCTGTCTGGTGAGCGCACTCACCCTATAGCAAAAATCTCCTCACTCCCCCAAAAAAAAAAAATCTACAAAAAAAAAAAAAAAAAAAAAAAAAACAGAAGGAAAAAGAAAAAAAAATCTTTTAAAAATAACCCACCAATTTTCAACCATTGTATATATATGTTTTATTGTCTTAGATGGGTCTAGAATTTCTTTGATTTTTTAATTCCAGTTAATTTCACACATTACATAAAGTCTCTATCATGATATATACAATATTTTTTTTCAACAGAGAACATTACTTGTTTGTTAAATATTTCTTCCCCTTGCACCTCATATCCACACTCCACTACCCACTCTCTACTACCCACTCCCCTCCCTTACAGTCTCTGGTGTTCACACATATCCTCTCTACTATCATGTCTTCAGAACTTTTTTCTTTCTTTCTTTTATTATTTTTTATACATTCAATCACTGTATGTCATTATAGCTTGCAAAATGGATTTTTCCAGCATATAATATTTGTTAAAAGAAAGAAACCAGTAGATTCGGAGTGTTTTTATGTACTAAATATTTGATATTAATCATATATCTATATTGGTACAATTTTCAAAACCAGTATTTAGGAATGACTATCAATGGCAAATTGCAATTTGGAATGTTTATTTATTTATTATTTCTTAAGAGTTTTTTTTGCTATAGGGCGAATATGCTCACTAGAGATACAAAGAGAAAGAAAGGGAGAAATCAACCCCCAGGGGAGGTAGCCACACTGAAATCCCTTCTCCTCCATTCTCCTCTCGGGATTTTGGGCACACATGCACGTGCACCCAGAGTGAGTTTTAAGCCACCAAGTCTAAGACCTGAACCATAGTTGACTACGTGGGAGTCCAGCAATGTAACCATTATGCTATCTGCTGGTCCCTGGAATGTTAATTCTTGAATGGACAGTGTTTAGGATTAGTTTGATCCACCAACCACATTTGCTTAGAAACTTTCCAGGTCACCTCTAGAGTATGCCCTAGAAGATTTTTACTTGTACAAATGCCTTAGGTTGTTGGAATCTAGATTAATTTACTATAATAATCTTTTTCACACTACCTCCTATGAATCATTCACACATCTAAAATATTCATTTGCTTGAATTCATTTTTCAGAGTGTTTTTTCTTTTATGAATTGTTCCTATTAGGCATAAGTTATTGCTTGCCAAATCTCCAAGTCTCCTTAAGATTAAGACCATAGATATTTCTCATCTGAGATGCATCTGGCACAGTTTTACATTTTCAGGTCATTCTTCCCCTTTGTCCTATGATTCTTCTCTAATTTGTATATAGCCAATATATTTTCAAGATTCAGTGTAGTTCAGTGGCTGCTAAGGAGAAAATAAATATCTTTTATCTAAAACTTAACATATGGTTGCTTTGTTATTGAAATTTTTCTTTATATAATTTCTCACATCATTTGGCAACTTTAATCTTATGGTAGATGCTGCCAATGCAGAGTACAGAAATAAAGAAAAGCAATGATGTGCATTCTTTTCATATAAATGTGTTATATTAATACATCAGAGATACTGCCAACTCTTACTCATTTTCAACTCTAAGTTAAACCCAGAACCTGGCATATTATATCTTAAATATCTCACTCTCAAAAATTTCAGTAGATATACTAGCTCATAATGTATATATAAGTATCCATCTGGTACATGATCTTTTTTAATGTCTAACCTCATTATTTAGACTATATTGCTATATTTCAAAATAACTATGATAAGATTCATGATATCCTCATAATAGCAATGTCATAAAATTCTAAATTTCCAAGACTATGCACCCAAATATTTGAAGAAAAATATGAACTCTCATACTTCTTATAACTCCTTTTGGCTAAAATAAGTTCAGTATATTGCACATGAATTAAGGAGAGAACGGCAGCCAGCTTAAAAACAACTAAGATCAGGTTTCGGTGCCTTTCCCAATGAATTCTTCCTTTTAGAACCATAATTCAAAAATCCATTTGCTTCAGAGAGCTTGCCTGTAAAGGGATAACTGAGGCAGAAACTGGGTTAAAGCTTTGTTGGGAAATATAATACCAATGAAGCTGGAGTGAAGAAAGAGAGGAGAAGCACCAAAGGAAAGAGCAAATTCCAGAAGGTACAGTAATAAGTTGGCCAGAGTTCTCAAAAATGAAAACCGACAGCTCTGTCTCCAGTGCTTCTGCAGACTGGCAATGTAAAACTATCACATTTAGAATATTCCTTTGGGGGTGGAAAGAGGATTGCAAGAATTTGTGAGATGTTCACTTATTGATCCTCCTTTCTCCTTTCTTTTTCTGGTGAAAATTAGCTGCATAATCACTATCACCACTGCAATTCTGACCTGTGGTAGCTGAAAACTGTCCTCCTACCCCAGGCCACTTCAGGAGGAATAAGCCAGAGCCTTCACCAGTTCATCTGGCAAGTCTGTAAACATGGTGGTCCCTCAATGTCAGTAATGAGCACGTGACTATCACAGTTATCTTTTTTTTTTTTTTTTGGAGAGATTTTTGCTATAGGGCATGTACACATGCTAGAGAGACAGTGAGAGACAGAGAGAGAATGTGAGAAATCAACCATGCCACGCCACAATCCCTTCTCCTCCATTATCCTCCTGTCAGGATTCTGGGCACACAAGCACATGAGTCTGGAGTGATTTACAAGCTGCCAGGTCTGGGACTTGAACCACATTTGGCCATGTAGGAATCCAGCACCATAACCACATGGCACCAGCTAGGTCCAGTTATCTATCTTTGAGTAATAAATTATCCAAAAGCATAGTGATTTAAAGTAAAAAAATATTTTCTCAGATTTTAGGGTCAGGAAAATACAGTTATCTGGAGCCAGTTATCTTAAAACAGTACCTGAGCTTACTTGTATTCATTATATGCATTGGCGTTCGTCTGTCTTTTCTTTTCACTCAAGAAGTCATCCAATTGAGAAATAGGTCAAAGTGTGAGGGACAATATATTATGCTTTTTCATACCGATATATTGATACAATAAAATGTGGCTTGTGTTTATGGATTGGCATGTTTCACAATTTCTCTAGAATCAGGCAATCTCTCTCTCTCTCTCTCTTTTTAAGAATGTCACCATTTTGTATGCAGGGAATTGTCTTTCTTTATTTTTAATAAACAATATGTCACAAACCATTCGTCACAGATCAGCTTTCCGCAAACCCATCTGTATCTAAAACCTTTTGTTTCTTAGGAATGATACACTCATCATCGATGTTGGAAGACCATACACTAATACAGCTACATTTAATTCATATCAGAAAGAAATTCAGAACATAGGCTATCTGCAGTGAGGACATATTCCACTCAGTAAAGTAAGAAACGGAAACACGTGAGCTCAGGTCTTCATTCTGAACTCAGTTATTAGCTAAGTTACTGTTTCAGATGGTGGGAGGTTGGCAAGTCACCAGGAATACAACTAAGGACCAAAGGCTTTAGCAGCACAGGAATGAAACATAAAAGGAAAATACTACATGCATATCACGAAGGTAAATGAGTACTTTTTTTTTTCTTTGGAGAGGTTTTTTCACTGTAGGGCACGTGCGCTCGCCAGAAAGACAGAGAGAGACAGAGAGACAGAAAGCAAGAAATCTCCCCCCAGGTGGGATGGCCACACTGCAATCCCTTCTCCTCCACTCTCCTCTCAGGATCTTGGGCATGCACGCACAAGTGCCTGGGTGAGTTTTAAGCCACCAGGCCCAGGATGCGAACCGCAGTCGACTACGTGCGAGTCCAGTAACATAGCCATTACGCTAACTGCTGGTCCCAAATGAATACATTTTAATGATTCATTTAATATAGCTCAGAAATAGTTACAAATATTGATAACACTATGATAAATTACCTATTGATTTTTAGAAAACAAGGATGAGATCTAAATTAAAAGATCATGAGGGTTTATTAAGGTACACTTTTGGAAAAAAACATTTTGGTGAGAAGAATGAGTTTATATCACCTTAGATTTCCTGTACATTTCTTGTCGGGTTGTTTTGAACTGTTGACTTGAATGTATTATTTAAACTGACAGATTGGAAACAAAATATTTATGCTCACTAAAAAAGTAGGGATTACATGAAAAAAATTAAGATATGACTTATTAAATCTTTATAAAAGAGATGAACTAATAACTTAATATTAAGAAATAACAGTTAGCTAAGGACAATTTTAGATTATGTTCTGTTAAATACAAGTCAATACAGTCAGTTACGTTACTTTGTTGTAAAATATAAGCCCTAACAATCTTTTAAAAAATAAATAAATAAATCATTTTAACATCAATATCTTTTCTTGTAATAATGTTACCACCTGGTGGCACTATTGATTAAACTTGGGAAAAAATTAAATTTTTGACATGTTCTCTTAAAGACCATATTCTATAACAAAACTGCAAATTTTATAAGATTCCTGTTATTATCACTTGGAGTATATCAATGCAGGATGACTGTTGCTACAAAAATATGGTGAAAATTATTTGCAAAAAAATTAAAATATAAAAATAATCCGATGTATTACTTACATCCACAAAATTCAAAGATTTACAGATGAATATGCTAATATTAGAAAGTAATTTAAGTATATTTATAAAGGTAAAAATTGTGTGTTCATTATTTTTTGTAATTAATCAGAGAATCTTTTTTCAAAAATATTTAAGGTAAACAGTTTGTCTCATTTTTAGCACTGTTCATGATTAAATTTCAGGTAATTTGAAAAGAATACTACCTGTTTTAGAGGTGAAAATACCTATATGTCAAATCAATTTTATGTATATTTAATTTATTTATAAGATTCCATTGCAAATTCATTCACAACTTGGCATTATGCCTAGTAAGAATTTAAAGGATTGCAATGAACTACAGTAGTTCTTAATCTTTTTAATCTCATAAATTATGGAAACTTTGAAAAATATGAAATTTTGTATGGGATGTATTAATAAACATAAAAAATTTCAACCAGATTATTCGGTGTGAAAACAAAGAGGGGCAGTGTATCAGTTTACTGAATCAGCATGGAATTTATTTGAGAGATAAAGGGGAAATTTATCTAAAAATGCTTAAAAAGGAATTTATATTCCTGGCTTGAAAGCAATTGAGTTCCTAACCAGAGGTTTCTGGCTTACATTAATATGATAACTAAAATATATTAGTCATTTTGGGTTATCATATATCAGTGATTCTAACTTCAGAACTAAAGTCTCAGATTTGTATATAGTCAGTTTGATTTGGATATTCTCTGACAATTATGCTAACAGAATTGAAATAGACTGGTCAAGCTATTATTCTGATTTTAGTTTTTCTTTTTTTTTTTTTTGCTCACTAGAGAGAGGGAGAGAGATAGAGAGAGAAAAAATGTATTAAAATCATACATTTTAATCATTAATGTTTTGCTAAGATGTATAATGAAGATGAGATTAAATAATTCTGAGAATTATTATACAAAACAAAACTAAATGTCTTTACCTACTAAAAACTATGGAATATTTTTATGTGGGTTCATGAGGATCAACTATAAATTGTTAAAATCAAAATGATTAATTTAGATTATATTTGCCTGAGCCTTGAGTTCTGAAGAAATTCTGAAGATATAGAAGAGAAAGATAAGCTTATTTTATAAAAGCTTATTCTGTATAAATTCTTATCATTATGTGTTAATGTAGTCTAAACAAGTCTAAAGAAAACTTGAGTCATGGTTAAATTTATAACCCTCCTTATATACACATACATGTGCACGTGTGCAGCAAAAAAAAATCAGAAGTAGAAACTTGTATGATTGCTTTGAAAATATTTCCAATCTTTTTTGTACTTCAAAAAGATACATTTTAGGACCAGCAGTTAGTGCAATGGCTATGTCGCTGAACTCCCATGTAGTCTACTACTGTTTGGGTCCTGGACCCAGTGGCTTAAACTCATGCCGTGTGTGTGTCTGTGTGTGTGTGCGTGTGTGCCCAAGATCCCAAGAGGAGAATGGAGGAGAAGGGATTGTGGTGTGGCCATCCCCCCTCGGGGGGTGATTTCTCAGTTTGTTTCTCTTTTTCTCTCTGTCTTTCTGGAGAGCACATATGCCCTATAGGAAAAAAAACTCAAAAAACAAAAAGATATTTAGTTGTTTTTTTGCTTATCTATTTATTATTTTACTTCAAAATGAGGTTTCTGTTTTAAGTTTATTTTATACTTTGATCTGCAAGGTTATTCTTTGAGTCACAGAATTTTAGACATTTATTCAAGTGTGACAGTCAATGCAAAATTGGCTTGTCTTTACTGGTAGGAAAAGATAACTGAATTGTGTTCTATAGAGTTTAATTATATAAATGTTCATTACTAAAAGCAATAACTAAAAATAAGGAGTAAAATAGTGTATCGAGGTTTTAGCTATGTTCTCAGTGATCCCCATTTGAGTTGATCTAATTATTTGCTAATGTAGACAGATTATTACTAATAATAACTCATTTATCAGATTAATTGAGCTTCTATATGCAATATATAACACAGTGGAGAAATTTAAAAATTACCCATTGTTAATATTTTAGGAAGTTCTAGTCATACTAAATTCAGGATTACATACTAAGAAATAATACTCTACTCAAGATAATCAAAATTCAGAGAGACGGAGAGAGAGATTTATTTTAAGGAATTGGCTTATGCTTCAATGGAAGGCAAGACATACCATCTGTAAGCTAGAGGCCCCAGAAAGCTGGTGGAATTGTTCAAAGTCCTGAGAGCCAGAGTCAACGGGATAGGTTATAGTCCAAGTCTAAAGCCCTGAGAGTGAGGATCATCAAGGACAGAAGATCAGTATCTGGCTCAATCAGTTCTGCGGAGAAAGAATTCAACCTTCTTCTACCATTTTGTTCTATTTGGGCCCTCTAAAGATTGGATGATGTCTACACAACTTGGAGAGTCACCTGCTTTATGAAGTTCACCAGTTCAAGTGCTAATCTCTTTTGGAAACACTCTTATAGCCATATCCCAAGATAATATTAAACTAGATATCTTGGCATCCTATGGTTCAGTCATTTAACAAACCATTGTAGCTACTATTCTCTGTAAAAAACAATACTACATTCTCAAATTGAGAACAAAAGTCAAACAATACATGGATATTATACCTAGACACTGACTACATCATATAGAGTATGTATTATGGCATAGGGCCCACAATGTCTACTTGATAAGGAAAAAAGTGAGCCATATCTTAGCTAACTGAAAAATGCTTTTGTCAATGATTTTGTCAGTGATCAGATTAATATTTTGTTGAAACAATAATAAATGCATGCTCAAGATAATTTACAACCTGTAGATTATAGTTTATTGATTTTAATTAATAATATGTAGATTTCTGGCTCACTTAAAGACTACAGTAGACCCCAATAATTGTCCCTGTTCCTTCTTTCTCTACACGGTCTGCAGTAACTGTCTCCTGCTCCCTGAGTTTCAGACTGTTGCATTAACTGCAATCCTCTCTAGCATCTACATTAGTATTTATCTTACCAGCCACATATATTATTCCTCCCTCAGTTGTCCTTCACATGAATAGCTGCAGTAGATTTTAACTAGTACTTCTTCCTGTGCACTTAACCAAATTTTCTACCTCCAAACTTTTCTCTTTCAATTATTCCATGCTGGAATGGACTATTTTTCTTTTCTGTCTATTGAAATCAATGATTGTAGGAGACAATAACTGGTTTTGAATCTTACACAATTTTGGAAAGAAATGCTTTTCACTAGATCTGATGATAATATGATGCTTGTAATGGGTAAAATATCTCTGCCAACTTTCCTTTTTTCCTAAACTATCTACTATTCAAATTTCTTGACAAATTTTGTAAAAGTAAGCTGCAAAAGAATATAATCTTACTGAAGAAAAAATTAAAATGACATAGAAATGAAACATTGCTGAGTTTTCCACTATTTCACAATCATTATGTTCTCTGTGCAGCAAACTTTCTCTATGTACTTTTACAATATTGTTATTTTTCAAAATTAATTTTTTTACTTCACATAAGTATACATTTGTTTTTAACTCCTTTTACCAATATTATTTCTCAGTGATGTTATCACAAATTATCAGTAAATACATATGTAGTAAGCAGGAATAAAGGCAAAATTTCTTTATGTGTATTTTGTTGCTTCTCTCCACAGTTCTTATATTTATTAACTTAATTAAAATATTATTTTCATCCCAGACACTATTTTAAATGCTGATGAAATGGTAATGGTGCTTGCATTCAAAAGTTAGAGAAGTGTATGCATTTTTAGATTATATACTCTGGTAGATATATTTCAAATATTATAAATCTAGTATGCTCAATGTTGCTAAGTTTTTTATCTTAAAATTTTTAAATATGTTTACCTTGAGCCTAATAAATAGAATAATCCATACAATGTTAATTCAATGTTAATCCTAAATCAAGCTCACTGCATTCAGTGCCCATATTTACATAACCTTTTATTTTCCTAGATACTTTAATGTTCAGACAGGAAAAGTGCTGTGCTTTTATGGATATCAACCCCTCTAGACACACAGATTTAGATTTTTCTACTAGAGAGCACTGCAATTGTGAATTTATTAAATTAAATATTGTACAAGGCAACTAGCAACGGAAGTTTCCTTTAAGCCACTCTTCAGAGTACAAAGAAACAACACGAAGGGCTAGAATTTCACCAATAAAAGTGCCGCTTCTGGGGGCCAGCAGTTAGCATAATGGCTATGTCACTGGACTCCTATGTAGCTGACAACAGTTCGAGTCCCGGACCCGGTGGCTTAAACTCATGCCGGGCGTGTGTGTGTGCGTGCCCAAGATCCCGAGAGGAGAATGGAGGAGAAGGGATTGCGGTGTGGTCATCCCCCCTGGGGGGGGATTTCTCACTTTCTGTCTCTCTCTGTCTGTCTGGCGAGCGCACGTGCCCTGTAGCAAAAACCTCTCCTAAATAAATAAATAAATAAGTGCTACTTCCCTGTAAAGTTTCTGTTCTTTTAAGTTCACTTCTTTCTCTCAACTTCCCAGGGCTATGTTCTCTCTCGGATTTGTTTCAACCTTATTTTTATCACTTTGTTCGGTTTTAAATATTACTTTCTTCTTCTTTTTTTTTTTTTTTAGGTTTTTGGTGCAGGACATGTGCACTGGTTGGAGAAAGACAGAGAAAGTGAGAAGAAGTCATACTCCAGGAACCCCAGGAGAAATGGCCACACTGCAATCCCTTCTTCTCCACTCTCCTTGGATTTGGGGCACACATGCACATGTGTGATCAGTGTGATTTCCATGTCACCAGGTCCATGTCTCAAACCACAATGGTCACATGGGAATCCAGTGCCTTAACCACTATGCCACCTGCTGGCTCCTATATTTTAAGTTTTATATGAGTGATTCATCTATTAACTAAACTTTGTATATTTTTATATTATTATTATTGCTTATGTTATTTCAAATGGTGGCTAAGCTTGCAATGACAATAGCCACAAAAGTATAAAATTGAAATCTAATGTATATGGTATAACTTTTTTCTTTTCTTTTTTTTGCTTCTTTGCTTGCTTGTGAAGAGCCTATGTGCTCACCATGGACAGACAGAGAGAAAAAGTGAGAAATCATTCCCCAGGAGAGGTAACCACACAGCAATCCCTTCTACTCCATTCTCTTCTGAGATTTTGGGCATGCACATATGTATGCCCAGCTTGTTTTTCAAGTTGCCAAGTTGGAATGTATTCTGTAATCAGTCATCTAGAATCCACCTGCTATAAGCTCCATACCACCTGCTGGCCCCATAAGCCTTAAGGAAAGAAGACTGGCAATTATACTAATAATTAGGGGCCAGCAGCTAGCTTAGAAGTTACTTCGTTGGACTCCCACATGGCCGACCACAGTTAGAGTCCTACATGGCCAACCACAGTTTGAGTCCTGTGTCTGGGTGGCTTCATAATCATGCCAGGCACATGTGCATGCATGCCCAAGATCTTGGGAGGAGAATAAGGAGAAGGGATTGTGGTGTGGCCATCTCCTCTAGGGGGATGATTTCTCACTTTCTCTCTCACTGTGTCTGTTTCTCCCTTTCCAGTGAGCACATGCACCTTCAGGCAAAAATCTCCCATAAATAGTAATAAAAAATACTAATAATTATTATCTACTCTTTCCTATTAACACTATCTCGAAAAGTCTTTCTTCCTTCTTCTCTCCTTCCTTCTTTCCCTTTATTGTTTCATTCTAACTTTAATAAACCCTCTTAAATTAGGTATTGGTAAAGTCAGCTCATTCATTTTGTAAGTTGCTACCAAAATTACACAGCCAGTCTGCCCTGAATCCACGTTGGACTTTATTTTTCCATTCTCCATGTATTCATACCTATAGTTTTCTCTGTCTAAAACAGCCTTTTCCAGATATTCATATGTCTGTCATTTGTTATTACTGTTTTTTTCCATAAAAGATTATACTTCTTTGGTAAATCTCTTCCATACCATGAATTGATCCTATATTCATTACAAGTAACTCCATCTCCATACTTATTTTTATCTTTTATTGCACTATCATTGCAGGGAACCATATTTCATGTACTATAATCATCTCTCTCCCAATGAATATTTCTCTAAATGAGAATAAATCCTCAGTTGCAATATTCTCGAGAAAAGAGAACCTGGCACAAAATACATTACATCTAAATATTTAGTAAATACTACATGAAAACTTTTTTTTTTTTTTTAATTTCCAAGAAGGCATGTGCCATGCCACAATCTGTTCTCCTCCAATCTCCTCTCACAATTTTGGGCACACATGCACATGGATTCGGCATGTTTTTCAAGCTACTGGATCTAAGACTCAAACCATGCAATCAGTCATGTGGGATCCACCCACCTTAACCACCACACCACCAGCTAACCTGAAACCAAGCTATTTTTATTACATGATTCTTGATTTAATGTTCACATCAACATATGAAATGTCTCTCATATGTCAGGATTCAAGACAGATTCAAGATGAACAAGAAGCAGTCTATGAACGGTGCTTCGGTTCCATGTGAAAGAGAGAAAAATGCTCCTGTAATATCCTGACTACACTATTTATATCAGGCAGTGCTCGTTTGTCTCTTTCACATGAAAGCATTTTAAGATGCTCATACAATTTCTGAGACAGCAGTTTCCACTTCTGAAATTTTTCATACTTCAAAAATAGTTGCAAATTACAGACACTATTGTATTGAAGTTTTGGGTTTATTATGATTTGTAATTTTTTTTTTTTGGAGAGGTTTTTGCTATAGGGCGTGTGCACCCGCCAGAAAGAGAGAGACAGAGAGACAGAAAACGAGAAATCACCCCCCAGAGAGAATGGCCATGCCGCAATCCCTTCTCCTCCATTCTCCTCTCGGGATCTTAGGCACACACGCACACACACCCGGTGTGAGTTTAAGCCACCGGGTCCAGGACTCAAACCGCGGTTGACTACATGGGAGTCCAGCGACATAGCCATTACACTAACTCCTTTTCCCATGATATGTAATTTTTAAGATTCTTTTGCTGCTATGAATTTAGAAAGCCAAGAATATTGGGAATTACTCGGAATGAGGTAGAAGAAAGCTTCCATGCTCATAGTTCATAACAAAAAAGACAACATTCTTCTATGAAAAAGTTCTGTCCATTTTGTATGTTTATAAAAGTTGAAAAGATTGCCAAAGGTTGGAGAAAAATGCGAACATTCACCGTATCAGCCACATGAAAACTCATACCTGGTGATCATGGGGTGATGATGCTCAGAAGTTTACTCCTTTTGACACCATTCAGTTCCTTGTATTTTTTTGTCGTTACTCTTGTTCATTTGCATCTAAAAGATAAGCTACCTATTTAAGAGTAATTTTAGAGTACCAGAAAGTTACAAGGATTGCACAGTTTCCTTAAATCTGTGCCATTTTATTATTAATATCCAGCATGCACATGGTTCAATTTTTACAATTAATGAACCAATATTAATAAATTATCAAGTAAAGACCAGGCTTTATTCAGATTCCATTCTGGTTTACCTCATGTTTTTTCTGTACCAGATTTCCATCCACATAGCACACTACCTTAAGTTCTCTTTTCTCCTTACGTTCTTCTCGGTTGTGGCAGTGTCTCAGACTTCTTTTTTTTAAATAATTTTTAATATGTATTTCCATTTAATCACTGTACAACTTTACAGTGTACAATATGTTTATTTCTTTTCTTTTCTTACATACAATAACTGTACATCTTTTGTTTAGAAAGAGAGAGTGAGACTTTTGCTACAAGGCATATGAGCTTGCCAGAGAGACAGAGAGACAGAAAAAGAGAAATTACCCTTCTGGGGTATGGCTATGCCATAATCACTTCTCCATTTTCTTCTCAGAATTTTGGGTGTAAACACACACATGCCCCGCGTGACTGCCATGTCCTTTCAACATATTCTCTTTAATTTTTTAATTTATTTTTTAAAAAGCAATTCCTGGCACTAGAAGATGCTTCAGGTTAATACTGTAGATTTTCTGTTCCAGTCTTAGGATCAACCATTTTTGAAACTAGAGGAGACAAAGACAAGGACATTCTAATATCTACAATAAACAATAAAACCTGACAAATAGGTGATTACTGAGAAACTAGATCTGAACCAATTGGAAGCAAGATGGCATCTGGACCCGTCATTGTACTGCATTAGCACATCTGATGACACTCTCATCTGTTTACACTGAGAGGACAGTTTACAATAACCATGACAATGACCACAACTACTGTAATATCGTCAGAAGATGAGAGGGATAGTTCCAGGAAAACTGTTGCCCATTCCCTAGAAGTATCATGAATAAATTTTCCCTTCCTTAGCCTGAAAGCAAGTCAAGTCATATAAGGCAGACACCCACTGAAGTTCAGAGTTGCCTGCCTCTGAAGTAACCCTCTATCTTTTCTTTCAGATAACAGTTCTCCCCCTCCTCTTAAGGCTTATAGCCAGAGAAGTGTTGGATTGCGAAGCTAGTCCTGGGCTAACTCTGCCTGATCTTGTGCACCTTTCTCCTCTCACTAGTCTATTCCACTTGTGGAGTAATCTGCTCTGTACACTTTCCTTAGTAAACCTGCTTTCACTCTCTATCAAGGTTCACTCTTCAGTTCTTTTCTGCACCAAGCTAAGGACCATCCCATTCTGGGTAGAGATCACCGTTGTTGCCAGGCCTCCCTATCAAAAATTTCTCCAGCAATCTTGGTTCCTTTAACTGGAAAATAGTATTAGGAAACAAGATTCAGGCACTAGTTGAACTGTGGCTATGCAGATGCCATTGCTTGTAGGTCATCTCAGTTGAGAAAAAAAAGAAAATAGATATGTATGTACTAACACATATCTGTATACACGATCATTTGCATATATTTAAAGTAAACATGAGGGGCCAGCAGGTGGCATAGTGGGTAAGGCACTGAGCTCCCACATGGTCAACTGTGGTTCAAGTCCTGACCTTGGAGGCTTAAAAGTCAAGTGTGTGTGTGTGTGTGTGTGTGTGTGTGCATGCACACACACACGCATGCCCAAATATTGGGCGGAAAGTGGAAGAGAAAGGATTGTGGAATGGCAATCCCTTCCAGGGAGTGATTTCTCACTTTCCCTCTCACTCTTTCTGGCAAGCACACTCACCATTTGGCAAGAACCTTAAAAATGCACAAAAATAATAAAATAAAGTCAACATAAGTCTATAGTAATACTTTTAACTCTACCTTGTTACTATATGGGTATTCTAGTGTCTTCTTTATGGTTATCTATGAATTATTACTCCAAAAGCAAGAAACCTGGGTCCCTGCAGCTACCATAATTAACTTAATTATATAATTCCAGTAAACACATTTAGATGTATCAGAATTTTTAATCCCCAAGAAGTATTAATATGTTAGTATTATATTTTTTTCTACATTATTTTAATTTAAAAAAACCTGCATCTTTATATTTAATGTGTTTTTTTTTTTATAGAGCCAGTGTAGCAGGTATTTTTTTTCTTCTAACTAGTGTATTTACAACACTCATATTTAAAGTGATTGTTTTGTTTATATACTGGGATTAGTACTTAACTTGCTGTAGCTATTTTTTTTCTCGCTGTATTTGTTCCTTTTTGCCACCCATCTTTTTGTATCTCTAGGTTTAATTGAGCATCCTGCATGCTTCCATTCTTTTTTCTAATGATGTCTTGGTAACTGGAATCTAGTTAGACAGGCCTTTACTATTTCAGATTTCATGTTGATCTGTTTAGTAATAAGGCTGCTTTTAATGCTTTCTATAGCGGTCAAATGTTTCACATTTCTTCAGTGTTTTGTTTTGTTTTGTTTGATGGGTTTGAATTTTCCTAAGCACTACTCAGAGAGAGAGTCCCAGGTCTTCCAACTCTCAGCTATAGCATTTTCTTTCGTTTGTTTGTTTTGTGTTTTTCCATAGGGCATATACACTCACCAGAGAGGGATAGAGAGAGGGAAAGTGAGAAATTACCACCACCACCCCCAGCCAAGGGGACATAGCCACACAGCAGTTCCTTCTCCTTCATTCTCCCACTGGGATTTTGGGCATGCAATCAAATGCACATGACATGATTTTTAAGCCAGTGGGTCCAGGACTCCAACCATGATCTGACATGTGAGAATTTAGCACCTTCCCCACCAAAACATCCACTGGCCCCATCAGCTATAACATCTTTTAATATACTGGAGTCCTATTGGTGGAAAATTATTCTATAACATTGTGATTCAATTTCAGTCACTAGTGGAATGATGACCTTCACATGTATTTCTTATTTGTAGTTATTTTTGTTTCTTTTTCATTTTATTTTATTTTTTAAGAGAGTTTTTTGTGCTTGCTGGAGAAAGAGAGACAGACAGAAAGTAAGAAATCACACCCCTCAGGAGGGATGGCCACACTGCAATCCCTTTTCCTCCATTCTCCTCTTGGGATTTTGGGCACACATGCACATGCGCTTGGCGTGAGGTTGTTTTTCTGTTGTTGTGGTGGTTGTTAGAGGTTTATGCTATAAGGCGTGTGTGCTCACCAGACAGAGAGAGAGAGGTAGAGAGACAGTAAGCGAGAAATCACCCCCCACGGGGGATGGCCATGCTATTATCTCTTCTTCATTCTTCTCCCAGGATCTTGGACACGCATGCACACACGGCATGAGTTTAAGCCACTGGGTCTGGGACTCGAACAACGGCTGACTACATAAGAGTCCAGCAACAAAGCCATTATGCTAACTGCTGGTCCCACTTGGCATGGTTTTAAGCCACAGGTCTGGTACTGAACCATAGTCAACTATGTGGGAGTCCAGTGAAGTAACCATTATACCATATGCTGGTCCCTTCCTTTTCTTTTACTTAAGAAAGGAAATTAGAGTGGTCTGAAATAGGAGAAACACCCATTTCCCAAAACTCTGGTAATTTTTTTTTAACCCGGGATCAGAAAACTTTATTATGGAATATGTTGGGGCCATATTCCAACAGTTATTTTTCCCCCTTTCCCCCCCAGAGCAACATAATATCTTTCTTTGTTCTTCCCAAAGAGAACCTGACATGGATTTTGAAATTAAAATATGTAAAAATGTGGCAACTCCAAAATTCCCTTGAGTTTTGCATTGTCCATCTTTAATATCCAGCAGTTTGTCAAAATTTCCATTTTATTGTTTCTACCAGTTCAGAGCTCCAATGGTTCCTGATTAAGTCCCAGGCTCTGGACTGGTCTCTCTCTCCAGATTTCTGGATGACAGTTTGTCACGTGACTTTAGCTCTCTGATGGGTTCCAGAAGTCATTATTTTATTTATTTTTATTTATTTTTATTTTTTTATAATAATTATTTATTTAATTTGATGTATTCATTCATTTATTTTAATTTGACCAGAGAGAGACACACAGAGAGAGAGAGAAAGAAAGAGTGAGGGAAAGTGAGAAAGTAAGCCACCACATCCGGGACTTGAACTGTGGGCAGCCATGTAGGAGTGTCCAGCACTTTAACCACCACGCCACCTAAATTTTCTTTCTTTCTTTTTTTTAATTTTGCAAATACAGGAGTGATGACTTCTAAGATTTTTTTTTTTAATGTTGAAACTGAAACCATATGCCTACATTTATCTTTTAATATCCTTCTATTCTCATCGTCTTCAACAAATACCAAATAAGTATATACTAATAATTGCAGGTTCTGAAATGAATCAAATATCTTCTTAGTGATTGACACTAACCTAGTAAGAAAGTGGGGAAACAAGTTTTCACTTTCAAGAGATGAACAGTTATATCTGAAGACATATCTTAAATTGATGCTTAGACAGCCCTCTTACAGAGGAGAGGTTATAAACTACAATCTCTAACATAATTAAGCACAGTAAATTTATGAATCAATAACAAAGGTTTAAGGAGGTGCCATTAAGATATACATGCACACTTAAATGACAATTACATAAGGGTGCATATGCTTTTATGTGAACTAAGCATATAATTAGGTAATTATTATGCTGATTTGATTTTTTCTACTTGTGTCCTGAAAGAAAAGACAAAAATTAAAATATGAAAACAAATTTTACTTTCATAGTGCTGATTTGCAACAAGAAAAAAAAACTTAGTGAAGCTTTTTTTTTAACATTAGCAATAATGCATTTTCTGAATAAAAAAAAAATAGAAAAACTACTGTTTGAAAAACTTGATATTTAATAGAATTAAGTTTTTATGAAAGAAAAAAAACAAAATTGACCAGGTTCTATTTCTACTGAACACAAATCATTTCAGAAAAGTGGATCTTTGGGCAGGCAGGTGACACGGTGGCTAACGCTCTGGATTCCCACATGGCAGACCACAGTTTGAGACCTGAACCTGGTTGTTTGTTTTCTCTCTTTCTCTCTATCTCTTTTTGGTCATATTGAAAAATAATCATAGTAAATAATATTAATACTTCGTTTTCAAAAAGTATGTCTTTTTCTCCCTAAATAAAAACCAGCAGTTTGTTGAAGCTGTTGTTTCCAAGCAGAAGCCTAAATAAACATCTTTTTTATGGTCTGATGGTCATTTCAGGACTTTGGAAATGTAATGGCAATTCATTAGGAAGAAATATCTAAGAAAATTTTTTTAAAAATGCGTGTATTCATGTTTCTTTTTTACCTTAAAGAGTCTGTTTTCAAGATGAGCACTAAATTATCATTAAAATTAATCAATGTTCTATCAATCAATAGCAGATGCTGTATACCATTATTCATATACACAGTAAAGAATTTACCAAATATTTCAGTCAACAGATGGTGTAATGGTCAACCACTTCTACATGGCCAACCATGGTTCAAGTCCTGAACTCGGTGGCTTAAAACTCACATTGGGTGCATTTGCATGCCTAACCAAAATCCCAAGAGGAGAATAGAGGAGAAGGGACTGCACTGTAGCCATGCTATGATTTCTCGCTTTCTCTCTCTGTGTCTCTGGTGAGCACGTGTGCCCTATAGCAAAAATCTCTCTCAAATAATAATGATAACTTAATAATTTTTCTATTTCAAGTATCTTTAGCATGGATAAAAAAATAAGGAATTACTTCTACTGTCACTGTAATTGATAAAATAAATTTTAAAGTGTAAAGCAATAGAATTAGATCAATATAGAAAAGGAGGTAAATTATTTCAGAATGGTATTTTTCAAAGCTCTGTTGAGATTGCTCAATCTTCTGTTTTAAATAAGCAAGAAAAAAGGGAGAAAACCAAGAGTAAATTAGTTTATTAGGAATCATGGAAACCACCTTAAATGAAATTGCATATGTACATGATATTACTAAACATTATCCCAGTGGATGTAAGTGATGAATTTCTGTACTGAAGAAGAGACTTCTGTAATGAAATATGCTCTGAGGCAGGAAGAGATTTGTATTTGGTTCCAAGACCACATTCTCCAGAACAAACTACCAAAAAGTTGTTAGAAGTAGGTTTATCAGGGTTCAGCCCCCTGGGAAATTCAGATGAGAAAACTGGGGTCTGGGACAAGGTTTCAGTCCTAGCAAGGAAACTACAGGTGTGATCATTCCCTGAGGCCTAAGTGTGATCAAGATGGCATGGAAACTGAGCAAGATTGTTTCACTAGGAGTTGCAGGTTAGAGCATATGGACAGAGATCTGGCCAAGAGCTGGAGTTAAAATAATTAAGACAAATGAGATGGCTCCTGATGGTATAAGAGAAATTAATAATAACGTCTTACCAGTATGCATGTGTCAATATCTAGAATGGGCTGACTGCAGCTACAACTGTAATTCAAGAGTAAGGGTGGCAGCAATAAATACTTGGAAAGTTTAAATGCATATGTGTACTTTTAAAGTATATAAAAAAAAAATCTGAGTCAGTGCAGAAAGGTCCAAGTAAATTACTGTTTTAATCTATCCAATTCTGAATAATGTTATAAAGTTAGCATTTCCCACCACAAGAAGTCTCTAGATATATAATTAATAACTATATTACCTCTATTTGCCAACAAAATATTATAAGATAGTGCATTCTTTATTTCACCATAATAAAGTGGTTAAGTCAGAAATAGCCCTAAACCCTCAAGCTGTGTTTATAATAGAAATAGGCCAATGTAAAGAATTATAAACTAATGTATTTACAAATGTATGCCATCTTATTACTGTGTTAATTTATCTCTTTAAAAATCCACAGGAAGCCTCACTAGATTTAAATTGTTTGGCAGCTTACCTTTCAGGTATACCAGGTATTTACATACTTTTTCTGCTTGGACAAATGGCACGACGTAGCAGGAACAATGTCCTGACTTATACAGTACATTTGAGGGCAGCAGTGGGATTTATGACATCATTTTCTCATGGATGAGAAAAAGCATATTTTTATGATATAGAAGCAGTCTTCACTGTGTTTGTTAAAGCTTTCAAAGCCTAAATGACAAAGCATGCTTCATTTCAATAGTAAAATTAGAAAGTCCACTTTGGTTAATAGATCTTCCAGTGGCTGTACAGTTCATGCACCATGTGGAACTCATAATAGCTCCTGACAAAGATTATTAAAGTTAGATATTATATCTGATTACATTTAATTATTCAGAATCTTTGTAGCATGTAATAAGATATCTTCCAGTATAATTAGAGACATAGCAGCATCCTAAAAAAATAAAAACTATAGCATCTCAGTAGCAATTACATTTTCTAATACACTATAGGCTCTTCTGCTCTTTGAGGCAGGATTTTTCCAACCAATTACTGATTGCCATTGGAATAGATGAATTACTTGCTTTTGTAAAATCCATATATAAAGGAAACACCACTCTCCACCAAAAGTGTTTGCTTGCTACATAATGAATTGCAAGAATTTACCAGGACTTATCATAATAAGCTTTGTAATGTTAGTTAGCCTAAACACAACTCATGTTTTCTGTACGTGAACATTAAACATAGTTCTTGAGCAAACCCACACATGCTGATATGACATAGTACCCTTGGCTGCTTTTAATAACACTCTATTTATAACACTTGACACAATGTGCCCTTTCTGAAAGTGAAACATGAGCACTATGTTAAGAATGTAATTCTCTATAAAATAACCCTGAGATTATATTTTTAATATAGTACAAATAAACTTACATTTTTATAGGTTGGAAGAAAGCCATAAGTATAAGGTTTATGGTACTGATTCATTATTTTTCTATTCAGGAGCAGGTTTACTCCTCGCAATAAACTAATTTTTCATGCATTCAATACCAATGTTTTATTTTACATGTTATAATACTATTAGTTAGACCAATATCTTACCTTATGTTCTTAATCCAAACAATGATCTGAACTACCTTCTCTCTGGACAGTCTAAACTATTACTTTTGATGTTAATTGGTTTTCCCATTTTAACTCTTCCAAAAGAAAGCATGATAGCAAAAACTCTAATCTTTCTAAGATCTATTTTTTTTTTGTTAATCCTATTCACACATAATCCTTCTTTCTGAAAAGACAACTCTAAGTTTACTGACATTAATTCTTTACTTTAGGGGGAGAAAAAGAACTAATGGATACCATTTAGAATATAAGAGAAGAAAGCAATATATCTTGTAATTTTAATACTAAAATTTTTGTTATGTATTTTACTACAAGAGAGCCTTCTGATAGGGAAAGCATGTTAATTTTGTTGATGTAAACATTATGTAAACATCACATGTAAACACCACACATCACATCATATAAACATCATATGTAAACACCACACCCTCATATCTGGAGATTTCAGTCAATGGAGGCCAGGTTACAACGGCCATTTCTCAAAATAAACTCACCATACACTTGCTTTCCCACATTGCCGCACCATAAGAAAACTTTTTGAAAAACTCTTCGGAGTATTAAAATGCACTTCAAATATATCTCAAAGAAACAAGTGTTTTACAAATGAGAACAAGTCCAGGGACTGTGAGTTATGTTTCAGAACTACACGTAATTCAAAAACTATGGTGCAGAAGTTCAAAATTTTGACTTAAATTCAAAGAAATCTTAGTGTGTAAGTTCTATATTTTGCTTCGATTTGACTGGGTTGAATAAATTGTTGGACAAACAAGCTTTTTGAAATCACTAAACTTTGTCCTGAAGAAAGTGCTACCCATTTATTCTCTAAGTGAAAGTAGGAGCAGAAAACTGCAAATCTACTCATATATTATATTTCAGGGTGAGATTTTGATCAATATTAAGATGCACCAATATTACACACATTCAACTAAGTTTGTTTAATATTGAAAGGGTGGTGCCAAATATTACATAAATCAGTTACCCAATTGCATTCATTATTTATTTCTCAAGTTAAGGCATACTATTATGCAATCACTGGTGCACTAACACCTGCATAATTTTTGATAAATACAACGTATTAAAGGTTTGTTTCTGTTATCGTCAGAAAAACATTCCTATAAAGCATGCACAGAACTCCAGTGAGGTGTCCACAGAGCAGCAGAAAAAAAAACGAGAATAAAATATGACTTTTTTTCTCATTTTCTCCCTTGATTCTTATAAGTTACACTTGAGAAGCATTAATAAGGTTACTTGGAAAGGTTATGGAGCTGTCAGTATTTCACTTCTTAAGAATATGAAATGTGTATTTTTTAAAAGGTGAATACTTAACTCCTTTCATGGGGGGGGTTGCAGTTTCATGATTAATGGAGCATGCAGATCATGAATAATACAGAAATGAAGACTGTTTTTCTTCTTTTTATGCCCATTTTCTCTACAAAGTAGTTCCAATCTTCTAATAGAGCTTCTATAAATCTATCACTGAGTCAATACACCTTATTGAAGGTGAGATGGGGCAGATTAATGCTCTAGTGATAATCTAATGAGCCTTCCGTTATCTTCAAGTACCTTACTACTGTGATCAACTCATGGCAGTGATTTAAATGTCAGCTTTGCTTAATATAAAACAAACACTGTCCATGCAAATTAATGCATAGCTCTATTTATATTTTTAGACTTAAGTCTTTTTAAAATATTTATAGATACAGAAATTAGCAAGCCTTCTAGTTGAAAGTTTAAGACTATTACAAGATAGATGAAACAGACCAAGGTTAATCTCTCTCTCATTGCACTCCTACTCCCTCCACTCCAAATACTGCATTAAATTACATTGCAAATCCCTCTGTGTTAGGAAATTTTATATTTACACTTGAAACGGTTCAAACCCTCCAAGTGTAGCTATTGAAAGTTATTCATGGCATTGATTTACAAAGCTGCACAACACATCCACATGTGAGCACACAAGTATGACATTCATTTCTTTGAAAGTTTCAGGAGCTATAAAGGTTTAACAGAAAAGAACTGTAAAGCTGGTTAAACATTTGTCTTGTTTGTGTGTTTGTTAATTTAACTTTACTCAGAATGTTTAATGTTGCTGTGAAATCGTTTTATCAAACTCATTTTAGCCTCAGCTCTAATGGTTTTGGTGTAATGGACAAATTTGCCTTTTCAACCTGGTTACAGCTATCTGTTCACCACTCATGAGGTTACCCTGCTTTATTTGAACCTGTTGATACCATCTCATTAATACTGCCCATATCTACTTCTTGCAAGGGTTTCATAGACTAATGTCTGTGCAGGCAATTATTCAGTCCTTCAAAAATGGAGCACTATTAAGTTTTGTGTTGATATTTTATTTCCTCTAAATGTGTAAAATTCCCTTCAAGAGCAGGTTCATTTGTGTTGCTTGCAAAAATAAAATATATCCAATTATGTCATCCAGTATGTGAACAGAAAAATGTTGTCTTCCTTTGGATTTTAATACAAAATGAGATTCTCTCAAAATTGAATTCTTATATCAAATGATATGAAAAAATGGTATTAAATTTTTTAATCTATTTATCAGGAAACTGACTTTAGTTCATATGAAATTTTGCTTTGTGACAAGCTAAGTACTTAATGGGAGTTTAGAAGAGGTATTTAGCACTTGGTACTCAAATCTCAATAATTTATCATTGCACACTTTCCATTATTAATTTGTATTCCTCTTTTTTAGATTAAATAGAAACTCTGATACTATTAGTAGTTCATTTGTGGTAGGACAGCTAGTAGCAAAAATGAATTATTGTTTATTGAAATGTATTTCTGTTTATTATATAGAAGGGAAGATAAATAAGCTTCCACAAGTGATTCATACATATAAGGAATTTATGAACAAATGTTTATTGAATAATGCTTATTGATACTTTCTGTTTTCAGTCAAATGCAATGGCTGAAAAATTAAAACATTACGGTTTTATCCCTTTAAGGGGTTTACAATATTTTAGAGAATATTGTTTAGGCTAACTAGAGCAGTTTTCATTACTTGCCTGCATGTATCAAGTCTTCTTTTATGAAATTAAAGTGCCTATACAGTATAAAGTCCTACCATTTACCTCAAGAAGCTCATCTATTTTACTTAGCCCAACTTTACTTTAAGCCAGCAGAGTTCTCATTGGTGGGATTTAATGTTAAAGAGTTTGAGCATAACCTTGAAGTGAATTCTTTTCTTTCCTTGTACTCAATTACCCTCTTTGAGCTTTTCATAAAGCAAAGCTGCACTGTCAGTGTGGCCAAGACTGAAACCACAGGAGTAAGAAACGCTCTGGGGAATACTGCAAATGCAATTTTTGCTTCTTGCTTGGAAGTTTAGGACCAGCAACCGTCTAATAGAAACCCTTTGCTTTCTGGATCATCCATTTTACAGTGCGATAAGCACCACAGTGAAGTTAATATCATTTCTTGGAAGCAGACCTTTTCATACAGTTAACTATGTATAAAATTGTCTTTCTTTTCTTTCTTATTTGACATATATTCCAAGTTTATAACCAGTCTGCCATGTACTTCCACTAAACAGTCTGATTTTCCTTTTAGTATTTGATTTATGATCACTTGAAAAGAGATATGACTAAAATGTTTTATTGCATATGAGACATATCCTGACATATTTTGGCTTAATTCTCTAATTCTAATGAGCTTTCTATTTTTAAATTCTATGTAAATACATTTGTATGATGGGACTGGCAGGTGAGACGGTGGTTGGGACACTGGACTCCCACAACTGTTTGAGTCCTGGACTTGGTGGTTTACTTTCTTACTTTCTCTCTCTCTCTCTCATCATTTCTCTCTGATGATCTCATGTGCCCTATAGCAAATTTAAAAATAATAATAATAAATAAAATTAAATAGATGATTTCAAAAATTTGTATGCTTCCAAAATGTGAATTAATTTATCTTTTTTTAAATTTTTATTTTTCCATGCATATACTCTTCAGACTTCCTCTGTTCCCCTTGGGAATCATTTTCATTATCCATAAGGAATTATGTGCTCTGAATAACTCTGTATTGGCACAATAGTACTTTATACACAAGGTTTGAGTAATCCTCCTATGTTACTCTTTGGTTGGATGGCATCAGTTTTTTATCTTTAAATCTATCATTGAGAACTTACTGTACTATAAGGTAAATGATCAACCTCATTATTCAGAGGGTTAAAGTTTGTTATCAAAATTATTCCTTTTACATACTACCTTAGAAATAATTCACCTACGCTCAGGCTAGCCAAAGATTAAAACATGTAATGTGCATTGAATTAAAAATTGGGATAATGAAAAATATTAGCATGTATGATTGGGTTTGTTTTTGATACTGGTACCAGTTTAAGGCAATCACTATGTATGTGAGAGTTTTATAAATGTCTCAGACATGCCATTTTTGCTTATGCCTTGTGTAATTATGCTTAGAAAAAGCAATTAATTACAATGGAAATAATGTGACCACTTACTAGCCTGTTGCTCTCTCTCAGATTCTGTGTTCCCATGAAAAAATCTTGGTTTGACAGAGACTTGGATTTAACTTCTTGTTCTGTTACTTTTGTAAGCATAGATAATTTACTTCAACTCCTCTGACTTCAATATATTAACATATAAAGTTTTTGTAAAAATACTGCAGTAATTATGTTTGCTTTTATTGGCCAAAACAATTGCAAAAAAAAAAAAAAAGAAAGAAAGAAAAAGAATAAAAGAAAAGAAGAAAATGACCTAAGTTCCTTAAACCTAATGGGAAATTATTGTCATATGTTTTAGGAAGAACTGACCTAAGTGTGGCTACAGGGTAGTTTAATTCTGTGACTCATTTGCTTCATCAGGACCCCCCTTTGCTTTCACTATTATTTTTTTACCACTATTTTAGCATTCCAACTGGTCTTCATCTAGTAATATTTTTTTTTAATTCAAGAAGATACAGCAAGTCTAGGAGTCAGTTTTTTACTTCCTTGAGTTAGAATTCCCAAGGTGGGGACCAGCAGATGTAATGGTTACATTGCTGGTCTCCCACACAGTCAACCACAGTTCAAGCCCTGGACCCAGTGGCTTAAAACTCAGGCCAGGAAGCATGTGTACAAGCCGAAAATCCCGAGAAGAGAATGGAGGAGAAGGTATTGCAGCCTGGCTTTTCCCCCGTGGGGGGATTTCTCACTTTCTGTCTTTCTGTTTCTCTCTCTTTCTGGTGCCCTATAGTAAAAATCTCTCAAAAAAAAAAAAAAAATCTAAAGGAAAGCTTGTACTGATTACTCTCCCAAAAGAATTACATCACATATTTCACATCTAGTCCGATCCCTGGCAAGTGTACAGAAAGCACAGTGGTTAGCTAAGGTCAGTAAGAACTTGCCAGTGGAGGATGCCCAAATGACTGGAGTCTCCAGAGCAGAACGCAGACAGGCATAGATGCTGCAGATCATTGAGAATATATTTCACACATGTAGTAGTTCATTGTGCTGGGTAATGAGTGAATGTGCTAAGCCTCAGTGGCTAACACAGAATGTGTGCTCAGAAAAAGAAAACTCGAGGGGCCAGAAGGTGGTATAGTGGTTAAAGCACTGAACTTCTACATGGCTAACCATGGTTTGAGTTCCAGACCTAGTGTCTCAAAAATCACATCAGGCAAGTCTGCGTGTGTGCCCAAAATCCCAGGAGAAAAATGGAGGAGAAGGGATTGAGGTGTGGCCATCCTCCCTGGGGGTGGGGAGGGAGGGAGTGATTTCTCACTTTTTCTCTCAATGTCTGTCTCTGTCTTCCTAATTAGCACACACACCCTATAGCAAAAACTTAAAAGAAAAAAAAAAAAGAAAAAGAAAAAGAAAGAAACTTGCCTCATTGTATTCTATCCAAATATACTGAGCTTCTACTATGTTTCAGGTGCCCTGTGAATAAGTATGACTATATGTGTTGAATACATTTACTGAACTCAAACATCTTATTATGTGAGTCAAAACTGCAACATATAAACAAAACATACATGCAAGTGAACAGACTCAAATTAACGTACAGATGCTGTGATAGAGGGAAACCCATTTGGAAATGAAAGCAAGTAAGGTTGTAGAGTTTAAAGGTATGCTTGATGAACCGCCAGAGTTGTCCTGGCCATTGTCCTGGGGTTGATCTTAGGGCATAATGCTATAAAAACCTTGGCTGGGAACCAGCAGTTAGCGTAATGGCGATGTCGCTGGACTCCCACGTAGTCAACCGCGGTTCACGTCCCGGACCCTGTGGCTTAAAACTCACGCCGGGCGCATGTGCGTGTGTGCCCAAGATCCCGAGAGGAGAATGGAGGAGAAGGGATTGCAGCGTGACCATCCCCCCTGGGGGGTGATTTCTCGCTTTCTGTCTCTATGTCTCTGTCTGTCTGTCTGGCGAGCACACGCGCCCTACAGTGAAAATCTCTCCAAAAGAAAAAAAGAAAAAAAACCTTGGCTGCAGCCCTATCTTGCCGTTTGGATGTTTACAGCTGGAGGAATGTCGGTCATTCTTCCAGCATTGTCCGATGTCATGGTCTAGGCTTCAAATTGTGACTAATTCAGTACGGTTGATGAGTGACTTGTGCTACGTTCAGCTCTCCAGTGAGTGGACCACCTTATAAATCAGTTGTCACAACTTCTCATGGAGCAATTCAGGAAGCCAGCCAGTCTCAGGTAAGTTAACCGTTACCTGTTTAAGGGGTAAAACCATAATGTTTTAATTTTTTCACTCATTGCTTTTGACCATGTTTTCTTAAATCTGCTTTATTTTTCACTGGCAGTACTTCATAATTTAGTAGAAACTTAGTTTTAAAAAGTCAGTCTCATCAAAATTAATGAGTTTGAGGGTCCAGTTCCTTAGGCAGAGGTTAAATGTTCTACAGAGCAAGCCAGATCTCACACAGCTGACCAGGTTCTGAGTACTGATCTGATGACTGACACGCCAGGTGTGTACAGGTGTGCCTAGGATCCTAATTAGAAGAAAAAGAATTGGGGCATGACCAGATACCACTGGGGTGCTTTCTCTCCCCTTTTCTTCTCTCTTTCTCTTATGTATGCACTTGTGTCCTCTGGCATAATAAAATAAAATAAATTAAATTAATAACCTTAAAACTAAAATTGACTGTCTAATTTAATACTCCTTTCTTTTACTCTTTATTTCTCCTAAGTTCAGGAAGGCATCACACTTTAAGAAACAAGCAATGAATCGGCATATGATAACCACTTTCTTTCACCTCAAGTTTTTCCCCAGGGTGCTCTCAAACTTTGTTGCATTTGAGGTTCCAAGGAAGGTTTAAGACACTAGAGTGAAATTCTTACCTAACTTAGGGTAAAAACCATCACCCCCCCTTTTTTTTTTTTTGGAGAGATTTTCACTGTAGGGCGCATGCGCGCACCAGACAGACAGAGAGAGACATAGAGACAGAAAGCGAGAAATCACCCCCCAGGGGGGATGGTCACGCCGCAATCCCTTCTCCTCCATTCTTCTCTCGGGATCTTGGGCACGCACACACACGCACCCGGCGTGAGTTTTAAGCCACCGGGCCCGGGACACGAGCCACGTCAACTACGTGGGAGACCAGCGACATAGCCATTACGCTAACTGCTGGTTCCCAAAACCATCCCCTTTTGACTGTTTTCCTGATAACTCCAAGCAGCATAGAGCTAAAGCTTGGTTTCAGTTTGCACACATGTATGAGTCCTTGAAAGAATATTTCATGTGACAGATATCCCTAATTTGAAGGTTCCTGATTACTCTGATTTGAACTGCTCACCGCTTTTTAACTCTTTTTTTTTTTTTTTTTTTTTTTTTAGTGCTATAGGGTGTGTGCCCTCGCCAGAAAGACAGAGACATAGAGAGACAGAAAGTGAGAAATCACCCCCCAGGGGGGGATCGTCACGCCACAATCCCTTCTCCTCCGTTCTCCTCTCGGGATCTTGGGCACGCACGCACACGCGCCCGGTGTGAGTTTTAAGCCACCGGGTCCGGAATGTGAACTGCTGTCAACTACGTGGGAGTCCAGCGACATAGCCATTATGCTAACTGCTGGTTCCTGATATTTTATACTTTTTTATTATCAGTTTGATTGGTATCGTTTCTGTTTCTCAGTCTGCTATTTTGTTCAGTGTATTTCTTTCCTCATTGTGCTGCTTTTAGAAGCTGCTTCAGGCGCCAGCAGGTGGCATAATGGTTAAGGCAATGGACTCCCATATGGTGGACCACGAGTTAAATAATGGACCCAACACCTTGAAAGTGATCTAGCTATTGCAGAAGTCATTCTATGGTAGCTTGCTCCATTAGTGGCTTACCTTAGTGGCTTGTGTATGCAGTGACCAGCATCTTATAGAATGAAATAACACCACAGAGGCTAAAAACTGAGAGTCACTTTTGGCTCTCTGGCATGTCATTCTGCTTGTCTGATCTCTGTGTTTATATAATCACAAAAAAGTAGATCATCAATGCCACTACATAAACCAGAGAGCCAAGACAGACAATGAGCTACTAGTTCTATCTAATAATCCAACTTCATCATGGATACTCTTGGAGGTTTTAATGGGGATCCTACCAATATGTATAAGATAGTATCTCGGTAAGTTTACTTAGGATAACAGATGGACATACCCACTATCTAGTTAGTTTTTGGATTTTAGAGGATACGTAGGATAAATTATTATTTGAACATTCTAACTACTCAGCAATGGGAACTTACATTCACGCTTTGCCTTGCAACTTAAGCAAGACATTTTGCTCCCCACTCTTAGACTCAAAGTTCAGCTATGCAATTTAATTTGGGGAGGACCATTCAAGAAGCAGACCCAGGTTTGAAAAATGTTTGTATTTTTCAGAAACTTTGAAATTATAAGAAAAGAATAACTGATTTAGTCTGTTTCGGGGGGCGAGAGGAGAGTTTCATACAATAGAACCATACCTTTTCATTTGAGCTCATTCTCAATCAGCTGACCCTGTCTAACCTTTAAGACATCAGACATGTGTGGAAAGGCCACAGTGCTCAGTATAGCCACCAAGCTAAACCCGATGTATCATTTTTTTAAATTATGTACTTAATTTTATTATTATTACTTTTAAAATTTTGATCAGAGAGGGGCAGAGAAAGAAGGAAGGAAAACAAGAAAGCAAGCTACCAGGTCCAGGACTCAAAGCATGGCTGACCACGTGGACGTCTAATGCTTTAGCCACCACATCACTGCCAGCCCCAAACCCAGTGTATATTAACTGACCTTTGACTGATCTGAAAATTCATGATAATTATTTTTTTCAGGCAGTGACTTTGAGATGGTTAGACATGCAGGATTTTTGTGAAAATAAAAAAAAAAATACAAGGATTTAGTCTCAAATACTGGGCAAAGGAAAACTCTAATTTAGCATTATTACAAATGCAGTTAAAAGGGGGGATACATATAAACCTTGAACTTCTGACTTATTTTTGCTCTCACACAACTAATATTATTTAAGAACTGGGTAAGTAATAAGAACATGTTTAACATTTTTTTAACATATAACATAGCTCGCCACCAAATAAATTTGCCCATTTACTAAACTTAATTTTATTAAAAAATTTATCAAATATCTTTTTACATCAGCACACATTTCTATCAGGTCATTGCTTGGCTTATTCTCTAAGCAAGATGCCCAGTAATTAGCATCTTCACCTTTATGTAGTTTGCTTTTCATTCCAACATTATTTTTTACTTTATTTTGAATTTAGCTTAAGTGCTCTGCTCTTTCTAAAATTTAATAACTTGGTACTGCACATATATTGAAAATATTTGAGAAGACATTTTCTTCCCATTTGCAAATTCTAATTAAAATGATTATAAGCCACATTGAGAGACACATGATATTTAACATTAGTCAAAATGTGAATATTGGAGCCAGTAGACAGCATAGCAGTTACATCACTGTACTCTCACATGGCCAACTGCAGTTCAAGTCCCAGACCCACTGGCTTGAAAAATCACACCAGGCACATGTATGTGTATTCCCAAGATCATGAGAAGAGAATGAAGGAGAAGGGACTGTAACGTGGTCATCACCGCTAACAGCGGAACTTCTCACAACCACTCACACTGTTTCCATTTCTGTCTCTCTTTCTCGTAAGTACGCGTGCTCTAAGGCAAAAATCTATTAAAAAAAAAGATGAGGATATTATAGAACTAAAATTGCTTTAAATGGAAAAAAATATTATATTCAAAGGGAGAAACGGTTTGTGTATTTTGTTTTAGATGTTTTGTAGTTTTCTGATAGCAAAGATTTTCTGATTTTCACATTATTTGCAAAAAATTGGGATAAATGCCACAGAAATTTTGACTTCAAAAGTATATCGACCACCTTTTATAGTTGTTATTTCATTTTTATATTCTATAGTCCTATTAAATACAATAAATATGTCTTGAGTTTTTTATAAAACCATTTTGAAAGTGTATTTCTGTTATGATCCATCAGTTTTCTGATAAGATAATGGCTAAAATAAATTTTTCTTTTTCTCCTAGGTAGAGAGCAGCTTGTGTAGGTGAAGTCTCTCTGTGAATTTTCATGTAAGGTATTCAAACACCATACTGAGAAATAATGCTTTTAAATGCTAATGTATGACAAGAATTTAATAATATTTTTTATTCTGGATGGTTATTTGATAATACTTGGAAATTAAAACAAAATAAAAGTTGAGGTTCAAATAAAACAGAAGCTAATTCTAGAGTTAAAAAACTACTTCACTAATTAATACCTTGACATGGTAGAATAAAATTCCAGCTCTAAATTTAACACAGTTAATTTATTTTGAAAATATAACAAACATGTTGTTAAGCCTTCTACCCTTTAAGAGAACTTGGAATGTTATAGCTAATGTTCTGGCCTATGTCATGCAATGCTGATGAGGTATTGTGTAGATGCAGCAATGTAAAATTGCATTCCCTTGTTATTATTGTGTATAATATAATTATCACTCTTAGCCAGTTAGTAATAATTGAGAATCCAGTGACTGTTCTTTCTTTATTTCTTGCCCCTCATATGGCAAGATGTTTTCCTTCTTCAATGACCAGACTCTATGTGTGCGAGGCTGTTCACAACAATGCAGAGCTCTAATTAAAGGATAATCAAAGCCTGTGACAAGATAGCGTAGAACGGATAACATTCTACATGTAGTTAATCAGTAACATTATATTTACAGCTCTCAATTTTGGAAATTTTTTAGATGTTTTCTGTCCTCTAGGTCTGAGCTTTCCAACTTTGGTTGAGCATTCTTTTTCAACTGAGACCATTCTTTCATTTACACACATTATTTTGGGCCATGAAACAAACTTTAACAAATTTTAAGGGGTTGAAATTATACAAGATTGGGACCAGTAGCTTTGAGTCCCAGACCCAGTGGCTTAAACTCATGCTGGATTGCTTGGATGCATGTGCATGTGTGCCCAAGATCCTGAGAGGAAAATGGAGAAGGGATTGCAGCATGACCATCTCCTCTAGGGGTGATTTCTCGCTTTCTGTCTCTCTCTGTCTTTCTGGCAAGCGCACGCGCCCTATAGCAAAAAAGAAAAAAAAAAAAAAAAAGAAAGAAAGAAAGAAAAGAAATTATACAAGATTTATTCTCTGACCCTGATAGAATCAAAGTAGATTTACATAACAGGGAAATCACAGAAAAAAAGAATCTCTAAATAGTCAAAAATCAAGCTTGATTCAGCTAAGTAATACATAGGTTGGAAAAGAAATTTAAAGAGAAACAAAAACACATACTAAGGTGAAGGAAATTAAAAATGCAATATGCCCCAATTTGTAAGATGCAGTCCAAGTGGTGCTGAGAGGGAAATTTATAGCATCAAATGTTTATACCAAAAATGTGGAAATGTCTCAAAACAAGAATCTATGATGGCTTTTTACAAAAGTAGGAAAGGAAGAACAAAATAAGCCCAATCATCAATAATAAAGGATATAATAAAGAGAGAAACAGACATCAATTAAATTGAAAAAAGAAACATCAATGAAACAAGAAGCTGGTTCATCAACAAAACTGGTAAGTTTTTAGCAAGACAAACCAAAAAAATAGAAAAACAAATTGCTTCTACTAGAAATAAAACAGGGGATCTCCACACAAATCTCTACACACAGGATAATAAAGAAACAATTTTCTTCAGAACTACAATCATTTCAAAATTAAATGACGTTTTAAAAATCATTGTAGTTTTAGGCAATTGGCTACATAGCTCAGGGGTTTAAACACTAGGTTTAAACCCAAAGGATTAAATTATTTTACACTTTTGGGTTATCCAAGAATGTAGTAGAATTACTCTGTTTTCATATCAAAATGAAAACATACATTTATTGTATTTCAAAAATAATAATAATTCATGTTTAGAGTATGTATAAAATTATATTTTTTCCAATCCCATTTTGAAATCTTGCTACAAACTTCCTCTTGAATTTCATGAGATTTCCTTGTGGAATCTTATAGAAATGTTACTTAAATTAATTCAATCCAAGTAGATCTGTATTATTTAAACAAGGAGTGAAATAATTAAGACACACCTAAGCAGCAAAGACTTTTTTAAAAAAGGAGAATCATCTGAAATATTGTCTATTTTTAAAACTAATCATAAGACAATAGGAATGAGTGGGCTATTCAACATCATTTTATGCCAAATGTTCACATTATCTTTCTTTAAAAATTAATGTTAGGAGAGTAGGAGGTTAGGCTTGGGTGCAACTCTCATGTCGATGTGGATTTTTTAATTAAATGGATAACGTGGATTAAATTTACTTATGTGAGATTTATTATAAAACAATCTCTGGTTATCAATAATACATTGATATTCAGGGGAAAATGTTGAATTGGAAGCTTAGTGGCCTATGCTGAATATAATATACTCTACTTTATGACTATAAGAGGGATTTCTGAATGAAATTCTTTGAACTTCCTTTTTGGTGCTGATCTTTATTTTTTTTTTAATTTTCACATATAATTTTTGTCAAATCAGGCATATCAGTATGTGGATAAACAAATGCATGTATATATTTATATACAAATGTTATTTTTCTACTCTTTTTTTAAGTTAACATCCTTTTTACTGTTTGAATTCTAAAGTTAAGGCATTTTTAAAAATAAATCTTTAGAACTACATTAGTTTCATTTTGTCAGGCAAGTACATGGTACAATAGAAACTAAGGACAACCTAAACCTTGAAATTACAACTTTGACGAAGTATACAGAGATTTCAGAGCCTTATGATAAAAGTTATAAACATGATACAGATTCTGGATTACTTTAAAAAAAAAAAAAAAAACTTTGAGATATCCTGCTTAGTACTTTGGCCAACTCTTTTGATTAGTTTGGTGGTAATCAGTTCTATCTCCATTCTTTTACCAAGGTAAAATGCCTATTGAAGTTCCTTTTCTATAAAGGGCATTGGCATCAATGGCAGTTCATTTTCTCTTGGGATGCTTTTGCAATTTTGCTGTGCTAAATGTTTCCACTAAGCACTTAGTAAAGGCTGAGGTCACCTCTCTTGTTAAAGAAAAAAAAATTGAAACCCTTTAACTCAATGTTTCCCAAAGTGAAGTGTAAATTGTAATTACAGCCTAGGATTATTTTTATTGACATAGTAAGTGTGTATATTTTGGGACATAATGTGATATTTTAGTACATGTGTACATTGTATAATAATCACGTCAGTATATGTAGCATAACCATCACCTCTTATATTTCTCATTTCTTTCTGCTAATGGCATTCAAAAGTCTCCCTCTTTAAAGCTGTTCTGAAATACACAATATAATACTGCTAATCATAGTCATTTTTTTAAGAGGTTTTTGCTATAGGGCGAATGTGCTCGCCAGAAAGACAGAGACAGAGAGACAGAAAGCGAGAAATCACCCCCCAGGGGAATGGCCACGCCACAATCCCTTCTCCTCCATTCTCTTCTCGGGATCTTGGGCACGCATGTACATGCACCCGGCATGGGTTTTAGCCACCGGGTCCGGGAATCGAACCACGGTTGACTACATGGGAGTCCAGCAACATAGCCATTACGCTAACTGCTGGTCCCGTCATAGTCATTCTTCTGTACAGTGGAAACCAGAATGTATTCCTCTAATAAACTATAATTTTGTACCCCCTAACTAATCTTTCTCTCCCATCTAACCCACTACTTTGCCCAGTTTTTGGCAATCACTACTCTACTGTCTACCTCTCTGAGACTGACTTCTTCAGATTCCACATATGAATGAGACCAAAGTAACATTTTATCCTTACCATTTTCTGTTACTGCTGTTCAGTTAGGTACATATTAATTTGAAACAATGTCTTATGACTTAAAAGACATTCATTTTGTTTCTTTATGTCATATACCTTAAAAAACATAGTGATACTATAAAGGAACTCAAATTTCTTTCTGGTATCCTAAGACAATGCCATGTGCCAACTACACATATCTTCTATGAGAGCAATAATACAGTCATTTTCAGTGTGAGAGCTCTAGTAATTGATGATTTATTTGTAAGTAGGGCAGCTAATTCCGTTGTTGATAGCTCTTAACAGCAGTATTGCTATTATACATGTGTGAAATGCTGACTTTAACTTATTATGAAATCTACACCCTGCTTAATTTCTGCATGTATGAATTATACTCAAATCCTATATTCTGATGTTCAAGTGTTGTTTTGATTATAGACAATTTTGCCTTTTTAAAAAATCCTTTAATTTCAAAGCAAAAATAATAAATAGGGACCAGCAGTTAGTGTAATGGCTATGTCGCTGGACTCCCATGTAGTCGACCATGGTTCACGTCCTGGACCCAGAAACTTGAAACTCATGCCAGGCACGTGTTCATGCATGCCCAAGATCCTGAGAGGAGAATGGAGGAGAAGGGATTGTGGCATGGCCATCCCCCCTGGGAGGTGATTTCTCGCTTTCTGTCTCTCTGTCTCTCTCTGTCTGTCTGGTGAGCGCATGCACCCTATAGCAAAAACCTCTCCAAATAAATAAATAAATAAATAAATAGACTTTCATGTGTAATAGAAATTAAATGAGGTATTGTAAAATAACTTTGCTATGCACAAAATAGCAGGCATTAAATTAGTTTCAGTTTCCTTTCCTCTTCAGCACATTCACAAAACAATAAGTGTAAAGATGAAGGTTGTTTTTTGGCAATGCAATCATTTTTATAAGGTCTATTCTCTAACATTAGAAAATAATAACTAATGAATACCTTCTGAGAACTTAACTTTTAAATCAATATACTTATATCAGATTTAAAAATATATATGTAAATATATATACCTATATTAATATATATACGTGTGTGTGTGTGTACAAAAGTAAAACTCCCAGGCAGTTTGAAATCTAACTTGTTTGAAGCAAATAGCATCATATCAAAAAAGAAAGGCGCCATGAAGAAGTGGATCCATTCAACTAAAGAAACACAGAAAAGGTGAAACATTGAAGCAAATATTCTTTATACTCATTTAAGATAAAGTTTTTAAAAGAGAATGAGATTTATAAGTTTAAGAAAAGTAATCTCACTAGCTGGCCAAACTCTATAGAGGAGATTACTAGTATTTGCATGAGTTATCTCTTAACCCTAAATACAAAAACAATCCAATTCAGTTTGCTTACATCTATACACACCAAGCAACATATTCCTCTTCTCAGGAGGAGAATGAGTTAGTCAAACACATGTCAGCATCGCTGTGCTAGCAAGCATTGCTTCTCATTAAAAACAAACAAATTCTAATTTGATGAAGTTTTGAGTTTACCACTTAATAAAGATAGCAATACTTTTGGTGCTGCGAAAAATTTAGAACCAACAGATATGTAGCACAAATGAGAACAAAGGTAATCATTATGCACCTATGCAGTCTGGCCCATGAAAAAATAAAAAAAGTGTACCTATGGGACCAGAAGGTGGTATATTGATAAAGGCAGTAAACTCCCACATAGTCAACCACTGTTTGAGTCCCAGACCCAGCAGATTGAAACTCACGCTGAACATGTTGGTGTACATGCCCTAAAGCCCAAGAGGAGAATGGAGAACAAAGGATTGTGGCATGGCCATACTCTCTGGGGGATGATGCCTCACTTTTGTTCTCTCTGTCTCTCTGGTGAGACAAAAAAATCTCTAATGACCCACAAAAATGTGCCTATAATTGATCTATATGCACATATTTTATTCCTTTTTCTGTTGCTGTAACAGAATACTCAACACTGGGTAATTTATATTTTAAAAATGTTTGTTTATTCTCTGGTTCTTGCAACTGGGAAGTCTAAGCTGAAGGCTCCACATCAGGAGAGGGTCTTCTTACTGCATCCTAACATGGGCAGAAAGCATCACATGAGTTAGCAAGAGCTCCTTCAAGAAGCTATCAGGTCTCACTTTCTCATTTTGTAAAGTCATCAGTCCCACTACGGGGCCACTGCCTTGATGATTTTGTGTAACCTTAACTCCTCCCTAAAGGCTCCACATCCCAATACCTCCAACATGCAAATCTGGGGGTTATGTTCAAATACATGAAATTGAAACAATAGCAGCACATAATGTCAAAAATATAGACATATTAAAGAAAAAGGGACCAGCAGGTGGCTTGGTGGTTAAGGCGCTGGACACTCCCACATGGCCAACGTGGGTTCAAGTCCTGGACCTGGTGGCTTGCTTTCTCACTTCCTCTCTCTCTCACTCTCACCCTCTGTCTCTCTGGTCAAATTTTAAAAAAAAATCAATGAACTAATAAATAAATAAAATAAATAATTATTAAAAAATATTTCCCAGAGTTTCCCCGGTGTATAAAAAAAATAGACATTCTTTTTCAAGACGTAAAGAAAAATATCATTATTGTTAAATGGTAAGCAGATATTTTACCTCACTAGTTCTGGTATCACAGTCAAGTGTGTTACATATTAATGACTTGGTTTCAGGAAGACTAAGCTTAAGCTCTGCAGGAGTTTGTCCTTCAACATTCTTTCATAGATTTGCAAATATATCCCTCCAGTCATGGCTCAGACAGAAAGTTCATATTCCTCCAGCAAGGAGAAATGATACAAACAATACTCACAAAATTCCCTAAAAAGCAACTTTTAAACATTTTTCTTTACTAAAACATTAATATTGAATTATTTATGTTGAGATATAAAAATAAAATGGAAGTTTAAAAAAGTAGAAGACATTAACTGGAAGCTGGGAGTATGACTCCTGGTGTTAAACTGTGTAGAGTCTTTATTTATTATGTGAGAAATGGACACCAAGATGTTCTAATCTCAGACTTGTCAGCTTTCATTTATTTCATTTATTATTTTAAGTTACTGCTAACAAAGGAGATATGGAGCATATCATTTTGAAACCAGAGGAAGAGAAAAATTGATTTAAGTGTAAATAAAAGCAAATCGAAACAAGGTAAGACAAGACAAAACTGAACAAAAGCTCTCAAACAGGAGTCACAGGTGGAGGGAATACGAAGGGAACTAGTGACAGTCCCGGGTCCAGTTCCACAGAAGCAAATCTCGTGGTGAGTTTCACACTGTGTCAGTGATTCTTTTTTCTTCTTTTTTTATTTTTTTTAATCAAGAGCAACTTATAAATAGTGCAAGGAAACAGAAAGGGAGGAAATGGAGAAAGTGGTGGCTTTCTAGCTAAGTCTTGCCGCAGGTGTCTTCAATCTAGTCATTCATGGGAGCTCGGGGGTGTAAGTTATGTTTTGGAAATTCCCAGGTGCTGCTAGCTTTGGCAGAGGGTGCTTCAATAGTCTGAGCACAGGCTTCCAGACATAGCCCTTCAAAAGAAGTGCAGGTGCAGTCTGTTGCCAGACCCAGTGTTATATGCAAATACTGAAAAAGAGCTAAGGAAATCTAGACAAGATTGCAACATCTTGCTGTGGCCATGTGTAAAAAAGAGAAAACTAAGAAAATTTAAATATGTTAAAGTGTAACGATAATTATAAAAACATAAATGGAATGAAATATTCAATGAGAATTAGAAGTTAAAAATAGGACTTAAATTAAATTCAGGTTTAGTTTATTTATAAGAGATACATGTAAAACTTAACGATAAAAGAAGATTGATGGTAAAATGTAAAAAAAAGATGACACAAATATCAACGAATCAGAAGCTAAAGTTGTTGTTAAAAGAGAAAATGTATTTAAATACAGGTGTACTATTGAGGATTAACAAGGCTCTAAGATAATGATAATAATTCAGTTCACTAAAGATACATAATAAAATGATTTGCTTTTGTAAATGGCCTCAAAAATATATGAAACAAGTGACAGACTACATAAAAATTACACATATCCATCTCAATGAGAGATTTGTATTTGATATATATTTTTAGTGATATAAAATGTGCATACTAAAAACATTCAAATTTTAATTTTACAATGTTATGAATTAGCACTAAGTAAAAACTACTACATATAGCAAGGATGTGGCTTCAAGCAAAGGTCAAGGCCAAGATAAAGAATTAGACCTTTGTCAACATCCCCGAGACACTTTGCTTCCCCTTATAGAAATGTCCCCTACAATTTAACTGCTATATTCACATAGCACCATGGGTTCACACTCTTAATCTATTCAACAAGTTGTGGGATCTATCCATTTTGTAGACTGTATGAATTTTATTGTTCTCATATTTGTGCAGTCTTCTCTTATAAGCATAGAACATATTGAAATGATCACCTTGTAAGCTAAAAAATGTGATTGTATGTATTAAAAAATGTAAAAAAAATTAAATTAAAAAAAAGAATAGAATATTTAATCATTCATTAATTTGTGAAACTTTCCCTTTTCTTTCTACTCTGTCTACTTATTCTAATATCAGTGAAGTTACCTTTTTTTTTTCTTTTTTGGAGAGGTTTTCGCTATAGGGCACATGTGCTCACCAGACAGACAGAGAGAGACAGAGAGACAGAAAGCGAGAGATCACCCCCGCACCTGGGTTGAATTTTAAGCCACTGGGTCCAGGACGCGAACCGCAGTTGACTACATGGGAGTTTAGTGACATAGCCATTACGCTAACTGCTGGTTCCCGAAGTTACCATTTTTGTACGTAGCTGTTAAGTTTACACATAAGCATAGAGCTGCAATACATAAGATATTTTTAGTTTTACCTATAGTTGATATTGTCTAATAGTTTTGTAATGTGATTTTTTAAATTAAGTCTTGTCAGTATTAAACATGTTTTAATTTTCTTATTCAAAAAGAACATGTTCTCCTTATACCATAACCTTCCCAAAATTTAGCACTTTAAACCATTTTATATTTAATTATTCTTGTTGTTCGGTAGTGATATTTCATGGAGTTTTATTTTGCATTTCTCTAGCATTTAAAGGGAGTGAATAATTTTAATACATTTATTGTACTTTTGGATATCTGTATTTTGGAGAGGGGAATGCTGTTCAAGATTATTGTTCATATTTCTAATTATCTATTTTTATGATTAATTTTAGGAGTTGCTATGCATTCTAGATACTCCAGTTGGTTATATGTGTTGCAAAAATATCTTTTAGCACTTTGTTAGCAGCTTTTTCACCCTCTTTAAAATGCCTTTGAGGGGAGCCAGAAGGTGGCATAACACCTGGAAACTTGAAAATCACACTGGGCACCTGTGCGTGTGTGTGACCCAAATCTCAAGAGGAGAATGAAAGAGAGGAGATTGTGGCATGATCCATCCCCCTGGTGGGGGTGGGTGATTTCTCACTTTCTCACTGTCTCTATCCAGTGAGCACCTGCACCGTATGGTTATAATCTTAAATGATGAATAAATAAATAATATAAAATATCTTTTAGTACCATATATTTTTACATTTAATGTTGTTATATATCAATGAAAATGTTTAAAATCTTTCACTTCCCTAGTTTAAGAAGATACTTTGTTTATTTCTAGAAAATTCTGCATTTGGTGTTAATACTTTAATATGTGTTTGACATTTACTCTACTTGGAACTGATTTCTCTGTTTTTGTTTGTTTGTTTGTTTGTTTTCTAAGAGAAAGTAGTATTCTTTTCCTGATTGTGAAATTCAACTGATTCTTCACTCCTCTGCAATGCCACCTTTGTTATAAATCAAGTGTTCATGCATGTACGGTTTTATTTCTGGACTTAATTTTGTTCCATTAGTTTATTGTTCTACCCTTACCCTTTCATCAGGAACATGCTTCTATAATGAGTATGGCTATACTATTATCTAGTATTGTAAATCTTCTAAATTTGTTTTTATACTTCAAAATTATCTTGGCTGTTACTTTAAATTTGGCTATGATTTGATTTCCCCTCAAAATTCATGTATTGAAATGTGGTTGTGACAGGATTAAGAGTGTAAAATCTAATAAGATTATGATGCTGAAAGCTGTGGACTTTAAAATGTGATTAAAATTAAATGAAGTCGGCAGGATAGGGTACCCGTGAGTGTTTCCTGGTTTTATAAAAAAAAGACACAAACACAGACACATGCTTGCTCTGGCCCTGGCCACACAATGCCCTGTGTTGCTTTGGGTCGATGTAGTTCCTCACAACAAGAAGAGCCTCACCAGGTGTGCCCTTTGATCATGGACCTCCAAAACTGTGAGCAATCAACCTCTGTTCTTCACAAATCAAACAGACAGATACTCCTGAACTAACAACACAGTGTACTAAACTAAGTCTTCTTCACGTTCTTTAAATTTTCACGAAACTTTTAGATTTGTATGCACTGACTTCATGCTATTTCAAATGATGTGATTTTTGCATTTTGACTTTTTGTTTATATACCAAATATATTTTTTCTCAATGTTGGCTTTGTACCTAGGAACGTTTAAAATTCATCCATTTTTGACTTTGCATATGTAAGGTTTTTGAATTCATACATTCACAGTCATCTTGCCTTGAATTACAATAGTTTTAGTACTCCTTTTTCAATCTTTGTCAAATTTTTTGTCCTATTGTTTTTGGTAAAACCTAGAATAAAATATTAAGAAAAGGTGGCTATTTAAAATATTTTATTCAATTTACAATATCTGTGGCCCCGCAGGACGGGACATACCTGGAGTAAGTTTTAATAGTTGATAATCAAATGAGATTTTTGTTTGGTTTGGCTTTTACAATTTGCTAGTTTGATTTTTGTTTGGTTTGGCTTTTACAATTTGCTACAGAATGTGTATGCTTGGTAGAGAAATAAAGAGAGATTGAAAGAGAGGGCGAAAGCACTGAATGATGAGGTATGCTGGTTCTACAATCCCTTCTCCTTGATTCTTCTCTTGGGATCTGGGGCATGTATGCTCACACGTCCCGCGTGTTTTTCAAGCTGCTATGTCCAGAGCTCCAACCTTGAGGTTGTCCGTGTAGGATTCAGTCACTGTAACCACCATGTAATCAACTGGCCTCAAGCATGATATGTTTTGAGAGATTGGATATAGTTACTTTTTATGAAATTAAGAAAATTCCTTGCAGTAAAAACAGTTCTAAGAAGAAGGTTTATAGAATAAAATGTATATATCAAAAAAAAAAGATCTCTAATAAGCAACCTAACTGGTTCTTAAAGAACCAGTAAAGAGCAAACTAAACTCAGTTATGAGAAGGAAAGAAACAATGAAGATAAAAGCACAAATGAATAAAATAAAGAGCAAAACAATTTTTTGAATGAAAAAACTAAGGTGGTTTTTTTAAAAAATGTATTGACAAATCTTTAGTTAGATTAAGAAAAATGACAATAGACTCAAATAAATAGATACAAAGAAAAATAAAGGAGAAAAATAAAAGTTTACAAAGGAAAAACTGTTTTATCCTTTTTTGCAATGAGTTTTCAATTCTTGAGTAGGTGTTAAATTTTTCAACATATGTTTTACATCTGCTATTACCAGAATATTCTCTTTATTTTCTATTTAATTTTTCATAATTTTTATCTATTACTCAGGTGACATTGACTCAAATGTGAAAGTTCATGGTTTGAATCCAGAGGTCTCTCTGAGTCCAGACAAATGCTTACCCATTATTGATGGTTGACTGAAAGCTGAAAGTGTATTGGGGTGTGTAGACACTATTAGGAGTATTGTATCTTCTCTGTATCATTCATTGTAGGAATAAATAAAGAAACTTTATAACATCCAAGGTTTTGTTTTGTTTTTTTGAGGTTTTTGCTCTACGGCATGTACGCTGGCCAGAAAGCCGGTTTTTACTCTACGGCATGTACGCTGGCCAGAAAGCCGGAGAGAGACAGAGAGACAGAGAGCGAGAAATCACCCCCCCACCCGGTGGCCGCACCACAATCCTTTCTCCTCCACTCTTCTCTCGGGATCTTGGGCATGCACACACATGCTCCTGGTGTGAGTTTTGGCTACCTGGTTTGGGATTTGAACCATGTTCGACTACATGGGAGTCCAGTGATGTAGCCATTACGCTAACTGCTGGTCCCTAAAACATCCAAGTTTTAAACATAAGAGGAGTCTGCTCAAGTTTATCTCCTCTGAGATACATTTTATTCATGAAATGATTCAGTAAAATATATCTTTATATGATTGAATTACATCAAATATATTGAACATTAAATTCCTTAAATATAGTTGATACTAACTAAATATATCTCCTCTCTATTAACCTTATCATTCACAATTTACAACAGTACCTTATCATTTAGTGGATTTATTAATGTTGTCATTGAAGCTATGTTCTTGCTGAAACTTGAGTACAAATATTGGGTTTTTATTTTATTTGAGCTAATTCTTTGCACTGTCTTCATGGTTTCTTTTCAAACTAATTGATTTCCTCAAGAAGTATTATCTCAAGTGATTAACCTCTATCTCTGACTTTAGAAGTGTTTCAGAAACATTTTATGTTTAAACTGTCTTTTCCCTAGAATTTGTTCTTGTTTTTGCTAAGCATCTTTTTAAAAAAATCCTTAACTTAAAATAAAATTATTTATTAAATCCAAATGCCATAAATGTATAAATTCAAATATGTACGAACATGTACACATGTTTAATACAGCTCTAATTTTGTTGTTCTGACTTTATTAAATCTTATTACAACAACTTGTATGGCCACACCTTATGTGAATGGGGTATAAATACAAATTTCCCACATGGGGGAGGGCAGCAAATATGTTGAACGGTTGTACAATCTAAATAACATAAACATATTAGTTATATGGAATGTGCTTAAACATCATTGGTAAATTGGGGGCACATCAAGAATTGTGTGTAATTATCTACAGAAGAAACAGCAGTGATGGAAGTGGTGAAAGAGACGATGTCAGTAAGCAGATGTTTGAAAATAAATTAGGACTGACCTGTTTTTTTCTTATAATTATTCTACCTTAAAGAGCATGATTATGCAGTCCTAATTTTAGGTGACATCACTTTTAAAAAATTAATAATGAAATGCAACACTTTTGCACTTTTAATTAAACTCTAATTGTTTTGGATCATTCAGACACAATGTACTTCCTTTGTGATAGGAGAGGAATTTTTTGAAGCTTAGGAAAATACTTTTTCTTGAGGTGACAAAGTTATCCTTTTCTTTGCTAGAGGGCATGTATACTCAAGGGAGACATAGAGAGAGGGAAAGTGAGGAATCATGCCTTAAAGGGGGATGGGCATGCTGCAATCCACTCTCTTCTGTTGTCCTGGTGGGATTTGGGGCACCACGCACACACGCCTGGTGTCATTTTCAAGCCACCAGCTCTGGGGCTTGAAGCACTGTTGGTATTATGGGAATCCAAAGCCTTCCTTAACCACCACACTATCTGCTGGTCCAGTGTTTTTACTTTTTAAGTAGTCATATTCATTTTGATCTTTCATCACTAAGCAAAAATATTTACAGAACTAACAAACTGTTTTATAGTGTAGCTAATAACATCTATTTGGATATCATTTTTATATGTATATTTCTTTCAAAGTCGGAATACGAGAAATTCACTTTTTATTATTCTTCATCCCAGTGGAGTTTATCTCAATGTATAGCCAACTTCAAAGTTTATTGTCTCGTCAACTAAATTGGCCACTTATAAAGGGAACAATGTAGCCCAAGTTAATGTTAGAATTTGGGAATTCATAGTTTGTTTCAACTGTCTGTTTGTTTTATTATTAATTCTGAATCTTCTAAAGTATTTTTCATCTAATCTCATTCTGTTGGCTTCATTTTCCAGTTTTGTCTTTCATAAGTAGTTAAAAGTATAAAGTCTGAATTTATTTAAGTGAAAATTTTATGTACTAAATAATCAAAATGTGCAGAAGTAGGTATGCATCTGAAACGATTTAACTGTATATAAAACTGAGGAAAGCAATTGGAATCAGCAGGGGCATGGTGGTTTAGAAGCTGGATTCCCATATGGTCTACTGAAGTTTGATTCCCAGACCCAACAGCTTAAAAATCACACTGCGTGTGTGTGTGTGTGTGCGTGTGTGTGTGCATACCCAAAATTCTGAAAGGAGAATGGAGAAAAAGGGATCGGCATGACAATCCCTTTCCAGGAGGTAGTTTCTCATTTCTCCTTTTTCTGGTGAGCACACATGCCCCATGACAAAACCTACAATAATAATAATAAAAAAAAAAAAACACAAACTGAGAAAAATTTCAAAGAAAAATATAGTGGACCTTTGAATAATAACATGAGAGTTAGGAATGCTGATCTCTGTATAGGCAAAATTCTCCATATAAGATTTTAATGCCCCAAAACTTAACTACTAATGACCTAACGTTGACTTAATGCTGACTCTCACTGAAAGAAAAAATATTTAACTAACAAAAATTTTGTATGATACACACACACACACACACACACACATAATATTCTTATAATAAAGTTGTCTAGAGAAAAAATATATTATTAAAATATCCTTGAATAAGATAAAATATATTTATAGTTACCATACTGTTGTCCAATATATTTATTGGAAAAAACCTTAAGTGAATCCACAAATTCAGACCCATGCTGTTCCATGTAACTATAATGTCATGAAGGAATCCTTTTTTTTTTTTTTTTCTTTAGTCAACTATCAAAATCTGTCAATCTCAAAAAAGTGGTAAAAAGTAAAATTTTACACTGGAAGATGTATCAGTGTTCTGTATTAAGCTAAGGTGTATTCTAAATATATAGTTTTAGAACAATCTCAAGCCTGTCCCCCATAGTAACTGTACACCTAGGTCAGTTCTGGTGACACAGCAGTAGCACATTGTTCCATGATGCTAAAATGACATGGGAGGGTCTTGGATTTGCATCCTGTATGTGCCGGTGTGTACACGTGTATCCAAGTTCCTGGCTGGCTGGCTGAGGTTGCAGGAAGACCCTGCTGGGAGTGACTCTCTCTCTCTCCCTATTTTTCTCTCTCTCTCTAAGATGAAAAAATAAACTTTAAAAAAATATTTATGATAGTATGATAAATATAAATACTATATGTTGTTAATCTTAGATATCCTTGAATATGCTCATGTTTGAGGGTGATACTATTAAAATTATCTTCAAATACATAGTACATTTACCAGAAGTATATAGTGTACCTTTGTTTTTCCTCCACCATGTAAGATAAACTTTTTATTTTTTTAAATAAAAAGGTGACATTTATTTCCATCAGATTTCTTTTTGTAAAGAGAGATTTCTGCTATAAGGTATGTGTTCACACCAGAGAGACAGAGAGACAAAAAGTGAGAAATGACCCCTGGAAGGGGATGGCCATGCCACAATCCTTTCTCCTTCATTCTCCTCCATTCTCCTTTTGGGGGGTTGGGCATGCACACACACACATGCCTGAGTGAGTTTAAGCTGCTGGGTACAAGACTCAAACCATGGTCAGCTACTTGGGAATCCAGTGATATAACCATTACAATATCTGCTGGTCCCACACTCAGATTTCTTGAGAAGCAATTTTTCCAAACACATTAATGCTGTTAACCCCTATACATAGCTTACATAGATATAATCTAATAAATGATATTGTGCATTTCTTTACCTATTTTTTGAAATATATTTATTTATATATTTTACTTAGGACATGAGGGGAGAAAGAAAAGTACCTCCAATAGTGTTTCATGTCATGCTTCTTTCCCCAGGCTTTCAGCTAGCCAGGACTATAGGCACGTGCACAATTGGGGAGCACAGGCTCACCCAGAGACCAAAGCCTGATCTTTCCCATGACTCCGCCATTTCAGATCATTGCATGCTGCTGTGCCACTGCAGCTGGGCCATTTCCCTGTATTTCTGTTTGTTGTTGTTGTTGTTGTTGTTGTTGTTATTATATCCAGCCAAGTAGGAGACAGAAACTTGAGTAGGTTCACCTGTAGTATAAACACTTTTGTCTCAAAGTGCCTGCCCCATGGTTTACATTGAGGACAGAGCTAGTAGGTTGATTTGTTTTTGACTCTAAAATACAATGCACAATTTTACTTCAGCAATAGTAAAGTTTATATTTTTAAAATAATAATTATTCTGCTTTATTCATCAAGTGTTCAGAAATTATAAGAAATTTGAGTATTCTGCACTTAAGGTATTCTGGACATTCCTTTTACTTATTATTTCATTGTTATTTGAATTCACTCATTCTTAAAGTTATCAGTAGAACTCAGAACCTATTTATGTATTTATCCCTGCTTTTCTTAAAAAATAGCTATTTAAAAATACTTTATATGGATTATTGGCATCATTTTTCCTAATCTAAATTTTCTTTTTCACAGGTACTAAATAAATTAGTTTCTTTATCATTTTATACATTGAAACTATGCTTTATAATTTGATGTCTGAATTTATAATATTTTGACAATGTTTCTTAAATATCTTGTAAATTTAAAATTGTAGCCAAAAACAACAGAAGAAGAAGGAAATATAAATGAAGGAAATATCTCAGACAACATCATGCCATTTTCACTCTCTACTCTGCGTTTTTACTTCAGAAAGGACTCATTAAAGTTCATGAACTTGCTGAGCACTTTTTGAATTAGAACCTTATATTCAATCACTGCTATTTTGAATTTCTAAACGTTAGATATATTTTTCCCCATGAAAACTATTTTGTAACATTTATAGATTTCATTAAATTATTACACTACACTTCATAGAAATGGAATGTGAAAATGTTGGAAGCCATCCATGAGGCACTTTAATGTATAATCTACTCAGCTTTTTTCTTCAATAATTTTTATCATTAAACTATTTATAATGAGTAATATATAGGCCTATAACCTAACTGTATAAACTTTCATTACACCAAGTTTAGAGAATATTATTAGTTCAGTATGATTCAGAATGCAAGAAATATATTTGAGTGAATTTTTAACGTAACAATTGTCTTGGATTCTAGAAAAATCATTATTTTTCCAAGAAATAAAATTTCTGATGATTCCTTATCCTAATTCTCAGAATGTCTTTCATTACGTTTTTTATGACCTTTACTAATTCCTGTTATGTGAAAAAATAAATTAAAAAAACTATGGCAATAATAAATCAGTTGTAGAAAATACAGTTGTTAACTACTCGAATGATATAGGAATTTTTATTCTGTTTGTAAATTTATCATTCAAAATGCATTAGAGAATTCATTTATTTCTTGTGAACAAAAACTAGAAAATCCTTAAGATAAAAATTTTTCAATCAATGTTAGTATCACATACATAAGATCATTGAAAGCCCAGAAATATTTGTCCAAGTAAGGAATAAATGGATATAGTCATTCACTACTCACCTTAAGTAAATTATTTATTAGAAGGTTTTCTAGAAACCATCCTAAGAAGAGAAGATCGGGCCAGCAGGTGGAGTGGTGGTTAAGGTGCTGAACTCCCACATGGTCGATTGAGGTTCAAGTCCCAGACTTACAGACTTGAAACACTTGGGGTGCCCAAAATCCTGATAGAAAAATGAAGGAGAAGGGATTGTGGCATGGCCATCCCCACACCCTCCTAGGATGATTTCTCGCTTTTTGTCTCTCTGCTTTTTCTGTCTCTCCCGCAAGCACACATGCCCTATAGCAAAAATCTCTCCAAAAATAGAGAAGATCCTCTACCTTCTGAAAAACATATTGGAAGGTTATAAAATAGATAGATAGGTAGGTATATAGAGATAGATGATAATCTGTACATAGATGCACAGATACAGATGAATAGTCAAAGACATGAGAAAATATAAAAATTATAACCCATACAATGTCATTATAGCCTGATTTTAATAGCTCTGAAAACAGGTCCATAGGCCTCTTTCTTTGTTTGGGATAATTCTTCTTACTGTGTTCAAATTTAGAAATAAACTTATTTCCCATGATTTTTAGCTAAAAATTGTTACAACAAAACCAAAAGATGTTGGCCCCTTGTTGGTTCAAGTCTGCAAATGAACTGTATGTGTGATTCAGAATCCAGGATTAGCTGCCACCACGATACCAGCTCAAGAATGCTGGACTCCCACTTGACTGACTGAGGTTCAAGACAGTTTCTATCACTAGATTACAGAGAGTTTATATTGCCTCACTGACAACATTTTTGGAAGAAAATCCTAGCAAAAAAGCGAACTATTGCATGAAATATTTAAAACATGAAAGGAAGACAAGCAAAGACATAAACAAAAGGAAGACATAAACAAAATACAAAACAGTTCAAATAAAATGGGGAAGAAATCACATTAGATTCTTTTACAAAAATCAAAACAAGCAGACTTTAATCTTCACAAGCATATGTATAGGTTCAAGAAGTCTCAAGACACTTACAAAAAGAATAATAGAGGGAATAGTAATATAAATGGGTTACATCTTCCAGTTAATGTCACTAAGTTTTAAGATAATTTGTTTTACGTAAATAATTTATACACCAATATTCTTTTTTTTCTTTTTTTTTTTTTTGAAGAAGTTTTTGCTATATGGCACATGTGCTCGCCAGACAGACAGAGAGAGAAAGAGAGACAGAAAGTGAGAAACTACCCCCCAGTGGGGGATGGCCACGCCACAATCCCTTCTCCTCCAGTCTCCTCTCGGGATCTAGGGCATGCATGCACATGCACCCAGCGTGAGTTTTAAGCCACCGGGTCCAGGACGTGAACCGTGGTCGACTACGTGGGAGTCCAACAACATAGCCATTATCTCTACTGCTGGCTCTACACCAATATTCTTGATTCTCAATTCTAATCTTGATTGTAGCCCTTTCAATAGTTCAGTATTCCTGGATGAGTTGTTTATTTGATTTGGATTTTAGTTCTCTTTATATAATCACATTTTAGAGGACTTTCAGATATAATAGCAGACCAATGACATTTCTTAGCTATATACTTTTTGTGGCAAAACTTATGAATATTTTAATAGAACCTTATCTAAATAGTAAATAATATTTTGAAATAATGGTGAAATTGTAATGATCTCAAAAGCAATCATTTGGCTGTAATGATTTCTAAAGAAAGTCTAATTTCACACAGAAAAGAACATTTTCCCATCAACTAGTTTCTATTGATATAAATCACTAGTGTCTGCACATTAAAATGGTTAATCTAAATTATAACATGAAAGCCATCCACCATGGTTAGTAATGTATTTTAGTTGAATTAGGAGACAATTTTGTATCAATAAAAAGTGAACAGGAAGTAATGCAATATCAAGCTATGTATGCAGCCAGGTGGAGACATGAGAAAGGTCTCAGGTGTTCCCAGGACCTCTCTGGGCACACTGGACCTCATGCATGTGTTTGTGATCTGGGTTGACTAAGAGTGAGGGTGGATGAGGATGGTGGCAGAAAGAATCTGTAAGGGGTACCAGCAGTTGACCTAATGGCTGTGTTGCTGGTCTCTCATGTAGTCGACGGCGGTTCGAATTCCGGACCCGGTGGCTTAAACTCACACCAGGTGTGTGTGCGTGCACGCCCAAGATCCCAAGAGGAGAATGTTGGAGAAGGGATTGCGGCGTGGCCATCCTCCCTGAGGGTGATTTCTCACTTTCTGTCTCTCGGTCTCTCTCTGTCTTCCTGGCAAGTGCACTCAAAAAACCTCTATGAAGAACCTATTAGGGGTGCCTGTCTGTCTGTCTCTATTATAAGTAAATAAATACTTAAAAAAAAAAAAAAGGCATTCATCGGGGCCAGCATGTGGCATAGTAACTAAGAAGCTGGACTCCCACATGGCTGAGGGTCAAGTCCTAAACCTAGCAGCTTGAAAATCATCCTGTGCATGTGTGTGTTGATGCCCAAAATCCCATGAGGAGAATGGAGGAGAGTGATTGCAGTATGGCTATCCTCTCTATGGGGTGATTTCTCACTTTCTTTCTCTCTGTCTCTCTTTAAGGGTGCATGCACCCTATGGCAGAAACCTACAAAGAAAAAAGAAAGCATTCATATTTATTATTTTAAAATATTTTTCTGTTACTTACTAATGCTTATTAATCATGCTTAAAACTACACAAATCACATTAAGAAGCATCAGAAGCATTCATTTCTTAGTGATGCATACTAATGCTGTATCAGTCTGGTGCATGATATGATTAACTCAACATATATTTTTTTTACCCAATCTCTGTGGATAGCAATGCAATGAATTTGCGAGCTTCGTACCTGATATATAGTCAATTAACAAGAATGAAAATCAGCTTCTGTGTAAGTTAAACCTTTTGCCTAGCAATATTGGTAAAAAGATTTTATCAAGGAATTACAAATTCTCCAATGATCACTATTTATAATGAAATAAACACAAAGATTAGGGAGGGAATCTGTATTGAAATTTGAATAAATATCCACCCTTGATATATGACAATAAATGTCGAGTTTTAATAGATAATCTTAATATATTTTCACTAATTATCTTATTTTATTTTGTACTGCTCACCTACCAGAGCAGAAATTCAAGCTGTTTGCCATAAAAGAGGAACACATACACAAACTGCATTTGTTTTCATGGAGGCCACAGTATTGAAGATAAAAATAATTATTAAAAGGCAACCATATAAAAAAGTGCATGAATAATCAAAGAGCTAAACATGCAATTTCTAAATTTGACATTAAAATGCTTTGGTTTTAACTGTTTTATTATTTTTTAAAATTATTTTATTTAACTTTATCTATTTATTTATTTATTTTTAATTTGACCAGAGAAGGGCAGAGTGAGAGAGCAAGAGAGAGTGAGAGAGAGAGAAAGCAAGCCACCAGGTCCAGGACTTGAACCATGGTCACTCATGTGGGAGTCCAGCACCCCTAACCAGCATGCCACCTGCCGGTATCTAACTGTTTTATTTTTAATTAATGCAATTCATTGTTAATGGAAAGTACATTTTCCATCTTGCTAAATGTACCACAGTTACAGTTTAGAGTTCATAAAAATAAACTACTTGATATTATAAATACAATAATAAAGTAACCTCAAACTATTTAATTGTTTTCTCCTTTGCATAGATTAATAGATAGAAAGATAAACATATACCAAGATGCCTATTTAATTACTAACAGAAAATATTATTTCAAAAAAATTTTTGGACTATTCTTGTTTTGTTTTTTGAAATTCTAAAATCGTGTGTTTCAAATGGCAGTCTTTGTTGAAAACTAGAGTTTTTCTTGAATAGGCATAACATTTCAAAGGGTACAAAAAACTTCCAAAAAATATGTGGCCTTTCAAACTCTTCTTCTCCATCCTAGTGACAAACTGAGAACATCCTTCTGACGTTACTGTCGTTTTGTTCTCCATAATGCTGGTTACAATTTACTTCAGGAAGACATGAAGGACTGTTCTTTACAATAGCTGCAGTGAGAGAAGATTGTGTTTTTTAACTGTCTTTTTTTCCAAGATAAATGGAGCAGGTGTAGAGGAATTAATGAAGCAACTGCCAAATTGCAGGGGTCATTGGTGTGTTGAAAGCTATAAATTAGCCAGGTCTTGTGGGAAATTACCCTCTACCTCTATGGAGATTCTGCTGTTTCTAAATTCAAGTTCAAGACAAGAGAAAAAGCCATTTTAAAGTGGAAAATAAAAATATTGGTTAACTTTCCTTATTTGGGGGTAATTCTAAGCAAAAAAGTAGATACAGTAGTATTTATAAATATTAACTGCAACATGAACACTACCAATGTAACTATAACTAAATTTAATTTATTCTATAAAAGAAAATAAAGTGTGCTTTTTAAAAACATGTATTTCTATAGGTAAGAGCACTTTAAAACTACCAAGAATATAGTGTAAGCTGGTGGGGACCAGCAAATGGTATAATGGTTTCGTCGTTGGACACCCACATAGTTGATGCTGGTTTAAGTTCAGGACCCAGTGGCTTAAAACATGCTGGATGTGTGTGCGTGTGTGCCCAAAATCCCAAGAGGAGAATGGAAGAGAAGAGATTGCAGAATGGCTATCACCCCTGGGGGTTAATTTTTGACTTTCTGTCTGTCTGTCTCTGTCTCTCCACACCCTATAACAAAAATCTCTCTCAAAACAAGAACACACCAAAAAAAAACCAGTATAAACTGGTGTTCACAAAGGGCAGGTACCAGATTCATTTGTGGACCTGGAAGCCATGTACTAACATGTTTGAGCCTGGACAGTTTGAGAAACATACTGGGTACATGAATTTGTGCCCAGGATCCTGGTGAGCTGGACTGGAGGAAGGAGATTCTGGCCTGTACAAACCCTGTGGAGGTGTTCTCGCTTGTGTTCTATTATGAATTAAAATAAATAAATAAATAAATAAATGGCAAAAGTTACAATGGAGTAAATTAATAAATTTAATGCAATTGTTTGGAAGAATAGTTGCACAACAGATGCATTTACAAATTATGTCAATTCCTTAGAGAACTTAGAATTTTAGCAGTTTGAATGCACATAAATCATTGCAAAATAATTTTATAATAAAATATTCTAAAAATGAGGCAATGATGTTTTATTGCAAAATGAAGCAAACAAACATTATGCATATATTGCATGTATCTGTAGCTAAAGGTCAGATGTGTACATTTGTAATCATCATTATTCTCAATTAAGGTCATACTACCATTGTCCATGTAAGCCCACTCTAGTTTTCTAATTTTTTTTAAATTTTTTTAAATACCTATCTATGCTATTTCCCTCTTTTCTAAAGTATATATGCAACATATTTGATAAGTGTATAGTAAATCGCATAAATATACAACAAATAGAATCGGTATCTTTGAATATACAGTTGTTGGGGGGGGTATTTTTTTATTTTTAAAGATTTTTCCTACAGGGTGCATGCGCTTGCCCAGAGAGACAGAGAGAAACAGCGAGACAGAAAGCAATAAATCACCTCCCTGAGGGGATGGCCACACTGCAATCCCTTCTCCTCCATTCTCCTCTCAGGATTTGGGGCAAGCAGGCACACATGCCAAGCCTGAGTTTAAAGCCGCCAGGTCTGGAACTCGAACTCTGTTCAACTACACAGGAGTCCAGCGATGCAACCATTACACCATCGGCTCCTCCCAGAGTAGGAATTTGTGTATGCTTTCATTTTAATTTGTGATTTTGAAAAACATTTCCTTTTTGTTTTGTTTTGCTTTGTTTTGTTTCCGTTTCCTTTTTGTTTTGTTTTGTTTTTATGTTCAGCATTATGTCTTATAGCATCACGTAATCTACTACCATCAGGTAATGCAACTTTATGTGCTTTATTCATGTTCTGTTTATAATTGCTTAGCATGTTGCTTTGTGCACGTTCATATTGCACTGAGAAGGAAGTCCCATAAATCTTCCTTGTAGGACCAGGGCAATCATTTCCATTTGCATGTGTGCAGGAGTGAACTGCTGAACTGAAAGGAAAGTCCCATAAATCTTCCTTGTGGGACCAGGCCAATCATTCCCATTTGCATGTGTGCAGGAGTGAACTGCTGAATCCGTGCTACATATATTTTGACTTGCTCTTCATGTACTATATTAGTTGGCTATATTTTCCCTGTAACTGTAGATGGTCTTTTTTTCCTTCTAATTTAGTGATGCATGTTAATGTTAATAATCATTAACTTAGTTTATCAATTTTTGTATCTATGTACATTTTTAGTTTATGTGCTTTGATTAAAATAATTTGTTGATGTTCCATTTGGCTTTACAGTTGTGTTAAAAATAACAGAAGTAATAATAGAATAAGAATCAAAACTTTTTTAAGCTTGTTTCTTCCATCAGAAAGAGAGGCAGAGAGAGAAAGAGATAGGCACTTCACAGCATTTTAATGCCTCTATCCTACCCTGGAGGGGTCAGGGGAATGCGTATGTACATGAACATGGGACATTTCCAAATGGTGTCAGAATCACAAAGTGTTGCTTTAGTGCTACATCATGGAGCCTGATGCAAGAATCAAAACTCTTGTTTGAAAATACAGAAAAGGGTTTCTGGAGCCTACTTTTTCCTTTTGACTGGTATCACAAGGGCTTTACTATATTAACTGACACAATTTTAATTTATCATTTATTTTTTAGAAGTCTGCAACATTTTTAAATGTGCTTTTATTTTTTTTTTTTGCTTCTAAGTTTAAGAATATTTTTCACTGTCTTCATTCTTCCAACTGCTTTTCTGAAGACATCAGCTGTTAATTTTATTGCTTCATATTTGAGTGTAACACATTATTACTATAGGTATATAGGGATTTTGGTATTTCTTTCTTTTTTTTTAATAGCTAGAGACTGTTTGCACTCATCAGAGAGACAGAAACAGAAAGACAGAAGGAGAAAGAAAATAAGAACAAAAACATCCAATTGGATGTAGTCATGGTCAAATTCCTTCTCCACCATTTCTCTATCTAGTTGAGTTTGGGGGCACACATGCATACTTGCCCAAAATGCTTTTCAAGCCACTAGGGCTGGGCTTCAAACCACAGTTGCCCATGTAATATTCAGCTCATTTAATTACCAGGGTATGTTTCAGATCTGCTTAAATATGTTTATAGCACTTTTTAAATGTTTAATTTTTAGAATTTTACTGTCATATATCTATGTGTAGTTATCTTTGTATTTATCCTACAGATCTTCATTCTTCCAACTGCTTTTCTGAAGAGATCAGCTGTTAATTTTATTGTTTCATATTTGAGTGTAACATATTATTACTATAGGTATATAGGGATTTTGGTTTTACTTTTTTTTTTTTTAATAGCTAGAGACTATTTGCACTCATCAGAGAGACAGAAACAGAAAGACAGAAGGAGAAAGAAAATAAGAACAAAAACATCCAATTGGATGTAGTCATGGTCAAATTCCTTCTCCACCATTTCTCTATCTAGTTGAGTTTGGGGGCACACATGCATACTTGCCCAAAATGCTTTTCAAGCCACTAGGGCTGGGCTTCAAACCACAGTTGCCCATGTAATATTCAGCTCATTTAATTACCAGGGTATGTTTCAGATCTGCTTAAATATGTTTATAGTATTTTTTAAATGTTTAATTTTTACAATTTTGCTGTCATATATTTATGTGTAGTTATCTTTGTATTTATCCTACAGGGGATCCTCTACTTTTTAATCAATCTGTTTCTTCATTTCTTCTTTGAATCCCCTCTTGTATCTCCATCTTGGTCTAATGTATTTATTTTTAACTGATTTATTTTTAATATTTTTAATTTTATAAATCTATTTTATATTTAATTGCACATCTTTGTGCAACAAAATATGTTTTTTCAAATTATGAATGGAGTGCATAATAAACAAATGAAGGTTATTATTGTATTATTTCCTTTTTTTCTGTATTCACCATTTTCCAGAAGAACATTAGATTACATTGCAACCTTCAATTTTCATTCTACGAGGTTTATTTTTATTTATTTATTTATTAATTTTTTGGAGAGATTTTTGCTGTAGGGCGTGTGTGCTCGCCAGACAGAGAGAGACAGAGAGACAAGAAGCAAGAAATCACCCCCCCAGGGGGTATTTCCACACCGCAATCCCTTCTCCTGCATTCTCCTCTCGGGATTTTGGGCACTCACGCACAGGCACCCAGCGTGAGTTTTAAGTCACCGGGTCCGGGCCTCGAACCACGGTCGACTACATGGGAGTCCAGCGACATGGCCATTATGCCAACTGCTGGTCCCTGATAGGTTTATTTTGATATATATAAATATATTTATTTACATATTCCCTACATTCTCTCATATGCATGTGTGTGCGTGTGTGTACACCACATTTCTTACTGCATTTATTTGGTCTTTTGCTTTTGCAGTTTGAATATTTTTTCTGTTTTGTTTGATTTTGTTTTCTAAATGTATATTGTGTGTCCACCTGCTGCTATTCTATGTGTTTAATTCAGGTATTGTATTTTTCTCTGTTAGGATATGGTTTTGATTTTTTAAGATCTACAAAATTTCTGGTAAAAATTTCCTACTTTTTGTCTATTTTATCCATTAGTTTATCTATTTTTTTAAAATATAATAAGCATAGTTATGTCAACTTTTTAATTCTAACCCCAAAATCCTGACAATTTTTACATTTGCTAATATTGTTATTTTTTTGTCTAAATTATCTGTGAACTCTTAGTCTATTTTAATTCTTAGTATTTGGTATTCAAATTTTTATAATATTTTATAAATTAGATATAAAAAGTTACAGTTACAGTGCGATATTCAAATGTTTTCATTCACTAGAAAAGAGTCACCTGTTGTTATGTAGATAGAGTGAGGACATGCTCATTTCATTTCAAACATGGATATAACTGCGTCAGAGCAGAACCGAAATTTGAGGAATACCTGGTATGCTTTGCTTCATTTCTGTTCTTTTTTTTTTTCAAGATTGTTCTTTTTTTAAATTTAAATTTATTTATTTATATTCATTTACTATACATCATTACAGCATACAAAATGAGATTTCCCATTCAGAATACATCCAGTATATTGGCTCAATCAAGCACAACAACATATGTGTCATCAACAAATAATTTTCCATTTCTTATTTTCTGTATAGTTTGCATTTTTTTTTTTTGCCATCCTTGATTCCCTATCCCTTACCCTCTGCCGTGTCCCCCCCTCCTCCCACATTGTCTCTGGTTTCCATGGTTGCTTTCTATGCCTTTCTCCCCCATTTAATTGATTCACTAATGAACTTAATTAGTCTAAATATTTCCACTAGCAACCATAGGATCTTGGGCTTTTGATTGAGACCCTATCTGATTTTGGTGACCTTATCCCTGAAGGACTACAGAACGTTTGTTGTTATCATTAAGCATTTCCCAGTCTATATTTTCAGTTCCTTACCCCAGTGCAGAATAAAGATCTTGCCTCTATCTGTAGGTCAGGACAAGTTCTGCTTTGCTTCTTAAGCACAGTTATAACACAGGACGTTTTCATGTGCCTTTAAAAGAACTCTTTTTTTTTTTTTTGAGAGACGGATGTTTGTTATAGGGTGTGTGCACTCACCAGAAAAGAGATAGAGAGTGAGAAATCACCCACCATGAGTGATAGCCAAGCAGCAATTCCTATACCTCCATTCTTTTCTTGTGATTTTGGGCACACATGCACATATGCCCGGCATGAGTTTTTATAAGCTGCTAGGTCTAGGGCCTGAAGTCCAGCAACATAACTATTACACCAACTGCTGGATCCAAAAGAACTCTTAAACGGGTCCCTGGACTCTTGGATAGTCCCAGATAATATTCTGTGATGGGGTTTAGGCATATAGTTGATATTCCTCAAGTCTTGACACTTCAATTACTAAATGCTTCCCTGTTTTTTGGTTCTCTCAGCATATTTTCTCTGCTTGTACAGAGTGTCATCCCATGCTCATGCACAGAATTGGAAAAGGAACCCAGTTTAATAGACAGAAACCATGTTGGTGAGCATCAGTAAGTTTAAGACTGAAGTACTTTCTAGACTTTCTTGAGTAAAGTATAAATTTCTAAGATCCATTAAACAAGTAGTGAAATTTATAGTCTTCTAACTAAATTAGGTAGATAGAAATTAGTTTTAGTTTCAACAAATTCAGCTCAGAATTTGGCATGAAATGGGTTGATACTAATTTTGTTAAAAATACACATATTTAGAGTATTGTTATTTTCCTACTTGTGTATAAATGACTTTTAATCTACTAGCATTACTCATTTCTAAACAGTAAAACACATTGATTTTACTCATCTCTTACCAACAGATATATTACTATTGTATATTTCAATAACTCAAAATTATTAGTTATTTACAATGTGATTACTTCTTTATTTTTAAGAGATATTTTTGCTATAGGGTTCATGCATTCAACAGAGAGATGGACAAAGATAGAGAAAGTAGAAATCACCCTCCAGCAGTATGATCATGCTGTCATCCTTCCTCCTTCATTCCCCTCTCAGGATTTTGAGCACACCTGCACACATATGCACCTGGTGTGAGTTTCAAGCTACTGAGTCTGGGAATCAAACCATGGTCAGCTATATGGAAATCCAGCAATGTAACCATTACTTCATCTGCTGATGCCAAGAGTGATTTTTTTTTAAATATTTTCTAGTATGGTTTTTTTCTTTTTTTTTTTTTCTTTTTTTAAGAGAGATTTTTGCCATAGGGTGCATGCACTTGTCAGAGAGAAAGAGAGAGACAGAAAGACTGAAAGTGAGAAATCACCCTTAGGAGAAATGGCTACACTGTAATCCCTTCTCCTCCACTCCATTCTCTTCTTGGGATTTTGGATATGCACGCATGCACCCTGCATAAGCTTCAAGCTGCTAAGTCCAGGACTCAAACTGTGGTTAGTCAAGTGGGAGTCCAGTTATGTAACCATTACACCATCTGCTGTTCCTTACTTTTATCATTAATTCTTAAATTTGTCATTTTATCTACAATAGTTTCCTTTTGTTTTGCTTTATTTCATTATTTATTTTATTAATTGATTTATGTTCATTTAATTTTCCTGGGAGAAAATTCTTATATTTTTAATTTGGTAAAAATATCTAGAAAATATTCTTATAACATACTTACATTGGTTACAAAATCCTTTCCAGAAGTTTATGTTCTTTTATCACACAAGATAACGTTCCATTTTTTTAGATGTTAGTATAACTTATCAACGAAAGTAAACTATGTTTTTCTTTTATATTACATTTAAGCCTTAATACAGGTTTCAAGGGACCAGCAGTTGGCATAATGACTATGTCGCTGGACTCCCGTGTAGTCGACTGTAGTTCGAGTCCTGGACCCAGTGGCTTAAACTCACACTGGGCACATGTGTGTTTGTGCTCAAGATCCTGAGAGGAGAATAAAGGAGAAGGGATTGAGGCCTGGTCCTTTCTCTTGAGGGGTGATTTCTTGTTTTCTGTCTCTCTGTATCTCTGTGTCTTTCTGGTGAGTGCACACACCCTATAGCAAAAACCTCTCCCCCCCAAAAAAAATAAATAAATAAATAAATAAATAAATCCTAAGAAGTCTTTTAAACTCTTTTTTTTTTTTAATAGAATTTTTGCTGTAGAGTATGTATGCTTGCTGGAGAGACAGAGTAAGACAGAAAGTAAGACATCACTACCCAGGGGTGATGTCCATGCCACAATTCCTTTTCCTATATTCTCCTCTCGTGATTTCTGGTATGCACACACACCCAGAGTGAGTTCTAAGCCACCAGGCAGGGACTCAAACTGCAGTCCACTCCCTGGGAGTCCAATGACATAACCATTATGACATCTGCTGATCCCTGCAACTATTTTGTCAAGTCCTTGCTTCTATTTTGAATCTTCAGTCTTAGATTAGAAAGGAGAAGCCTGTGAAGTCTGCCATATTGTCACAAACTATTTCAATCGTGTTCATGGAGCAAATTGTGTGCTACATACTGTGGGGAATAAAGACAAATAAGTTACATATGGCTCCTACAAAGAGGAAGTTTTGTTTTTGAAAATCCTTTACGCTATATCATCTTTAAAGGAATAATAACAGTAGATATGAGCATTCTTGTCTTCAATGACCTCAACTGAAGAATGGAATAATTATTGTTAAAAAGTTCTGATAACATATCCTATTCATTTCACAAGTTCTGTATTTTTTATGAAGCATTAGTAATCCCCAAATATGCAACATTAGGAAATATATTTCTGTATGACTATTTATGTTTTCTTGGTATTATCTTTCCAAGTATCCTTATATTAATTATACTGTCTTATTAAGGAAAATTCTAGAAAAATGTGTGTGGCAAAACATTTAATTGGCAATGATTGTTATTTGTATTAACAAATATTAAAATAGTTTTTATTATTATTTTAAAAATATGAGAAAAGTCAATGAAATAACACAACCTGAAGACGCATTTTTCTGTGTTTCATGTATCCTAAAAGAAAGTTTTAAATATACATCTTACTAATTTAGAGTTATTCAGGGAATTTAAGTTATTCCAGGTTCTAAAAATTTAAAGGCTTCCCAAGCCAGGATATGAAAGAAAGAAATTGTATGTATCCACTTAATATATACCAACTATCCACACTTAATGGTAGAGATTGAAATATTGGAGGGCATAAAAGCAATGGTAATAGTGAAGACAGTGTGGAATGGGCAGGAGAAGGGAAGAGCATAGAGAAGGGTAGCAAGAGAACAAACAGAGAGGCAGGACATTAGTGGGGCACGGAACTGGTTGATTACCTGCTGATGATGACATGTACAGTGGTCTCAACTGGACAGGTTTGAGAAGAATTTCAGATTTTGTAAAGTTCTTTAAACAATCCAAATGATATGTAGTCTTTGAATATTTTAAAAAAAGGATAATGATAATAATAATAATAATCTGAAAAAAATGATGAAAAGCTACTTGATGATGATGTGGATAATAATTTCTTTGTCTTGATTGATATGCATGGTATTCCTACTGGAAAAATAAATGTAATACTCTGAAAAGATATATGTGATTCAATGTAACATAAAAAATGATTATGAGAATAATAAATGTTTAAAATGTATAGCCTTCCTTATATATGTTTTATTGTAGTGTCCATAGATTATCTCATGGTTTATATTATTCCAAATTCAGATATAATTTCCCTATTTCTTTATATCTGAAATTGGAAGTAGCCAAGTGGCAACACTCTGTATAAAGAATGATTCCTGTGAGAATTTTCCAGATTGCTTTTTGTTTGAATAAGATGCGATATCCTAAGATTTCAGTTCTATATTATTTTCTTGATAAAGAAATTGTTATACAATCTTATACAATGATGCAGAAAATATTTAGTTTCCTCTTAAGTTTATAGAATCCTGTCGAGTTATAAATAAATTTGATCAGATTTTAGAGGACTAGTATTCATATTGTAATTTTTTATGTATGGGTTTTTTTCATTAATTTGTTGTTTTTGTTTTTGTTTTTGTTTTTTTGAGAGATTTTTGCTATAGGGCACATGTGCTTGCCAGACAGACAGAGAGAGACAGAGAGAGACAGAGAGACAGAAAGCGAGAAATCACCCCCCACGGGGGATGGCCACGCCACAATCCCTTCTCCTCTATTCTCCTCTCAGGATCTTGGGCACGCATGCACACGCGCCCGGCATGAGTTTAAGCCACCGGGTCCGGGACTTGAACCACAGTCAACTACATGGGAGTCTAGTGACATAGCCATTATGCTAACTGCTGGTCCCATTAATTTCTTGTTTTTGAGCAAACATCTCCTCGCATGTTAAGTGCATAACTTTTGTCTTTATAGCATTAGTAGTCGTTAATGACAGATATGGTAGGACAGAGAATTACTAATAAACTAACCTAACAAGTACTGAGTCAGACATTAATAAAAGTGTCTTAAAAAGTGTGCTCCTGGGCCAGGAGGTAGCATTGTGGTGATTTTTATTATTTTAACTAGGGAGAGAGAGAGGAGGAAATTGAGAAAGAAAAGCACAGGTCTGTGACTTGAACTGCGATCAACTATGTGGGAGTCCAGCACCTTAACCAGTATGCTACCTGCTGGCCCCACCATTAAGGTGCCGGATTCCTACAGTTAAAGTCCCAGACTCAGAGGATTGAAAATCAAATTAAGAGAAGAGAATGGAGGAGAAGGGATTTCAGCCTGGCTATCTACCCTGAGGGATGATAACTCACTTTCCCTCTCTTTCTCTGTCTCCAGAGAGTACACACATTCTATGGCAAAAAACTTCAAAAAAAAAAAAGTATGTTGCCATTAGATGTAGAGGAAAAGTGAAAGAAATACTGTGTTAAAGTTAAATAGATTTCTCGGGCATCAGTTGACATGCTGGTTAAGGTGCTAGACACCAACAAAGTTGATTGCAGTTCAAGTAGCAGACCTGTGGTTTTCTTTCTCACTTTCCTCCTCTCTCTTTCCCCATCTCAATAAACATGATAATAAAATAAAAATAAATAAATAAAATTAAATAAATAATCATTTAAAACAATTAAATAGATTTCTTTCTGTAAGATGGCCAAAAATACTCAAATTTAATAATAGTTATTGCAAATATGTAATCAAGGATCTAAATGAAGCATAGGAAAATGGCACATTATGGGCCAAATCCATTCAGTAGCTTGTTTTAGTACATTCCATAAACCAAGAATAGTTTTTACTTGGTTATTGTGCTGTGTTTAAGAAAACAGAAGAATCTGTAATAAGACTGAATATAGCCCACAAAGGCTAAAACATTTATCGTTTACTATAAGTTCCTTTACCTAAAAAGTTTAGTGATCTCTAGACCAAACAATATTTTTTAGTAAAAATTTTACTGAAATGAAATTTACATACTATATTAGTTCATCATTTTAAAAAGTGCAACCTGGTGGGACCAGCAGTTAGCGTAATGGCTATGTCGCTGAACTCCCATGTAGTCGACTGCGATTGGAATCCCGGACCCAGTGGCTTAAACTCATGGTGGGTGCATGTGCATGCGTGCCCAAGATCCCAAGAGGCGAATGAAGGAGAAGGGATTGCGGTGCGGACATGTCCCCTGGGGGGTGATTTCTCACTTTCTGTCTCTCTGGAGAGTGTATGCGCTCTGTAGCAAAAACTTCTCAAAAAAAAAAAAAATGTGCAACCTGGTAGTACTGAGAATATATAGAAATTTGTTATAGTCACCACCAATTTTAAATATTGTGTTACCCCAAAAAAACCTATTTGCAAGTCCCAGAATCTCTCCCTCACACAGTCCTTGGCAACAACTAATTTCTTTGCTTTTTTTGTTTTTGTTTTAGTTTTTGTTTTTGTTTTTTGGAGATTTTTTTTTTTTTTTTTTTTTTTTTTTTTTTTTTTAAGGGAGATGTTTGCTATAGGGTGTGTGCACTCTCTGGAGCGACAGAGAGAGACAGAGAGACAGAGAAATTACCCCCTGGGGACACGCTGCAATCCCTTCTCTTCCATTCTCCTCTCAAGATCTTGGGCACACGTGCACATGTGCCTGGTGTGAGATCCAAGCTGCAGGGTCTGGGACTTGACTTGAACCGCAGACGACTACATGCGAGTTTAGCGACATAGCCATTACCCTAACTGTTGGTCTCATAGCTAGTTTATTTTCTGATCCAAACTATGAATTTGTTTTTCAATGAACATTTTGTATAAATTGAATGATACAATGTGTAGGATTCCTGACAGGCTTCCTTCACTTAGTATAAAGTTTTCAAGATTCTCCTGTGTTGTAGATTGTGACAGTACTTCATTCATATTTATTGCTGAATAATTTTCTATTGTATGCATTTGCTGCATCTTGTCTATTCAGTTATCTTTTGAGGTCTATTTTGATTTTTTCCAACTTGAGGATATTATGAATAGTCCCACTATCAACATTGCTGGCTGTATGGCTTATTATGAGGACATATATTTTAATTATATATACTATAAAAAAAATATATATATAAAATTATATATACATAATATATATAATGCATATTTAAATATTATTGCATACTCAAATCCTTTGCATATTTTTTTAACTGAACTATATTTTCTATGGATAATTCTTTATGTATTCTAGATATAATTGTTTTTAGATACATGATTTGAAATGTTTTCTTGTACTCTTTTGCTTGTCTTTTCACTTTCCTGATGGTATTCCTTGCAGCATAAATTTATCTTTTATTTTAGATGTTATTGCCTTAGGGCAGTGCACTTGCCAGAGAAAGAGAAACAGAGACAGTGACAGGGAAAGTGAGATATCACCCCCAGGGTGGATTGCTACACAACAATCCCTTCTCCTCCATTCTTCTCCCAGGATCTTGGACACACACGGATGGACTCCTGGCATGAGTTTGAAGCCACCAGGTCTGGGAGTCGAAGCACTGTTGGCCATGTGGGAGTCCAGCAACACAGCTGCTACAAATTTATCTATTTTTACCCATTTGCAGTATCCTATGTAGTTATGTTACTGTCTTTTTTTTTTTCCTTTTTTTTTTTTTTGAGAGGTTTTTGCTATAGGGCACATGCACTCTCCAGAAAGACAGAGAAACGGAGAGACAGAAAACGAGTAATCACTCCCAGTGGGGATGACCACGCTGCAATCCCTTCTCCCTCATTCTCCTCTTGAGATCTTGGGCACGCACGCATATGCGCCCGACATGAGTTTAAGCCGCCAGGTCCCGGACTCGAACTGTGGTCAACTAACATGAGAGTCCAGCGACATAGCCAGAAAGCCAACTGCTGGCCCCTTACTTTTTTCATGATAGATGAGACACAAATTTTACAGAGCTAAGCCACATCTAGTAATTCACAATCATGTGTTCTTGAACAAATGAGTTTGAAAGTTTCTCTACTAAAGTTTAAACAAACATGCATAAGAAAGAATATATCAAAGTTACTGCACTTATACATGTCAAATTATATGGCACAGTAGAAATAACAAAAAGTATGGCAGCTATTGCTCATGTATTAAGTGTAAACTTGAACTTTTCTTAATATAAATAATAGAATTTCAAAGCAACACTCAAGAGAAACACACTATATTTCAGTGGGGAGCAATAGTACTCGATGTAAGTTATTTTATTGTCCTTAATTTAGCTTTTAACACCTTGCAAATAATTTGGTATTTCTACCATAGATCACCTTAAAAATGTCCTGTTTCAGCCTGTGGTTCATTAGTGAGCTTATGTTCTACACAGACATTATTTTTCAGTCTGTCCTAAATTAATTTGATGGAGTTTGGGTAATATGACCACATTACGTAATATGACCACACCACAGCACCAAGTTGATAGTTTGCATAGGAGCTGATTTAGAAAGAATTTGAGAACATTTTTATTTGATGTTTAGCACTATGTCTTACATTATTTTCTTCTCATGCCAGGTGCTTATATGGCTTATTAAGAATTTATAAAGAGATATTTGAAGCCCTAGTGTGTGAATTTATAGCTTTCTGAAAGGAAATATTTAAAATATCTCACTAAATATATTTATTTGGACAATTTTTCTTGAATTAAAAAAATCCCTCTTATTTTTACATTAGAATAATGATTCAACACTTCCATTTTATTTATCATGATATGGGTTAAATAAATGTAGTGATTCTCAAAATAACCTAGTGAGGCTGCAGATTAAGTATAATGACCAAAGAAAATAGTTATGTCCAAGGCCAAAGAGTGAGAAGAAAAATCTGGCTGTGAATTCAGTCTTTGGATTCCAGTGTCCCGAAGGCTGCATCAGGAGGTGAGGATGAGAGCAAAAACTTCACCTTTATTTAGCCAGAAATCTAATTTACTCTGTAGTCTATGCAGCAAAAGCTTTACAATCCTTTTTTTTTGTCTTTTCATTTTCCAGTCTGATAAAACACACACCTTAATCATAACCTTCAGTGTTACCAGAGCATGATTTCCCCCCAATCACTGGGACTACATTTGAGCTTCGGGATAAAGATAATGCCAGACTATGTCATCATATGAGACACACACCAGCTCAAAGCTGTAAGAGAGTAACAGGGTTAGAAACAGAGCTCAGAGACAAGGGCATGTAAACTGATATTTACATTTTCATACGTACAAACGCAACTGCAAACTGCATGAACAAGTGAGCAAAAGAGAGTCCTTCTGTCATTTATATCTGGTCAAGTAACAGTGGGCAATTTGGAAACTACCCTTGCATTAAAACAAAGCAAAACGAATAGCTCGAAATTCTAAATAAGATAGAAATCGACAAGTCAATGAAGATGACTAAAAAAAAGGGGAAGTATTAAAATAAATTGATAGAAACTGAGGAGAAAATATTACTTCTTGTGTTTCATCTTGGAATATCACTCAAAATGATCTGGAAACATTTTATTAGAATGAATATAAGTTGCTGAGAATTCTTATGTAGTACAAAAAATAATTTTCTTCTCAATTCCAGTTTTATTCTGATAAATTATTGCTCTTAGCACTGGTTGTTGTGAAATATTATAGTCCTGTTTTTATGCATCAGTTGTTGAAATGTTTGTGTAGATTTATAAAGATAGATCAATATACTTCCATCTAGCAGTTCCACTATTGACAGTTAATAGTTTTTTCCACGACTTTGTTCCTTAAAAATGTCAGTAAATATTTCATCTATATTTGGTGCAATGACACTGTTTATACTAGATAAATTTTCAAAAGGTAATAATGTAGAGAAGGATTTCTGTATCTCACTATCATTAGATCAATTTCTAAACTGTCTCTCAGGATATTTGGAGTGTTTAAATATATTTTGTTCTGGAAGTCTGTGTTCCTAAATGAAAGGCATAACACTATATTAAAAGTACTCTAACTTTCATGATCAATGAAGCAAAAGTGACTCCATTTACAGAAAGAAAAATAAAAGGTTCCACATTGCTTCCAAGTGAGAGATACTTCATACTGACTTCGGGTTCTCTTTGTGATTGACATGAAACATGTGCATGTGAACAACACGAAAAAAGCACTTTGCAAGATTTTGTGCATATAATTTTTTTCAGAGCTTAATACTTTATCTATTCCCAACATATGATTTGGTTTTATTGAAAGCGTTATGTTGATTCTATTGTAAATGAAAGGAAATATCACATATGAAACACAGATGAAAGTTAATTTATAAAGAGATATTTGAAACCCTAGTGTGTGAATTTATTGCTTTCTTAAAGAAAATATTGAAAATACCTCACTAAATATATTTATTTGGACAATTTTTCTTCAATTAAGAAATACCTCTTACTTTTACATTAGAATAATGATTCAGCATTTCCATTTTATTTATCATGATATGGGTTAAATAACTCTGACTTATTGAATAACTTTTGAGAATTAGCAAATGGCAAGAATAATTTTCTTCCTTCTTGAGAAACTAATTTCTAACTTCTGTACTTATCTCTTTTCAGATCAAATACACATGAAAAATAGACATCTGTATTGAGATGATAAAAATAACAGAATTATCCATTTTGTTATTCTTGTAATAAATTTGAGGAGTTACTGATAATGTCATACTCATCTATTTATTTTTAAGAAATTTTCTGTGCCTATGTTATTCAACTTTTGACTTAGTCAAATAATTTTATTAAAGTTCCCTTCTGAAGAGTTGCATTAAAATTTGAGAATCCTGTTGTTTATAAATTTATAAAATGATCCTGAAACTTCTAAATCAAATTGAAATAAAATAATTCTAAAATAAGTTTTATTTAGTTAAATGTTTGAGGTTTGACAATCAAATTAATAAATTAATATTTGCATTCAATACTTAATTTTCAAAAACTACAAAAAACTCAAAACAACTTCACAGTGCTTTCAATATTTTAAAATTAATGTAATAGCAGCAGTTTATGGAGTGAAACTTTCTAATGTAGAATTAATTTGCCTGACTCCATATGATCAGGAATCATGTCCCATTAATAAGGACTGAAACACCATGCTGTAGTTTGAATGTCCCATCTCCGAAATCCAAGTGTTGTCATGTGATGGTGTGAAGAGATGGGTCCTTCGAAAGGTGAGTAAGCCACAAGGGCATCCCCTCTCAAGGGTGGAATAATTGTCTATAAACAGGGGCTTAATGGAGGAAATTTGGACTTCGGGTTCTCTTTGTGATTGACATGAAACATGTGCATGTGAACAACACGAAAAAAGCACTTTGCAAGATTTTGTGCATATAATTTTTTTCAGAGCTTAATACTTTATCTATTCCCAACATATGATTTGGTTTTATTGAAAGCGTTATGTTGATTCTATTGTAAATGAAAGGAAATATCACATATGAAACACAGATGAAAGTTAATTTATAAAGAGATATTTGAAACCCTAGTGTGTGAATTTATTGCTTTCTTAAAGAAAATATTGAAAATACCTCACTAAATATATTTATTTGGACAATTTTTCTTCAATTAAGAAATACCTCTTACTTTTACATTAGAATAATGATTCAGCATTTCCATTTTATTTATCATGATATGGGTTAAATAACTCTGACTTATTGAATAACTTTTGAGAATTAGCAAATGGCAAGAATAATTTTCTTCCTTCTTGAGAAACTAATTTCTAACTTCTGTACTTATCTCTTTTCAGATCAAATACACATGAAAAATAGACATCTGTATTGAGATGATAAAAATAACAGAATTATCCATTTTGTTATTCTTGTAATAAATTTGAGGAGTTACTGATAATGTCATACTCATCTATTTATTTTTAAGAAATTTTCTGTGCCTATGTTATTCAACTTTTGACTTAGTCAAATAATTTTATTAAAGTTCCCTTCTGAAGAGTTGCATTAAAATTTGAGAATCCTGTTGTTTATAAATTTATAAAATGATCCTGAAACTTCTAAATCAAATTGAAATAAAATAATTCTAAAATAAGTTTTATTTAGTTAAATGTTTGAGGTTTGACAATCAAATTAATAAATTAATATTTGCATTCAATACTTAATTTTCAAAAACTACAAAAAACTCAAAACAACTTCACAGTGCTTTCAATATTTTAAAATTAATGTAATAGCAGCAGTTTATGGAGTGAAACTTTCTAATGTAGAATTAATTTGCCTGACTCCATATGATCAGGAATCATGTCCCATTAATAAGGACTGAAACACCATGCTGTAGTTTGAATGTCCCATCTCCGAAATCCAAGTGTTGTCATGTGATGGTGTGAAGAGATGGGTCCTTCGAAAGGTGAGTAAGCCACAAGGGCATCCCCTCTCAAGGGTGGAATAATTGTCTATAAACAGGGGCTTAATGGAGGAAATTTGTTTTCTCTTTAGCCCTTGCACCATGTGAGGAAGTGGCAAGAAGTTTGGTACTAAAAGAGGAGCTTTGATTTTATGCTTCCCAGTCTACATCCCTGTGAAACAATAAATTTCTGCTTCTTACAAATTATCCTATTTACATATTGCTACAGTAGCACAAAATAAACTAAGTCACACATCATTTCTATACCTCAACAACTAGAACAGTTTAACCCATAAAAATACATCAATAGATAGTTCTCAAAATGAACTTATCAAGAGGTATTTTTGGCTGCCTATTGTATGTCAAATACATAGTCTTGTGGAATACTATAATGGAAGAAAAAGGAAATATGCACATGATTCTATCTTGATGACATTGTAGTCTGGTAACAAATGCAATGACTAGTAATGTAAGTGCTAACAAAGCTAAGTGTGGTAGGAAGTTAACTAAGATGGCCCTGGTACAGTCCTTCACTATCCGCAGAGAACTGGTTCGAGGACACTTCACAAATACCAATATTTATATAAAATAAATAAATATGAATATATATTTATATATATACATATATACCAAATATAATAGGCTCAAGTCTTTTATATAATATGGAGTAGTTTATGCATATGCACATCTTCTCATACACTTTACATTATTTTTAGATGACTTGAATATCTAATACAATGTAAATCCTATGTGAATAGTTGTTGTGCTATATTTTACCTCCATATTATTTGTGTTGCTATTTTATATTTATTTACTTAGTGTTTGAATATTCTCAGTCTCTGATGATTTGAATTTCTGGATACAGAATTTGGACATACAGAAGGTAGATGGTATCCAAGTCCCTGTGTTATTCTCGCCCTTTGGGGGTTTTTCTAAAAATAAAATTTATTTATTTATGTATTGCCATGAAAGAGAGATATGGGCACCCCAAAATGTGATCCATACAAAGATCCACTCCTAGTCTTGGTTGGCCAAGATGGCAGACATTTGTGTGCGCATGTGATGTGCTTGGGGGAGGGGACACCTACAAACCCCAAACCTTTTCTATGTGGATGTAGTTGTGTCGTCATTGCCACATCACCTAGCCTCTAGGCTGGACTCGATTTATTTCTGACAAGCAGAGCATGGCAAAACTTTCCAAGGTAAGTTCACAAACCACTATGGTTAAATTGTTCTTACAGTTCCTTTTGCTTTCCTTGTTCTCTTGTTCTAATGAAGTAGTCTTCTTTTTGTGAACTGTCCTACAGACAATTCCAAGAGCAAAGAACTTAAGGCATTAATTCAGTATCTTTTGAGGAATTGAGTTTTTCCATGGATATGTGTATGAGTTTGGAAATTGTCTTCTCCAGCAGAATTTCAGGACAGATCAAATTCCCAGACAACACCTGCCTTGGAACTTTTGAGAATGTTTGGAATTAGGCTCAGTTAAACTGCACCTAAATTCCTAACCTTCAAAAACTATAAGATAATAAATATTGCATCATGGCACTGAATTGTGAGGTACTTTGTTATGCAACAGCAGATAACTGCTACTCCAAGTGACAAAAACTGAATAAAGCAAGAATGAGAACATGCACGTGATTCAACCATTGTCTGTCTTTATATGACAGTGCTTGGATAAAAACTCAGCCTTAAAAATAATTTTCAGAAAAGTTTTTTTATTGGGGCCAACAGATGGTGTAGTGGTTATGTCGCTGGACTCCCACATAGTCGACCGCGTTATGAGTCCAAGAACCAGCGGCTCGGAACTCAAACCAGGCTTGTGTGTGTGTGCCCAAAATCCTGAGAGGAAAATGTAGGAGAAGGGATTGCAGCATGGCCATTCCCCCTTGGGGAACGATTTCTCTCTTTTTGTCTCTCTGTCCCTTTGGGGAGTGTACACATGATACAGCAAAAATCTCTCTCAAAAAATTAAAAAACAAAGTTTATCTATTTATTCCCTGAGTGAGAGAGAGAGAAACAGAGAGGAAGAAAACTCCAACAGTCTTTATGCTGCAATTTACCCTCAGTCTCATTCTGGACCATGGGCACAACACGCACAGATAAGCCCTGGGATGCTTACATAGGACATTCCCATGTGGATCTAGTTGTAACCACCGTACCACCATCTGATCCCTGAAAAGATGTTTAAGTTTCTTAGGTAAAATGAGAGCTGTGACATATGTAGATGCAAAGCATGTTGGTAGTTTACTAAGAATCCTTATGGCTTCGGTGTGGGTGTATATTGGGAAAAAATATTAAAAATAACATGTCATATTGTAAGTGGCATTTAAAAACTGAAGGATGCATTTACCTTTAGGAACATAAATATTATGAAACCACAGCAGATCCCTCATTAGCAAAAGTTCGTAATTAAAACCATGGTTTGACAACATATATCCACCTGTTATATTAGGGAAAAACTAGAATAAACAAACACACTAGCCCTACGACTATCTGAGATTCTTACATCTCCCATGGTGTTAGCAAAAACAACATGATGCCCTTAAGAGATATCTTGAAAAAAAGTGTTTTTTTTTTGAAAGTGGGCTGCATATTTTTTTCCATGAAAGAGAGAAACACAAAAAGAGAGAGAGAGACAGAGAGACAGCCCCAACCAACAGGCTCCTGACGTCAGTCTACCCCTAGTCTCAGTCATCCTGGATCACCGGTGCATGTATGCACACCTGAAGTGTGAGGGGAGGCCTCCAAATGCAAACCCAGAGCTTCCCAATGGGTGTGGTGTTACAGAAAACAGTGTTGCATTGTGCCACCAGTGCTGGCCCATGCTTCTAAACAGAAAAGCAGAGAGTTTGAAAGAGTAACATCAGTGAGGACTACAGTGTTGTTTTCATATTGCATAATATGATAGCATTAATTTGACTTTAAACTAACCAATGTTTAGTTTAAAGTCACAGAAATCAAGCAATAAAATATAGCCTTTGCAGGACCAGTAGATGATGTGAGGAATATGAGAAAAATTTCAGGGGTTAAACCAGGCAAAAGCCAAGCCATAATTTTTTTTGCATGAGATATTTTCAAGAATACCATAGTGATCTGAAAAACCCAAATCTGATTTGACTTAAGGCAAATTTAAGATCATTAGAAGAGAATATGACAATTGAATTATCAATCGAAAAGTTATTTTCACAGTACAAACTGATTACTGAACATTATTGAACATATAGAAAGTGCTATCTATGGGATTTGATACTACTACACTCGGATGGGATCTTTGCATGGATACAAAGGAGTAAAGCTGATGTAGAAAGGACTAGGGAGCAGTAGTTGGCGTAATGGCTATGTCGCTGTACTTCCATGTAGTCAACTGCAGTTCGAATCCCGGACCTGGTGACTTAAGCTTACACATGCGTGTGTGTGCCCAAGATCTCGAGAGGAGAATGGAGGGGAAGGGATTACAGCATGGTCATCCCCCCAGGAAAGTGATTTCTCACTTTCTGTTTCTCTTCCTCTCTCTGTCTTTCTGGCAAGTGCATGCACCCTATAACAAAAACCTCTAAAAAAAAAAAAAAAAAGAACTACTACATTTATATCAAGATGCAAAAGGGATTGGGATTGACTTTAGTTAATGGAAACAAATCTCCTAAAGACTTGAGATCATTCATATAGGCAGAGGGACACTTAAGGGGAAGTTTTGATTATTTGATTTTTTTTCCTTTTCTACAAAGTGAATTTCCCATCCTTAAGTAGAACTCTAATAGGAAGCATATTTCCTATTAGAATATGACTATAGTCTAGCTTTGTAGCTTAAAACCATCTGAACCACAGTCAATCATACTAAAAGCTATGAGGAAAATAACTGAGCTATATATGAGACATAGACTAAAAGGTGCTGGGCAGATTTCTTGGTTATGAATCTACAAACTATACTCACTTCAACCTAAGTGTTCTTCTCGCAGCAGAGTAAGGACTTTTTTCAAATATTTATGTACTACAAAGCAAGGGCAGCAGCTTATTAGGTTGTGGGGCTAGTGCAGGATGCTGGAGGGACTTTGCCTTGGCAAATATTAATCTTCTCAATACTCAATCATCAGAAGAGTCAGTGGAGTCACATGTCAAGGATAGAATAGCAAAAAGGTGTTCTGGGTATATTCATGGAGTTCAAGAAAATGTTTATTTTAAATTAAACTTGCAAAATTTACATATTTCCACAATATGTTATAGTTGTAAAAATCACTTAAATATCAGTCCAAGGTAGTGGTCACCCTCCAGAATGAATGTTCAAAGAAGGTGACCTCTTTTCCAGCAATCATCATAGAAATAAGCATATGACACTCTGATTTAAGCCGTGGTATCAGCTTATATTATGGGAAAGGTTTCTTTATATACACACTTTTTATTATATATATATATGAGTATAATGTACATATAAACATATATACTTTCTATACCATTTGTTCTGTGTATTGGGTCATTGAGAAGGGCATGATGCATTTTTACATAGAAAAACATAGGAAATATGTCATGACTTTCCTGATGACCTAATAATTCTGTTTTGACATTATGTTTCAAAATAATGAAAGACATAAGAGAGTAAATTATATATATGTGTGTGTGTGTGTGTGTGTGTGTGTGTGTGTGTGTGTGTGTGTATGGCATTTTCTACTTCTATTCTACATACCGGACTTACATGACGGGGCCATGCAGGCAACACAAGCTGGTAAGGATGCTGCCTCCCATTCTAAGGCAGGGCCTGGACTGGGAAGAAACTGAGACAGGGCCCAGTTTACGAGCCCTCCCTTGTGTCCTTGAACTGGCCGGTATTCAATTTCTCTGCCATGAGTTTTACTGTTATTACGGTACCCTGTAAGGGTAAAACATCACCCCAACCATTGCAATAAAGCCAATTAGTGATCTTGTAGGAATGTGGTTCCCCAAGACTGACAGGAGGACCAGGAAGTTTAAGACTCCTCCACCTGTCTGTTTTTAAGCCAAAATTAACATATAGATTAAGCTAGTATAAACCAAATTAGCATTAGAAGCATATGTAGACTAATTTAGTTTAAAGCTAGTTTTATGTAGATACCCCTTGTTAAAGCTACAGGCCAAAGTTAACTCACACTAGGAAAGTCAGCACATTCACCACATAACAGAGACTCAGAGATAAAACAAAAGAACTCACTAATTGACAGACTCAACAAACAAAATGCAGGAACCCACAGATTTATTAAAGAAAAAAGCCTGGCTGGGACAACAGAATTAACAAAGCTGAGGGCTCCAGAGAAAGATTAACCATTTTAGCTGGGAGTTCTTATCTAAAGCAACAGGTAGCTTTCAACTACAAAGAGTTTCTCATCTATGTGCTGTTGACTATGAAAAACTGCTAATAAAACATCCTGTGTTGGCTCCTGAGCTACAAGATCACCTTCCTTTCCCATATAAGATCATAGACTAACCCTCTACTGGTATAATATATAGATAGTCCATATATTAACTGTGTCTTTATTTAACAAGACAAGATTTCTATCTAGGTCTTTGTATTCAGCAAAGTTGTCAAACTGGCCTGGGACTGAAGTTATCAAACATCCTGCAAGCCCCCTCTTCAAAAGACCCTTCCCAGTAATCAAGATCTAAGAAGAAGATACAGCAGACAAATGGACTTCCTCATCCTGAGAACTGTGATTGATTTTACCTGAGCTGACAAGACAAACAGCATGTTTTATAATTATTGCTTCCATGCTTTGTATACCCTGTTCCTTAGAGTAAATTTTTTACTACCCCTTACTCTCCTTACTTCCTAAACCTCCCTCAATAAATACGCATGTTTTAATAGCCACAGAGAGGCAGTCTGGAGCTGGCTCTGACTGTGGCCGGCTGAGAACATGCTAAGGAGCAATGAGGTCTCATTCTAATTTTTTGTTCCTGATCACCCGTGTTGCCTTCCTGTGTATGGGCCACCCTCCACTGCCGAGGCCAGACTCCAGCACTTACAGATTTTGCTTTCCTAGTGAAATATTGTAAGGTTTTATAAATAATAAAGTTGAAAACAACTTGGTCACTTCAAAATTATTAAGATAAACAAGGGTGAGAATATGATATGTAACACTTTCCTAAACCTTTTGAATTTTTGGATGGAGAATAAAAGATACATGTAAAGAGTGAAAACCAGAGATATGTAGCTTTGAATATATAATAGTGTTAGAAAAAATAGAGCAGATAGAAATATTTATATGACAAAAAGCCTTTAATAGGAACATGTAAACATTCCAGAAAAAATGCCCTTTCATTATGAAATACCAGCTTACTCAATTTCAAATTTATATGAATCTCTCTCAAAGAGTTTTAAATGGGATCTCTAATATTTGCATATCATTTCAGTCCTTGAATGATTTGTATTTCCTTTGGCTGTTGAACTTGCAGAGTTATTAATAAAAAAATATAATGGACACATTTTTATTATTTATTGAAACAAAAGTTGCCAGTCTATAATAAAATGTCATTAGCAGATGTTTCTCAATTTTATTATCATCATAAATGTCATGTGCTAATTTCCTTGATTTATGGATTTAAAAAAAACTTTACAAGAGCATTTTTTTTTCTTTTTTTGGAGAGGTTTTTGCTACAGGGCACGTGTGCTCGCCATAAAGACTGAGAGAGACAGAAAATGAGAAATCATCCCCCAGGGGGAATGGCCATGCCGCAATCCCTTCTCCTCCATTCTCCTCTTGGGATCTTGGGCACCCACGCATACGCACCTGGCGTGAGTTCAAGCCACCGGATACAAGAGCATTTATTTTTCTTTTTTTGGAGAGGTTTTTGCTACAGGGCACGTGTGCTCGCCATAAAGACTGAGAGAGACAGAAAATGAGAAATCATCCCCCAGGGGGAATGGCCATGCCGCAATCCCTTCTCCTCCATTCTCCTCTTGGGATCTTGGGCACCCACGCATACGCACCTGGCGTGAGTTCAAGCCACCGGGTCCAGGACATGAACCATGGTCGACTACGTGGGAGTCCAGCGACATAGCCATTATGCTAACTGCTGGTCCCTGTGGAGAACAATTCGGAGATTCCTCAAAAATCTACAAATAGAACTATCATATGATCCCTCAATCCCACTCCTGGGTACCTACCCAAAGGACAGAAGAATTCTTCATTGGAAAAGTGCTTGCACATCGATGTTTATTGCGACACTATTCACGATTGCTAAGACATGGAACCAACCCAGATGCCCCCATACGGATGAATGGATTGAAAAACTATGGCACATATAGTCTCTGGAATACTATTCAGCCATAAAAAAAAATCGACAAAATCCTGGCTTTTGACAGAAAGTGTAAGAATATGGAAGATTTACTGCTGAATGAAGCAAGCCAGGCTATGAAGGAGAGACACTGTATATCTCCACTTAATATATACTGAGTGTCTGCACTCTATGACTGAAACTGATT
>NW_006203571.1:128285-153830 GCF_000334495.1 Tupaia belangeri chinensis
GTTGAAGATATTTTGATCAACTGGACTGGGGAGAAATGTTCACATATTGAAATGTTCACTTTGTAAGTTAAATAATGTGATTGTATGTATAAAAAGAAAAAAAAGAAAAGAAAAAAACAAGTTTTCCAAACAAATAAACAAAAAGAAACTATGTTACTAAAAAGTACACTATGTTTTATTTTGATAATAAAAATATATTTGGACTCATAGAATTGTGAATACATTAATCATTGTTATTTTTTAATTTGCCATAAAGCACGTGTGCTCTCTGGAGACAGAAAAGAAGGGGAGGGGGATAAGAAGACATTCTCCAGGGTGAATGGAGGGTGCCTTCTCACTCAATCCTTTCTCCTCCATTCTCCTATTGAGATTTTAGAAACATAGACATATACACCTGGCATGTTTTTCAAGCCACTGAGTCCAGGACTTATACCACATAATCAGCCATGCCAGATCTGGCTTTCCTAACCACTCTGCCACAAGTATGTCCAGTCATTACTTGTTTAAAATTAAGTTAAATAAAAGTCCATGTATATTTTTAATAGGTATGAAAATATAAATGGAAAAAAGCACAAGGATGATTTTCTTCTCTTGAGACACTAACTTCAGTTGATTTCTAGTAAATTAAACATTGCTGGGTTTACTATGACATCAGTCAATTCTATTCAACTAGTTTTTTGGGTTTTTTTTTCGAGTGGTTTTTGCTATAGGGCATGTGGGTTTGCTAGAAAGAGAGAGAGACAGAAAGTGAGAAATCATCCTCCCAGGGGGGATGGCCATACTACAATCCCTTCTCTTTGATTCTCCTCTCGGGATCGTGGGCACACACGTATGCGTGCCTGACATGAGTTTAAGCCACTGGGTCTGGGACTTGAACTGCAGTCAACTGCATGGGAGTCCAGCGATATAAACATTACACCAACTGCTGGTCTCTCAACTACTTTTATTGGCATCTCACACTTCTGAATCCATAATAGTCAAGTGCTCAAAAAAAAGTCCGTTAACCTCTCTCATGTCTATTTCTTCTCACTCTGTTGATAATATTACCGTGTCTGGTGTCTTTATTCTCTGTACATTTAAGACTTTCAGCTCTACTACTTTAACTCCACTACTCTGAGATTCCATAACATCCTCCTTTTGTATCTACTGCCTACTCAAAACCTCCATTTCTTGTTTTTTTTTTCTTTTTTTGGAGAGGTTTTTGCCATAGGGTGTGTGCACTCGCCAGACAGACAGAGACAGAGACAGAGAGACAAAAAGCGAGAAATCACCCCCCCGGGGGGATGGCCACGCCACAATCCCTTCTCCTCCATTCTCCTCTCGGGATCTTGGGCACGCACGCACATGTGCCCGGCATGAGTTTTTAAGCCACCGGGTCCGGGACACGAACCGTGGTCGACTACATGGGAGTCCAGCGACATAGCCATTACGCTAACTGCTGGTCCCAAAACCTCCATTTCAATACATAACAAATTAATGAGGACGTTCAAAAGTCAGAACCTTGTTTTTCTCCCAATAATTTCCATAGTTATTTCTACCTTGGTTAAAGAAAATTCACTTGTTCCAGTTTCTTCAGCCAAATATTTTAATCATTTGGCTTCTTTCTCCCTCATCCTATGTGCCACCTCTCCACAAATCATAGACATTTGTGCAGAATCTCAACACTTACTATCTCTTCAGCTGCTGCCAACCTGCCCCAAGCCACCACTATGTCTTGCCTGTATTATTGCAATTGCCTCACAGCTGCTCGTTCCTTCCTTCTTTCCCCCCTAGAGTTAGTCTTTCCACCAGATTAACAGTGAGCCTTTAAAGTGGAAATCTCTCTTTTGCTTATAATCCCCTGCTACATTCAAACTCAGAGTGAAAGGCAAAGTTCTTAAACTGATTTGGCTTTCTATTACCTGCTGGAAATTATATACTACTAGCCTTTTCATAACTCGTTGCATTTTCTTCACACAGGCCTCCATATCAGGGCTTTCACAAGGTGCATCTTTTCTCTCCCAAACACAACCATAGAGATTTTGTGAACCTGCTCCCAGCCCCTGATAGTTGTTAAAATCTGACCTCTCCCTAATTTTATTAGTTCCTGTATTTTTTCTTGCTTTCTTTATTTATAGTGTTTAATCCCATTTAATTTGCTGTACATTTTACTTTTAATTTTTTTAGTAGTTTGTAATGTTTTCCTTTTTCACAATAGAATATAAGATCTAGAAGCCAGCAAGGAATGTAGTGGTTAAGGCCGATGGATCACACATGGCCAACTCTCTGGTTTGGGTCCTAAAATTGACTATTTGAAAAACACTCAGGTGCATGTGTGCAGGTGCCCAAATTTCTAAGAGGAAAATGGAGGAGAAGATATTGTGGTATGGCCATCCCTCTGTGTGTGTGGGGTGGGTGACAACTTTTTCTCTCCCCCTGCCTAGTATATTTGCCCTACAGCTAAATTAAATTTTCTTTTTAAATTTTATGTATATAATCTATCAGTTTTGGATTCCTATGACCAAGCAATTTAAAGTTTTTTATCTCTATTTCTTTGGGTTGGAAGTCAGACCTCCAGGTACAACATAGCTCAGGTGGGTCTAACTCAGAGCATCAGCAGCATCAAAATCCTCTGAGGAATCTCAGGATGTATCTGTTTCCAAAGACATTCCGATTGTTGGAAGATTTCAGTTTCGTGTGGATGTCATACAGATGTTCTTACCTTTTAGGGTTTCTCAACTGAGAATGGTTTCCATTCTGTTGTAGAAACCTAGTGAATTTCCTGGCTCATGGCCACTTTTATCTTCAAGACCAGCAGTGAGTTCTCACACTTCAAATGTTTTGTTTTTGAAGGTACAATATAAATTTTTAATTATTGGCACTAAATTATAAAGCTCAATGAAAAACATTTTATTTAAATAAAAAGAAGATAATATTTTACTGGGCAATAAATCTAACATTTTTTTTCTCTATATATCTATATCCAATGCTGATATTTTATAGGCTAAGTTCTAACAGATGTAAATGTTTAAAACATGATTGGGAACCAGCAGTTAGCGTAATGGCTATGTCGCTGGACTCCCACGTAGTCGACCGCGGTTCGCGTCCCGGACCCGGTGGCTTAAAACCCACACCAGGCGCGTGTGCGTGCGTGCCCAAGATCCCAAGAGGAGAATGGAGGAGAAGGGATTGCGGCGTGGCCATCCCCTCTGGGGGGTGATTTCTCGCTTTCTGTCTCTCTGTCTCTCTCTGTCTGTCTGGCGAGCGCACGCGCCCTATAGTGAGAAAAAAACCTCTCAAAAAAAAAAATGATGAAAGCCATGTTTTCCTCAGGAATACTACTGTTCATAGACCACACAAGTCATTTTACAGCAGATATGAAGCTGCAGGTGGCAAAATACCAAGTTGTGAGTTCAGCATTATCCAGCTAGTTGTTTCTCCTTGCCCCGGTGACTCTGGTGTCACTTACTACTGGGCGGCCACCTTGCCTCCATCACATTTCCTCTCTCAGTTTAGGTCACTAGGGTAGAATGCTCATGTCCTTAAGATGCAAGTCCTAGAAAAAAGCCTCCCACAAATCCACTGGATATCACAATATCCTTCTTGATAAATTCTGTTGCTTCTTTGATTATATTGTTGATTCAGGTGCAGGTTTGTTCACTCCTTTTTGCTATAGGGTGTGTGTGCTTGCCAGATAGACAGAGAGACAGAAAGCGAGAAATTACTCCCTAGGGGGGATGGCCACGCCACAATCCCTTCTCCTCCATTCTCCTCTCGGGATCTTGGGCACGCACACACACGCACCCGGCATGAGTTTAAGCCACAGGGTCCAGGACTCGAACCGCGGTCAACTACATGGGAGTCCAGCAACATAACCATTATGCCAACTGCCAGTCCCTGTTCACTCCTTTCTTAACCTGCTGTTTGGCTTTGTTTATATCTTTTTCAACTCTCTTCCAGTCAATCTGCACACAGCCATTGTGACCAGCAACCTGAAGGAGAAGAAAGCCACTACCTGTCGCAGTTGCTGCACGTTTTCCCACTTAACTGGAACAAAAATCCCCAAACAAGACAGCTACACCACCTATTGCCATCTGGGTAGCTGCTGAGTGTTTTCTACCATAGGTCCTAACTGTGGCCAGACACTCCATTCCACCAGGGATGATTTCTTACTTACTCATTTAAATCCAACACTTTGTAAGAATTGTCATCACTGTCATAGTCTTGGAGATGGAAGTTCCGGATCGCCATGATATGGCCAGGAGCCCTCCTCTCCCCAGAACTTTAAGAGCCTCTCTAGGTCAAGGAGGAAATCTATGGTCTCTTTTTCCCAACTTCTCCTCCACGTTGTCTTACCCTCTCTTCAAATTTTTCTGACTTCTCCTGCTTCCAGCCAGAGAAGATTCTCTGCCTTCAGTAATTCATGTAATTAGGGGCCAGCAGATGGCATAATGGTTATGTCACTGGATTCCCATGTAGTCAACTGTGGTTCGAATTCCAGATCGGTAGCTTACAACTTACATGGATAGCATGCATGTTTGTGCCAAGATCGCAAGAGGAGAATGGAGCAGAAGGGATTGTGGCATAGCCATCTCCCCTGGAGAGTGATTTCTCACTTTCTGTCTCTCAGTCTCTTTCTTTCTCTCCAGCAAGTACATGCACCCAATAGCAAAAATCTCTCTCTCAAAAAAAAAAAGAAAGAATTCATGTGATTAGTTGGGCATTGGGCCTACCTTAATAATCCAAGATAATTTTCCTTTTTTTAAGGTCCATAATTTTTTCTACATCTGTAAAGCCCCATTTGCTTGTGCTATATTAGGAGATCTAGAGTTTAGTCTCTGGACAGTTTAGGGAAACATTCTTCTGCATACTACGCTAGTTATGGATTTAGAAGTGTATGAGTGTAGTTTGCCTTTTACAATGCCCAGTTCTGATTCGGTGCAAATTAACATGTATTAATACATGGCTGAGTAGTTGTCTTTTGAAGGAACCTCATTTTAACATTGAAATATCAGTTTAATACATTGGTATTTAAAAATAACATTGCAAATTAAATATTTGTTATAACTTATGCTCAAACACTTTAGGTTCATTTTAGTACTATCATTTGTCTTAGATGCTCCAAGAATTATAACCAGATTTAATACTTGGCATTGTTACCAAGGAATTTATAATCTACTAGATGTCATAAAGAAAGGTCAGAAATACCTATAAAACAATGAGTGATACGATAAGTCATGAAAGGATTTATGCCTGCTGAATATTATGAGAATGTGTGGTCTCAATGGTGGGAAGAATGAGGACAGTTTTCTAAAAATCGTGACTTGAAGAAGTAAAATAATTTCAATTAGTTGTGTTGCCTAGGGAAGACATTCCAAAATAGAGTAAAGTAAAATGGAAATGTAAGAAAGTGTAGAGCTAGTTTGAATGAGAATAAGCAGTCTAAAAATAAGTGTATTTTTCTAAAAATTAATGGTGCGAATGGAAACATGAAAAGGTCTAAGTCTGGAAATAATAGCATTAAATACTTCTATTTATTGAATGTATGTGAAGAACCGTACAACTTGAAGAAGTTTATAACACAGAACAAAACAAAGTTTCAGTAGACGGACACAAAAAAACAAACAAATAAAAAAATATATAACCCATCAGTTGGTGGCAAATAGAAAAAGCCTGGAAGGAAAGAAAGAGCTTTCAGGTAACAAAACATTTAAAGATGTATCTAAAGTGATCTAAAGGACTGATCCACGCTCATGTCTGAAGGAATCACCTTCCAGGAGAATGATGCTCAGGGGAGGATCTGCTTTAAGATGGGCCAGGTGTTTGATTTATTGAGAAATGTGAGGAAGGCTCATATACCAGGAACAGAAAAAGCCTGTGTGGGGAGAAGACTGGCAGGAGGTGCAGTAAGAAATGCAATTGCAGCCTTATTATGGAGGGCCTTAACGGAAAGAATGAAGAAGTTCTGACCAGTCCAATGGGTCACCACTGAAAACTTACAGAGTTGCATGGAAATGATCTAAAACTGTTTTTATTTTTTATTTTTAATTTATCTTTCAAAGTTTATGGGCCAGCAGGTGGCACAGTGATCCTCCATGGTGGACTCTGCAGTTTGAGTCCTGGACCCAGTGACCTGAAAGTCACAGAAGGTGCACATATATGGGTGCCCAAGATCTCAGGAGAATGGAAAAGAGATTGTGGCATTGCCATCCTGCCTGAGGAGTGATTTCTCACTTCCTTTCTCTGTGTCTCTCTGGCAAGGGCACATGCCTTATTGCAAAAATCTAAAGAAAAAAAAAATAGTACTGATTTTTTCATGCCAGGTGGAAACAGAGAGAGAGGGATCTCCCAACAGGGTTTTATAGCAGCACTCCATTGCCAACCTCAGCCAGCTCTGGATCATTAGCATGGGTGTGTCCAGCTAAATCTGAGAGGTCTACGGTCAAGAACCTGGAAACTTCCCATGTGAGAGCCTCACAGAACATCATGTTTTCTTGCTATGCCACCATCTACTGAGCTATGGTTTTTTTTGTAGAGTTTTGGCTTAGGGTGTGTGCATTTGCCAGAGAAAGAGAGAGGGAAACAGTAAGAAGGAAAGTGAGAAATCACCCCTCCCTGCAGGGGTGATGGCAACATCGCAATCTCTTCTTCTCTGTTCTCTTCCTGGCATCTTGGGCACATATGCACACCTGTTGTGGTGTGAGTTTCCAGTCACAGGATCTGGGACTCAGACTGCAGTTGGCCATGTAAGAGTCTAACAGCATAACCACTTCACCTTCTGTTGGACCCCAGAACTCTTTCTCTTCTCCTTTTTCTTTCATTCTCTCTCTTTCTCTTTTTCTCTTTCTCTTTTTCTCTTTATTCCTTTCTCTTTTCCTCTTTCTTTCTCTCTCTTTCTTTCTTTCTTTCTTTCTTTCTTTCTTTCTTTCTTTCTTTCTTTCTTTCTTTCTTTTTCTTTCTTCTTTCTTTCTTCTTTTCTTTCTTTTTCTTTTTTTCATAAAGGTTTTTGCCTTAGGGCACATGCACTCACTGGAGAGTGCAGAGACAATGAGAGGGAAAGTAAGAAATCATCCCCCGGGGGTGGGGGGCATGCCACAATCTCTTCTCCTCAGTTCTCCTCCCAGGGTCTTGGGCATACACACACATCCAGCATGAATTTCAAGCCACATGCTTTGGGACTCAACTGTGGCTGGTCATGTGGGAGTCCTGCGACATAACTATCATGCTATCTGCAGGTCATTAGCTGTTCTATTTTTTGTTTACTTTTCCCTCCCTTCCTTTCTTTCCTTCTTTCTTTCTTTTTTTCTTTCTTTTTTTTTTTTTTTTTTCTTTCTTTCTTTCTTTTTTTCTTTTTTCTTTCTTTCTTTCTTTCTTTCTTTCTTTCTTTCTTTTCTTTCTTCTTTCTTTCTTTTTTTCCAGAGAGATTTTTCCTGTAGGGTGCATGTGTTCACCAGAGAGATACAAAGACAAAAAGTGAAAAATCAACCCCCAGGGAGCGTAGCCATGCTGCAATTCCTTCTCCTCTACTCTTTTCCCAGGATCTTGGGCACATATGCACTTGTGCCCAATGTGTTTCAGGCCACCAGATCTTGAACACGAACTGTGGTCAGCCATGTGAAAGTTCAGCAACAAAACCTTTATGCCATCTGTTGGTCTGTGAAGCTGTTTCTTATTTTAAAAGTACTCTGGTGGCCAGCAGGTGGCACGGTGGCTGAGGCACTGGACTCTTGTGTTGTCGACTGCAGTTTGAGTCTCAGACCCAGCAGTTTGAGACTTGTACCAGGTGCACATGTGTGGGTGTCTAAAGTCCTGAGAAGAGAATGGAGAAGGGAATTGCAGCATGACCATCTTCTCTGCAGCGTGATTTCTCATTTTCTGTCTCTCTGCCTCTTTTTCTCTCTGGTAAACGCACGTGCCCCATAGGAAAAAATAAAAATATCTCTCAAAAATAAAAATAAATAAATTTAAAAAGACTCTAGAAGGCCAGCCAGATTGCACAGTGGTTAAGGTGGATGGATTCCACACAGACGAGTTAACAGTTTGAGTCCTGGACTTGGTGGGTTGAAAATCATCCAGACACATGTCCATTCATCCCAAAAATCCCAAGGAGAAAATGGAGAAAAAAAGATTATGCCATGACCATCCCCCCAAGGAGTGATTTCTCACTTTTCTCCTCTCTCTATCTTTCCCCAATCAGTACACATTCTTTATAGTAAAAATAAACAAACAAACTAAAAATTATTCTGGAAAGACTATATGCAGAGAATTTTTTACTTTAAAATGGTTGCAAAATCAATACTCATTTAGTAGAAACTATCTGAGTGCTCACACAAACAATCTGTTTTACACTTTCAGTACAATTTTGAATAAGTTACATGAAATTTTCAACTTTTTATAAAGTAGACTGTGCTAGATGATTTTGCCCAATTGTAGGCTAATGTAAATGTTCTGAGCACATTTAAGGTAGGATAAACTCAACTATGATGTTTGATGGGTTGGCTGTATTGAATACATTTTCACCTTAGATTATTTTCAACTTAGAGACCCATCATAGGTTGAGAAGCAGCTATAGTGTGAAGTCAAGCTATAAGAGATTTGGAAAAGGAAATATATTAGGGGGCTATTGCAGTAATCTGGTAAGGAAGCAGAACATTTGTACTTTCAGATGGGGTGATAGTGTAGAACAGGAAGTGAGACAATGTAAGGAACAATTAAAAGTAGACACAGGAATAGACTATAACAGAGAATAGTGAAAAGTAAGAAAATATAAGTAAGTTGGGATAGAGCAATCATTTGGAATAGATACAATATGCTTCAATTTAAAATACTGTATGAGTTGCAGTTTTTATATTGTGTATAAGGCCACTGTGAAATGCCTCGTATTCTCCACATCTTGTCTATATACCAATCTTCTTGGTTTATGCACCCAAGCCAGCGGCAGCTACAACAGCCAACCCACTATGCTTGCAAGGTTTAAACACCGGTAAGTTTCCCCTCCCTGAGGCTGTTGCCTAACATCCGGAGCCCCTACTATTTAAAAAGACTATCTTGAGATGGGGATTCAGTTATTATCCTACTCTCAAAATGAGTTAAAAAGTAAATCAAGTAATCATTAACTTCCAATTTTATGCCACAAATGCTTTTAAGAGTGTATATTGGGAACCAGCAGTTAGCGTAATGGCTATGTCGCTGGATTCCCACGTAGTCAACGGTGGTTCACGTGCCGGACCCGGTGGCTTAAATCTTATGCCAGGCGCGTGTGCGTGTGTGCCCAAGATCCCAAGAGGAGAATGGAGGAGAAGGGATTGTGGCGTGACCATCCCCCCTGGGGGGTGATTTCTCGCTTTCTGTCTCTATGTCTCTCTCTGTCTGTCTGGCAAGCGCACGCACCCTATAGCGAAAAATCTCTCCAAAAAAAAAAAAAAAAAGAGTGTATATAGAAAAAATTTGATGAATAATAAAGGACAAATCACAAAATACATGTTAGAATAGAAGTTATACATCTAAAGACACAGAAATCATGAATAGGAAGAACATGACTTGTCAGCATCTGCTGACAAGCTTAAGAGTAACATCTCTCTGGAAGGTAATACTGTCAGCATCTGCCCTTGGGGCTTGGTCCTGTGAAAAAAGAAAGTTAGAGAAAAGAAGGAAAGAAAGAGGCAGAAGCAGAAGATGCAGGTGAACACAGGCAAGCTGTGCTGCTCAGTTATGCTGAGCATCTTTATATATACATTTTACCAGGCACAGTGAACTGTTTGCAAACTTTCAAGGATGCAGTTGAAATTCTACAGTTAGAGATAAGGACTTTAGGGACCAGCAGTTGGCATAATGGCTATGTCACTGGACTCCCAGGTAGTCAACTGGAGTTCGAGTCCCGGACCCAGTGACTTAAACTTCCGCCTGGCACATATGCATGCATGCCCAAGATCCCGAGAGGAGAATAGAGCAGAAGGGATTGCAGTGTGGCCATCCCCACTGGGGTGGGGGATGATTTCTCATTTTCTGTCTCTCTGTCTTTCTGGCAAGCACACACATCCTATAGCAAAAACCTCTCCCCCCTCCAAAAAAAAAAAAATGATAAAGACTTTAGTGTAAACGTTTTTTGACCTTGTTGCTATCATGTGTGATCCTATTATGCATCATAGGTCAAGCCAGTTTTCTTATGCTGTTCCTCTGCAACTCTGAGGAAGGCAGGCTGTCTATGTATGCATCAAAGAGGATGATCCAAAAGCCATAAATATTATATAGAACAGGCATAGCAGGACCTAACCAGGGTCAGGATATTTTCCGTATCCTGGTGGATATTTCCACAGAGCCCCTGGCATCTAAGGTATGTGTCAGCCAGCTCCAATGAGCAATTAGTGAGGCATGCAGATAACTGCCTTCCATATCTAGGCTGCATACCTTATCATCACTCATAGAGTAAGAACATTATAAATCTTTGGGAAAACCAAGTTTTCCTGAAATTATATCCAATTTTTTTTTCTTTTGTAGGACTTTATATCACTAACAACGAATGACATAATATAATATTTCCTTAACAAATATAACTGCGGTTTTGTTTGTTTTTCTTTTTCCTTCTTTGTTTTTTCTCTTTTCTTCTTTCATGCCAGACAGAACATGTGCTCACTACAGATAGAAAGAGGAAAAGGTGTCCCTCATGTGGAACAGTCACATTGTTATCTGTTCTTCTCCATCTCTCTCTCCTTTAAGATTTTTCACACACACACACACACACACACACACACACACACACCACACTCACAGCGTGTTTCCCAGAGCCCAAGTCTGGGACTCAAACCACACTGTTAGCCATGCAGGATCTAGTTAACCTTAATGACCAGGCCATGGAGTTGATTCAATTGTGGGGTTTAAAAATTGATTTTCATGGGTCCCCTGAAGAATAATGAAACCAGAACACTGAAGTGAAATTCATATAATTTGGAGGGGTGGATGTCAAGAAAAGCAAGAATATAATCTATTATTTTTTTGATAAGAAGTCCAAAATCAAATTACAAATAACATGGATGTTTACAACTTTCCAATGGTCTGGCATATTCTTCTCTAGTGGAAGGGAGATAATACTGGGGAATAATATGGCTCTGCTACTGGCAATTTGGACATATGGTTTTTAGTCTGTGTTCTTTCAGGGATTAAGGAGGGTGCCAGGGATCCCATAAATCCCTGACTGCCACCATATTCCTTAGTGTGCAGGACAGATAGTCCACACTGTACAGCCACTTCTGCTTCCCTACTGAGGAATTTGTCCTAATCTAATAGATCAGGCATTTTGGTCTATGACACTTCATATTTATTCCCCAAAATATTTCTTATATCTGTAGATGCAAACCACAAGATTACCAACTCACTTCTCAATGTCCATGTTTATCATTTATTTTTTTGGAGAGGTTTTTTGCTATAGGGCACGTGTGCTCGCCAGAAAGACAGAGAGAGACAGAGAGACAGAAAGCGAGAAATCACCCCTCGGGGGAATGGCCACACTGTTATCCCTTCTCCTCCATTCTCCTCTTGGGATCTTGGGCATGCACGCACGCACACGTACCTGGCGTGAGTTTAAGCCACCGCGTCCAGGACTCAAACCACATTTGACTACATGGAAGTTCAGTGACATAGCCATTACGCTAACTGCTGGTCCCAATGCCCATGTTTATTATTTTTCTTTCTATCTGTCCTCTGGTTTCACTTTTCTTCTTTCCGAAAAGTATCATTTCATAGTTCTTCCACTGATTGCTATAAATGGTAGCATTACTTACTATTCAAATGTTGAAGTTCATTTTAAGTAATATATGTTTTCTCACTATCATGTTTAATGTTTGCTTTCTTTTAATCACTTTAATATTATTATAAGACATGTAGATCTGAATTTATGCTCAAAATCTTTTTTGTGGTGTGTGTGTGTGTATGTCACGGCATCACAATCCTCCCACCTTGGACTTCTGAGTGACTGAATACAGAGCCATACACAAATAATCCTGGCTTTTTAGAGTGGAACTGGAAAGCAAAGCTAGATCCCATTTATCAAATAGTAGCATCTATAGCTGGGCCTATTATTGATCATTTGATCATTTCTTCTTAATTTTTTTTTTTTCTTTTTAGATTTTGTCACAAGGTACATGTGATCATTGGAGTTAGACATTGGGAATCAGTGAGAGAAAAAATGACTAATCACTCCAAGGAGAATGGCCATGCTGCTATCCTTTATCTTCTATTCCCTTCTTGGGATTTGGGAACCCTTGTACTTGTGTCTAGCACAATTTTCAAGCTGCCTAGTCCGGGACTCAAACTATGTTTGACTGTGTGATAGTCCAGAATCTTAACCGCCATGCCACCTATTTGCCCTTATAATCTTAATTTGAAAATATATACTTTTGGGGGAGCTCTGCTTTCCAAACCAAGATCATTATGATTTCTCAGCAAATTGAATTATAACAATCACTGAACCATAAAACTGGCAAACTAGTAGTTTATTATTGCAATTGTTATTTCTACCTTCAGAAGAACTTACATTTTTATTTTCTGTATAAATATATTTTCTTGTTTTGTATCTCATTTTAATGCATTTGGAGGTTGAGACAAAGTTAAAAGCATCAAAAAGACATTAATTCTGAGCTGTAAATGCTTTGGTAATAGGGCTAATTTTCTTGCAAACCTCTCTGACGTCACATTAATTGAGTTCCGGGACTCAAACTATGTTTGACTGTGTGATAGTCCAGAATCTTAACCGCCATGCCACCTATTTGCCCTTATAATCTTAATTTGAAAATATATACTTTTGGGGGAGCTCTGCTTTCCAAACCAAGATCATTATGATTTCTCAGCAAATTGAATTATAACAATCACTGAACCATAAAACTGGCAAACTAGTAGTTTATTATTGCAATTGTTATTTCTACCTTCAGAAGAACTTACATTTTTATTTTCTGTATAAATATATTTTCTTGTTTTGTATCTCATTTTAATGCATTTGGAGGTTGAGACAAAGTTAAAAGCATCAAAAAGACATTAATTCTGAGCTGTAAATGCTTTGGTAATAGGGCTAATTTTCTTGCAAACCTCTCTGACGTCACATTAATTGAGTTCAATATTCACGTTTTGAAATGTTTTATTTTTTTAATGTCAAATATAATATCTTTAAATTACTGGAGAATATATATATTTTTAAGGCGACTATTACGAGTAAGAATTATTAAGGAATCTACTATTTAGGACAACACTCATGTAGTTCTACTTAATATTAATGCCAAGGTCTTCCCTTATACATGACCTTTGCTCTTTTAGGTTTCAGGTACCTGAGCATTTAATTTGAACTAAATTAATTGTAAGGATTTGAGTGACTAGGTTATTAAAAATGTATGCCTACTAAAGTAAGTTCATATGGGTTTCAGCCAGTTTCAGGGCACTGGCAGACCCTATTCCTGTAGAAAATTTAAAATCCAATTTCAGAAAGCTATTGAGGGAAGGTCCACACTCATGATTAATATGGGCTAGGTTATTATTCATGTTTTGGGATACTGACCCTACAAGGCATTTATAATGTTTCTAGATGTATTTTTCTAACCTCTGGCTCCAGCTTCTAAGTTCCATTCCCATGTCTTCCTCCTTACAAAGGCTCAATAAATCATTTATTTCCTGGAACCACAAAGTCTACCTCCTTTTATATTTTAATTACAATTCTACTGCTTTGACAAACTTTATTTTCCTTCAGTTCTCTTTGGAGTCGGAGGAGGAGTTTCTTCTGTGAGTCAAAAATCTAAAAGGTGCCTTTTTAAAATTTTATAAAGAATTTCTTATTTATATTTAATTACTGTGCATCTTTGTGGGCTACTATATGAAATTTCAAAGCATGGAAGTGGTGTGTGAAAGTCAAATCAAAGCTATTAGCATATTCATACAAAGAACAGAATATTATGCTCTGTACCTTCAATTTTTGCTCTACTATTTTTTTAGTTTATATATATATATATATATATGAGCTTATCTATTGTGTATTGGATTGTCTGGAAAGTCGTGATGCATTTTTGCATAGATAAACAGAAAAATACATCATACTTTCCAGACAACTTAATGTTATATATGTATTACATATTATATATGCCTACATATTATATAATATGACAATACATATTATGTAATATGTATTGTATATGCCAATATATATTGACATCTCTTTTTTACACTCTGTCATAGTATGCCAACCCACAACCCATTTGCCCTGTCTACAAGCTTTCTTGTGCCTGCTAAATGCTTATTTCCATATCTTTTTATTTATTTACCAGATGACAGATGCACTATCCATAGAAAGACACAGAGGGAGCAAGTGGAGCAAGTGAGATGGATGAATAAAGAAGAAGAAAGTGCTCCCACTGGGGTGTGTTCTGCTTCTCTTCCTTCTCATCTATTTCTTCACCTGGATTTTTTTGATGCATCCACATGTGCCTGGCATGTTTTTCAAGACAATGGGGCCCAGGTTTAGAGCCATGGTTGGCCGTGTGGGAGCCTGCTCTCTAAGTCACTCACCCTACCTGGAACAGTGATTTTTAAATTTCTCTTCTAATTCTAGCTTGCACAATCCTTCTCCTGCAGGTAATGTGCACATTGCTGACTGAGTTGCTTTAACTCTAAGGCTCATGAATACTTCCCATCATGTTAAGCTCCCTTCTAATTGACCTGGCCCTTTGGTGCATAAGGAAGAATATTTACAAACTTCACACCCAAGAAGAGAAGAAAGTTTAGTTTTTCAATTTATTTTCTCTTTTTACAATTAACTTGAATATACATAAGTATTCATAACCTATATCCTTTATTTGGTGTTTTAAGTATATAGATAATCAAGAAATTATTGCATACTTATGTTTCTAGCAATGATAAAACTTGCATCAGTGATTTATAAGCTATAATTCTGAAAATAGAACAACTTTACATTTTACAAACAATGGAGCCAATCTCCAAGGACAGAGTGCTCGTATATAGTCGTTTAAGTCATCATTCCGTTTAGAAGGAGTACACCTAAAACATAGATACAGAGCATCTTTTCTTCAAAATCAGGTCAAATGTATCAATATTTTGAAGATTCAGCAAAGATATTAGCATTTATTAGATTCATCTTATAAGCCACAGATAGCTATTTTACATTTTGGAGGATTGCCAATATCACTACTCACCTAAATGACATTTGAGGTGGTGGCACTTAATGAGGTACACGCAATATAGTACTTAACTCATGACATCTACCAGGCAGAAAATACTTTATTAGCTGATCCTGTTCCATGAATATAAATTGATTTTTTTCCCCATGGTTAGAAAAATTGGCTCTTTCACTATACCTAAAGACAAAGTTAACTGGGTCCATCTAGTAAATTAGAGTAGGTTTCTTGCATAAGTGACGGCATAAAAGGGAAAGGGTACTTAAGTCTAGTGATCCTTGTTCTTAGGCATCATGATTATCGATTGCCCTACATTTAGGTCAAGAAGAAAGGTTTCACCTTACACTCTGTAGAGACCTTGGAGTTTAATCACTTTGCTACCAAGCATTAGGTAATTCTTTTTGTTTAATAAATGAATTCTTTAAATGTCAGAATTTTGGCACTAATAGACTAGGACTTTGAATTTTTTTCTTCCTTGTTTCTTGTTTCTGAATCACACTATCTTTGATCCATAAATGCAAATTGTTTTCATTTATTTTTATCTGATACTGTTGAGCATACACTGAAAGCCTGGGTTATGTCACTCCAAATGGATCTGGAGAAAGACTGAGAGTGTTCCTTTTCAATAAAGAATCTTCTAATAAAATAAGAAAGATAGAAGTAAAGGAAAAATGAGAGACAGAATAAGAGAGACAGAGAAAGACATTAGAGAGAAAAAGAGAGAGGGAGATAGAAAAATGAACAGGATGCAGAAATGAAAAAAGAGAAAAATTAAATACAAATTCATAACAAACATTTGATCAATAAGGATGGGCTACATATATGATCATGGTCCCTTAAGATTATCATACACTATACTAGATAGTGCAGGTGTGAGGCAGGTTAGATACCTGCTAAGTCTGTGTATATACAGCCTATGGTGTTCATGCAATAACAAATTCACCTAAGGACCCAAATCCAAGAAGTTATCTCTTTTGTTAAGTGATGCAAAGCACAGGCTTAAAATCAATGAATCTTTAGAAAAGAGAAAATATCCTGTAGGTATAGTAAATAGGAAGTGTTTACAGAGGAAATACGACTTGGTTTCAGTGTTTAAGTATTTCAACACTGCAAGTATCTAGAAAGATTATTCAAAATAAAATCACAAAAAATGAATCTTCTTAAACCTAGAAAAAAATCATATGTATTTGGCTTTATGATGTTTTTGGACCTAGAAAAAACTGAATATTTTTTAAGTAAAATCATTAATAATACCAAAAATCAAGTTACTCTTTCATGATCTATAGTGAAAGGCACAGGCTTAAAAACAGGATCTTCAGAAAAGAGAAAATTTCCTATAGGTACAGTAACTATGAAGTGTTTATAGAGAAAATAGGACTTGGTTTCAGTGTTTCAGTATTTATAGGTCTTGTTATTAAAGAGAGGATAGAAAGTGCTTCTACAATAGTTTGGTAAAGACTGTAAGTAAACTTCCTGGGGTTGAGAAAAATATCGTATAAGGAACAGATCTCAAATTACCTGCCGACTAGCGTGGAGCCAGTCTGAAATATAGTACTGCTAGGTTGTACCACTTATCAAATGAATCCTATTTCTTGTAACATTGTATTTGAAACCTTACATAAAAAATATGTAAACTTCAATAAAAATAAAAATAAATTATATTATGTGGAATGAATAGGAAATAAGGAAATTCATGTAAAAAGTACTTTAAAAATTATATCTAGGTATTATTTCTACACACTAGTTTTTAGTTCTAATGTTGATGACTTTTAGAGAAAATACAGAGTAAGAAGTAATATGAAACATAAATGTGAACATGTGAAGGGCTTTTATTTAAAAGAAAGATTGGTTATTATGCAAAACCAAAACTCTGGATAGAAATTCCAAGTAATTTGGATTTTACTAAAAACTATAAATACTTCCATAGAGTATATTAGAAATAGCTTAATAATAAGGAAGTAATATCCATTACTGAATGCATTTAAATGAGAATGATCTTAGACAATGGATATTATAGAAAGAGTCCTTATATTATTTTGGATAGCATCTTGATTCAAAAGTAGTACTCTCATGTCAAGATCTAACTATGTACACCTGTGTAAATAGATTCAGGGTAGGTATGATCAAATTGTATTAGTATTAAAGATACATATTTAAGATTTTATTCTTGATGGATGACCAAAAGGGAAAGAATTCAAATTTCATTCAAAAGATAATGAAATGTTTCCATTGATCAAGGAAATAATCCAGTAGTAATAGAAGAAATTGAAAAATAAAGTCTTCTTTTGAGAATCTATACTAAATTCTTGTGAAAGATGAATTAATAATGTAACCTTGACTGTAGGGTATCTTTGTTTGGAGCTAGAGAGGAAGATAGATAGATCATGAAAGAGTAACGTGATTTTTGGTATTAATGATTTTGCTTAATAATCCTTTAGTTATTTTTAGGTCCAAAAACATTATAAATACAAATATATATGATTTTTTATGAGCTTAAGAAGATTCATTTTTTGTGATTTTGTTTTGAATAATGTTCCTTTTAGATACTTCCCGTTGTCTTAAAAATGTAAAGAGCTGAGTATGAGCACATAGAAATGACTGGAACATGTAGTATTGTACTTGAACTGTGCACACTTGTACACAGACACAGCTGGGCATGCTTAAGGAGAATTAAAATGAAGAAATATTTATATGTATGTAACAGAAGATGTGAGCTAGAGCAGTTTAAACAGTGTCAACATTCATTGTCACACATAAATCGTTCTAAGATATTTACGTTACTCAGTGTATTAATTAGGTGTTATATCAACATAATGTTATTATCAGAAATTCTTTTCATCTTTCTGGTGTATTTTATCTCCAGGTTATTTTTCTTTATGGTTGCAAAATGCCACAATAAGAGTAGGAGTCACACACATATATAAGTGCATGCATACACACGCACACACACACACACACACACACACACACACACACACGTAGGATTCCATTAAATATTAACTGACCAGAAACTGAGAAACCTGATATTATAGACCTGATATCTTCATAGGAACAGGACTACTATGATGGACATAAACGATTAGGATCTACCTTCGTATCACTCACATGTAAACAAATCCAAGCTTTGTCAGTAGGAAAGAGACAGTGGGTAACTCATCAAAAATATATGATGCTTTTTCTCTAACTGCTGAATAAATCATTTATATATATGAATGTGTGCATATACATTTGCATTCTATTGCTGAAAATAGTTTCTTGCTGAGCCAAAACTCTTAGAATAAAATACAAGAATTATGAAACAGAAACATGCTTAAATTTATTACTGCTATAATGAAAGCAATTTGCTCAGGCAAATGAAAACTAAAAATAAACACAGTGTAATGCACTCATGATTCTGCCTTCTTTTAAAATGTAAGCTAGAGGGAAATTCCATAATTCATTAAGCATCTGCCTAAATGAAAAATGCACAAAAAACACACATGTGAAAATGTGTACACACACACACAAACACACACACACACAGACTTTCATGAACATCCATTTAGTTTTATTACCTAAAAACTAGTCGACTGTTTGACATGTCTATTTATATTTAGCATTTGTGCTTTGAAAAAAAAATGTAATTTGCTTAAGTGCTTCCAGTTATGTTCACTATACCACAGAATTCCCAATAATCTATACCTTTTACATAATAAAATCTACAGGGGTGGTGAAAAATTTCTTTGCTTCTTGAGGACTCTGATATGGTAAATCTATTAAGAAAACTGTATATTTACATTGTTCTGACTTTATTTCTACTCCAGTGTGGCCCCACTGATGGTATTTGAGCATTGTGCCTGCAAGATTATTGTCTGTTTTTTCTTCAGGTTTGTAGTACTCACTAACAAATGTGATTATGTCACTTTCAAAGGCAAAGTACAATGCAGTTTAGTTTAAGTCATATTATTCAATCTGATTATTATGTATCACACTATTACTTACAATTCTGTTTTATACCAGTGTATAAAAAGTTTAATTAAATTGCTCTTGGCTTGAGTGTATGTTTTTAAGTTCTTGATTTTGTGAATTCATCAGAGATCATCCATGTTTACATTTTTTAAATTTTCAGTATTTTACTGTGGATATTTACATTACTATAATAATCATATGGTACAAAAGTTTTAAAATATTTATTGGACAATTATAGAGAATTAAATTTTGATTCTTAGTTTGAGTCTGAAAACATTTTCCTATTGAATTTTTTTTTTTTTTGGAGAGGTTTTTGCTATAGGGTGCGTGTGCTCACAGAGAGAGACAGAGAGACAGAAAGCGAGAAATCACCCCCACAGTGGGATGGCCATGCCACAATCCCTTCTCCTCTGTTATCCTCTCGGGATCTTGGGCATGCACACACACGTGCCTGGCATGAGTTTTAAGCCACCGGGTCCGGGACATGAACTGTGGTCGACTACATGGGAGTCCAGTGACATAGCCATTATGCTAACTGCTGGTCCCCTATTGAATTGTATTTTTAAAATATTAGGAAACGAGGGCTGGCAGGTGGCGTGGTGGTTAAGGGAGCTGGACTGCCACCACAATTCAAGTCCCAGATCTTGTGACTTGCTTTCTCACTTTCCCTTTTTCTCTTTCTGTCTCTCATTCTGTCCCTCTCTAGTCAAATTAAAATAAACAAAGAAATAAAGTTTAAAAAATAATTTGTAAAAAAAAAAGACGTTAACCATAAAACCCAAGGGCAGATCCAATTAGTGGAGACTGAAGTTCACAAATTTTGAGGATATCTTATTTCTTCTTGAAGAAATATGAATATCAATTACAAAATTAAAATTTAGTATGAAAATAATATATTTATTTGAGATCAGAAGTGAAAGCTGCATCAAGTTACTATGATCTACATGAAATGCTTACATGGAAATACATTCTGTTTTAGCCTACTGTCCTTCTTACTTTAACTCTGTAACTTCAAGAAGCCGATAAATGTAAGACAATCTGAAACTTAAGCTTTATTTCTTGTCATCATGTCAGCTTCTGAAGCTAAATCTAAAAAAACAATATATTTTTGTCTGAAAAAGAGAAAAGTTTTCTCTCTATTCTGGAAAATGGGGATTCATTACATAGTCAAATGGAAATGTGTTTTAGCATGTATACTAAAGGAACCTATCATTAAAACCTGGCTTTAGGGGCCAGAGGGTGGCATTTTGGTTAAGGTGCTAGACTTCCACAAGGCAGACCACAGTTTGAGTCCCAGATGTGGCAAGTCAGAAATAACTGCAGGCACATGTGCGTGTGTGCCTGAAATCCCAGGAGAAGAATGGATGAGAAGAAATTGCAGTGTGGCCATTCACCCTTGCTCCCACCTGGTGATTTTTCACTTTCCCTCTCATGGTATCTCTCTCTAACAAGAACGTGTGTCCTAAGTCAGCAAAGCAAAACAAACAAAACTTGGCTTAAAATTATTTAATTTGTTATTGATATCCTTCCCTCCACGTTGAGTTTATATTGATGATCTTTATAGTCCTTTAGAGTTCAGAGTTTTTATAATTAACCCCTTAAAAATACAATTAAACACCTTCTCTAATTATTGTTTCAGTTTGTCAACCAATCAAAATATTCACTATTAAATAATAATACCTTAGTCAACACCTCTTTAGGATTTGGTTCTATTAGGATTACTATCATAAAAGGCTGTTATTTTTAAATACAGTGTAAGTGTCTGTTGTAACATTTCTAACAAAAAAATACCCAAGAGTGGGTGATATCCAAAGATAGTGGTTTATTTGACTCAAGTGTCAGGTGGTTGGAAGTCCAATTGCATGAGACTGACATTAAAATGGCAGCATCAAACATGGCCGACAGAAGCAGAGAGGGTAATGGCCATGTGTAGGGAGAGTGGACTGGGTTCCACATGGATTTCTCTCTCCTGTCTGCTCTCCTTCCTTTTGCTTATAAACACACAAGAGCTGCATTTTCGGGGCTCTGCCCTAACTACCAAATTGCTTATTTCTTCTCAAAGGCTCCACCTTTGACACCAATATTGAATTAAGTGTTTTTTTTTTTTTTTAATCCTGTTACAATTGCTCTTTACAGGAATTTTTGAAGGGACATATTCAAACTATAGAAGTGAAGAACACCTATGATAAATGAGATTTCTCAATAGAAGTTTAATTGTGTAACTTCATTTTTCCTCATATATGAAGAATTTTAATCCTCATGATACACATGTAATTTTAACTTTGAATGTTAAAAAATATAAACAAATTCTTGAGCCCAACCTAAGGATGTGTTTAATACTATTAATTCAAGTATGCTAAAATAGATAGTTACATATTAAATGTTGACTTTTATCACAAATCATTTATGGCAATAATTCTTGAGAGAGAGTACTTTGTTTATGAAGTATTATTCCACTTGGGTGCAATTATATTTTGAGAAATATTCCTTAATTTACTCAGTAAGCTATAGTACTATGTTATTACCAGGCTAACTACCTCTGGCTTTCTGTGCCAGTCATAAAGAAGGAGCCAAACAATACTATGAAGACATTAAGTATTACATTTTTAACGCATTTTAAGCATTTTAATTATCATCATAATAAGCTAGAATTATTCTTCCATGATTTGTCAGAAAATATTAGAGAAGAAAAACTGGTTGATTTTCGAATTTTCACTATGTACTAAATTTTGTATGGCCTATATATAAATGGAAAGAAATTATGTTTTCATAATAACATTAAGAACAGCAGATATTTGAAAGAGTACATATAATAGAGGAAAAACTAGTCTGTGGGAATTTTCCTCTAGTTAAATACAAATAATGTGCTCAGGGAATAATTTTGTCCCCCCAAATTTTTGTATCATTTTTACATTTGACGCATGTACTTTATGTCTAACTTATTTTCGACTTTTTGCTAAGCAATAAATCATTCTAAATTGATTTGATAGACATGCAATTCATTATTGGAAAATAACTATTGCATTTTCAGTGTATATAAAAGCCCTGCCATATGTAATCATAAGGGAAAAAATAATGTTTTGATTTATTTTGTAAGGTAGGGCTACTATGAAAAAAATGCTACAAAGTGGCTTGAAGAATTAAATTGTATCGTTTCACAGCTCTGGCGTCTTCAAGTCTGAAATCCGTGTCAGCAGTGTTGTTTCCTCTCAATCTTCTGAGATATGAAGGAAGATCAGTTATAGGTGGCTCTCCTTGGTTTGTAGATGACTGTCTGTTCCCTATGTCTCTTCATATGATCCATCCTCTACAACAGATGTCCATCTAAATCTTCTGTTTTTATAAGAGCAACAGTCACAGTGGATTAGGGTCCATACTAATGACCTCATTTTAACTTGATTACCTTTGTAAATCTGCAATCTCTAAATAAGGTCACATTCTGAGGTGGGGGGCGATTAGGATTCCCACACACAGTTCTTGAGGGAGGGACACAATTCAATCCTCAAATGATTCCTATTGTTTAGGTATAACATCCAAAACAGCTAAATATTTATAGTGTGTGTGTGTGTGTGTGTGTGGGGGGGTGTCTGTGTGGTAAAACATACCCACTTAGTTTAGATATTTTAAGACATTGATAAGTGCACATATAACTTGTCATTAATTTATACACTTGACTCTGCATAGTAAAATTAATTGAAGACTTGTCAAGAAGACATGCTTTATGAGAAGAGTAAGCTAAATTATCTCGTAAAATGAATACTATTCAGAGGTTTAAAGTATTACAGAAATGAACATTACATTAGGATAAGACAGGCTAATAGATTTCAGTGGAAAGCTTCCAGTTTTAGAAATTATATTATATTAAAAATAATTCTGTAACCCCAAATCTATTATATTTATTACCCTAGGTGATTTCTTAAAGTTTTACCACAGTGAGTTTGGCATCAATATAGACTGGAATTATTAGAAATATAAAACAGTATTATATCTCATCTGTTCAGCTCATCTACATTATATGCCATATGATTTTAATAACATTATTTCAAAGGTATTTCAGGCAAAGTCAGTTTTGAATTAATTCATAATTCTTTGACTCACAAATCAATGAAGATACAGCCTACTCTGTCTTTTTGGGAGTAAGAGGAAGTGAATGTCTATGTACGATTGGAAAGTTTGAAGTTACTTGGAAGCAGTAAGAGACAATATAATTTTTATTGAAATTGTGATATGCCTGAAGTAGGTAAAATATGGTTTCCTATTATTGTTCATTGGTATACACACATGGATATTTATTTTCAGAAATTATAGAATTTATTTCCCCTTAAGGTTCATAATACTTAGAATAAAATACTACTACCTTTAAAATACACAACCTAAAATGTTATTTATCAAAATAATTTTGAGCAGTAAAAACATTTTTACTGTAAGGTTTTATGTAAACAATGCTAATTTTTTTCCCATGAATCAGCACAGTCTCTTCTGTTTTTCTACATTTCTAACTGTAGTTCAGACCTCTGAAGTCTAAAACTATTCAGTTGTTGGGAAAGTCAGGACAAATTGTTTATGCGAAAGTACGTCGTGACTTTCTCAATGACCCAATAGCTGTCTTGTAGACTTACCCTCTTTTCCCCTTGAACCATCAGGTCTGGGGCTGAGTATATATTTGTAGCCTGATTCCCAGTGCCAGATGGAAACAAATGGGATCCTATCGGCAGAGTGCTATCTTCCAGGTCATATCCTCGAGTCTCAACATGTAGCTGGAGTGGGGTCTTAGGTTTAGCTTTGAATGCAAGAATCCATTTCCTTCTGTGCTTTACCAGTGCTCCACGGGGAAGAGAATCTTATCCCAGTGCTACTACTTGGCCACCATCCCTGTGGACCTGCTTGTGCTGTGCCATCCCTCCATCCTTTGATGCTGATCCCCATGTCCCCACCTGCAGTCACTCGTTAAACAACTCTGTACCAAGTTCGAACTAAGTGAGTGTCTGAGCACTAGAAATATCCATTGAGAGACTCTTACTGTGACCTAATCTCCTGAAGGAAGATTTTCAGATATTAATATCAATATTAATCTGAAATGAATTTTATTTTTATTTAAAAATGTTTTTATTTATTGTGAAAATATAGGGGATACTTATTCTTACACTAACCAAATTTTTACCAAATCTCATTATGCAAAAATCACATCAGATTTGTAAGGAAATAAAATATTACAAATACATATCTCCAAGGTGATTGTACAGAACCACACTTCTCAAACTGTACCACTGGTAGCCCTCCCAGGGCTCCAGTTTGCTAATGTGAGATTACAGGACTTCTCTGCCTCCATAATCGCGTGGTCCAATTCCTTATAATAAAGATAGACAGATGATAAATAGATAGTAGGTGATAAATAGACTGATTTCATATTTTTCTCCTCTGAAGGACACATAGCTCAGTACAGTCTACCTAAACATGTTCAGAACACTGACATTAGCATAAGATTGGACAAAATCATTCAATACAAAGCCTATTTATAATAAAGTGTACCAAAAGAGAAAAACAGAAGATAGTCAATATTATTTTAAGCCAAAGCCGTTGTGAGTTTGAAACAAAACAAATCAGAGCAAGTGAGCCATTACAAGTCAAAAAATCAATTTTTGAGGTATCTTACATCATTGGGAATTGTCTATATGTGAGAAAATAATTGTAGTAAGTTCTACAAGTAAAATATTGAGTATATATTACTAATACCTCCTTCAATTCCAAATGACAATGATCTCAAGTGTCTATTAAAACAATTTATTAGCTAATATAGCTTGGTGGTATTTGAGGGCTGTCTAGCTTACTTCAGTTGGTTTAATTCAGAAGCTCAAATGATGTTGCATGAGCTCTGTCTCTATATCTGGGTTCTAATTATTTCTGATTATGTTGTTATTACCTGCCTTTAAATGAGAAATAATATTTTATATGTGCTAAAAATGTGCTCAGTCGAAGTCCAAGTGTGCAACTTTTATGTCATTATTTCAAAAGCTAGCTCAAAAATATATATATTCAAGGAAGATACATAAGAGCTTATTTTTGGTCAGATAATGAAAGTGAACCAAGATCTGTGCTAAAGAGTCCTGTAATTATTTGCCATGAGATATTAATGGATGATTCTGTGACTGATAACCATATCCACATAGGCAGCAACAGCATGGAATAAGAAAAATTTCTCAAAGGACCAAAAACAGGGTGTCGGGAGAATATTGGGATAAACCAAGATTAAAATTATCATTGCATATAGAAAAATTATTAAAGGTATAATGATGTCCTTCTTCTAGGAGGAGCATCATGTTCACATATGTGTAAGAAGACACCTTGAAAGAAACTGTGAAGAATAGTAAGAGTTCTTTGGGACTATAATTTATATCATATATTGGGAGAAATGAATAAAAGTCTCAGTACATGTTGCTGTCTGCCCATTCCT
>NW_006203571.1:153861-155828 GCF_000334495.1 Tupaia belangeri chinensis
ATGGGACTTTGTAGAGAATAATTTTTATGAATGTAAGCACCATGAGACAGCATGGCATTTCCACAAATTTGTGACTATTTTGGTATGGTAGTAACTCAAGATGTGAATGATTAACAGTGGGAGAAGAACTTATAAACACAGATACAAGCCACAACACGAGCATACCATGCTAAGTAGATTGGTTTTGTTTTGTCATTAAATGTTTTTGACTTAGGACACGTGCACTCACGAGAGAGAGACAGAGACAGTGAGAGGGAAAGTGAGAAATCACCCCTGGGAGTGTGTGTGTAGTGGGGGATTGGCCGTGTCCAATCCCTTCTCCTCCATTCTCTTCCCGGGATCTTGGGTATGCACACACACGTGCCTGGTGTCAGTTTCAAGCTACTGGAACTGGGGCTTGAATGACGGTCAGCCATGTGGGAGTCCAGTGATGTAAGAGCTATGAACCAGTCATGTTTATATACCACAGACAGAAAAATATCTACCTATTTGTTGGCTAGTTGTTTTTGTGTAGGTTTTTGTTGTTTTGTTTTGACTAAGGATAATATAGAAAAATATTCAATTTTTAAAAAAACAACTTGGCAGCTAGTGGAGAATGAAAAGAAAGCAGAGAGGAATGTGCAATAATAATATACTTGGTTACAGGTCATTTATTCTATATTTAAAGTAGCCCTAATGTGAATAAAAATGAGATGGCTGTGCAAAATATTTAGGTAATACAATTTGTAAATTATTTAAACTAGTGATATGATGAATAAAGGAGATAAATAAGCTAAGAATTACTCCTAAATTAGGCTTGACAGCTATTCTGAAGTGAGATTGAGAAAGAAAATTATGAGTTCAGCTTTTGCACATTGATTTTGCAGAAGACTATGAGTGAGCTGACTGGAGATTTGTCATGGCAGTTGAATATTTGTCTATAAAACATAAACACAAGGTTTGGTCTAAAGGTATGAGTATGCCAGAATTTGCTTGTGTGAACAGTAATAGAAGCCACTAACCCATCCAAAGTGCTCATGAAAAATGGATAGATTCAGTAGCAATATGTTCAGAAGCAGAGTCCCTGAAAGACTCCAAAATGTGAGGGGGAGGGGGGCATTTAGGGAAGAGCTTCTGTGGAACAACTTTATTATAACCACCAATTTTATTTTTATTCCAGGAAAGGAATCAATAAGTGTTACAATCATTAGGTAAAATGTTAAAGAAGAAAAGAGTCACACAGTTTCAAAGTAACATTGCAGCACTTCCAACATTTAGTAATTGGCATTAATTACACAATGTAATAAGCCAACTTTGCATATCAACAATGGAGGCATCAAGTGACTGAGCTAAGTTTGGTAAGTATTGTGGTAGGTATTAGAACAAAGTCACACTCTGCTAAGAAAATTGACTCTGTATTCTCCTGACGTATTATAACAAATACACATCATTTGTGTAGTTACATACCCTGCCTTGAATATCTGCCTTAAATGTACTCCTGAGTAAACAATCAGAACAATGCAGAATGGGAGACATCCCACAAACTGGCCTATACTCTAACCATCAGGATCATGAGAAATAGAAATCAACTATAAAATATTTAGAGAGGAAAATTGCAAAACTATATATATATACACACACACGCACACACACACATATATATATTCCATATATATTCTCAAATCACAGTGAAAATATATGTGACAATTTTGAAATAAACTTTTCCATTTCCAGATGATTTTATTAACTAGTGTTACATATATACGATCATTGTAGTTATATAGAAGAATATCATTTGCCTTAGGAATGTTTGGAAAAGAAGGCTCATGAAATCTTTGTATATTGAAATATTTTTTAAACAGTTAAGAGAAAAAAGATATTTATAGGGACCAGCAGTTAGCATAATGGCTATGTCCCATGTAGATGACTGAGATTCACGTCACAAACCTGGTGGCTTAAAACTCACACCGGGCGTGTGTGTGTGCATG
>NW_006203571.1:155916-179460 GCF_000334495.1 Tupaia belangeri chinensis
TTTCTGTCTCTCTGTCTCTGTCTGTCTGGCGAGCACACGTGCCCTATGGCAAAAACCTCTCCAAATAATAAAATAAATAAATAAATAAATAAATTAGATATTTATACATAGAAGAGAAAAATGTGTGACAAATTATTAGTTGGACTGTCTAAACAATGGGAGTATTAAAGTTCACTATACTAGGTTTTTGGGTTTTTTTTGTCATTTTTCTTTGTTTTTATTTTGGTAGAGGTTTTTGCCTTAGAGCATGTGCATTCACTGGAGAGTGAGAGACAGAGACAGTGAGAAGGGAAGTGAAAAATCATTCCTAATGGGGGATGGCCACACCACAATCTCTTCTCCATTCTCCTCCCAAGATTTTGGGCACACAGTCACACATGCCCAACATGAATTTCAAGCCACTAGGTATGGGACTCAAATCATGGTCGAGAACATATGGGCATCTAGTGATGTAACCACTATGCTATCTGCTGCTCCCATTATACTAGACTTTGAACTCCGAAGTTTGAAACATTTGACAATGTAGACTTGGTTTCCATTGAGTGGCCATGTTTGCATATGAAAATTGGAAGACTCTAGGCTTTTCAATAACCTATGCAGACACATACTTTATGCATAAAGTCATAAATACCAATGCCATAATTGAAAATTATAAAAGCAAAATTATTCTATAATGAGAAATTACTCCTCTTTTTGATGGTTTTGAAAATAAGGCACCAATACTTACTTTTAGGCATGCTATTGTGTTTTTAATAAAAACTCAGTATCACAATATTTACTTTTTATTTCTATTTTATTTCTTTTAATTTCTATTTTTTTTAGTCATATGAACCTTAAAAATATTTATCTGTTTCAAATATTCTCATATCATGACCAGGGAAAGCAATAGTTTGTTTAAGCTTATAAATGCTATTAGCATACTTTTCTAAAAAATGATCTATTAAGTAAATTCCAAGTGGAAGTTTAAAAATGCTTAAAACTCAAAACCTCCAAAAACTATTAGCTAAATTAAACTTGAATTTACGCATTTTACTGATGATTTTAAATGTTAGTGTTATTTTAATTTTATTTTCCATTGTACTGCAAACTAAGTATTGATAAGCCAAAAATATTAAATGATGTGTTATTAGTTTTAATCAATTATATTGAAAATAAACACTAGTTTTTATGCCACATTTATATAACATTATATATATATACTTTTTTTCTTTTCTTTTGGAGAGGTTTTTGCTATAGGGCGCGTGTGCTCACCCGACAGGCAGAGAGAGACAGAGAGACAGAAAGCGAGAAATCACCCCCCAGGGGGGATGGCCATGTCTCAATCCCTTCTCTTCCATTCTCCTCTCGGGATCTTGGGCACGCATGCACACGTGCCCGCTGTGAGTTTAAGCCACTAGGTCTGGGACTCGAACCGCAGTCAACTACATGGGAGTCCAGCGACATAGCCATTATGCTAACTGCTGGTCCCATATAGCATTATATTTTATAAAGTTAGACAGAAGATTTTGAAACTACAGGAAAATTTTTATTAAAATTCTTACTTCTTAATTACATTTTTTCCATATGTACTCAGGCATCTTACTGAGATGGTTGATAATTAAGCTTACAATTATGGGTTTTAAAGTAACATCCAGTTTTCACTGAAGTTACAAGTGAATGAAGAGAAAATTAAAAATAAATGAATGCTCACAATTTTAGGCCATCATGGTAATTCTATTTCAATTGACATACAAATAACCCAAGTTAAACTCTCTCTAAATTTGGGTTGAAGATGTTAGATATCATTTGAGAAAAGAAATTAAAGAGAAATAATTTCTCTCCATCTTTCTCTTCATCTTTCATGCACAGAGATACACACAGATACACGCACACACAATTTATATGATCATGATAGCACATGGAACATAAAAACAATAGTTCATATTGTACTGTCAATTTTTGCCACTTCAATTAGCAACATGTTTTCTGAATGAAGTATATATTTCTAGCACATTTTTGTATTTTAATATTCATTATTTAATTTATAATTTGATAACTTCTATTTCTGTACATGTGTGTCTGTATGTTTGTGGTGTGAAAGACAGAGAGGGAGGTCAGCATTCATTTGTGTAACTTCATATTTTTTAGTCCCCTCAAATCTCAAAAATAAAGTAGAAAAAAATTATTTTTAATTTGCCAAGGGCAAGTGCATTCACAAGAGAGAGATGCAGAGGGAGATAGGTCAGAAAGCGTGGACCATGGTCATGCTCCAATCCCCTCTTTTCAATCTCTATCCTCTCAAGATTTGGGGCAAACACACCCGTGCCCTGGCATGTTTCTCAAGTTGCTCAAGCTAGGACTTGACTATATGGATTTTGGCATCTTAACCATCACGTCATGAGCTGGACCAATAAGGAAATTACTGCATGTGACTTTTTATAATATCCATCATTTACCATAGTCTTTCAAACTAATTTTTTTCTATTTACCACAGACTTCTAGAATCCATAGTTTTGAGAATTTTGTGATTAGATTATAATATGCTATAGAGTCATTTAAGCCATAGCCTAAACTGAAAAAAACTAGTTTTGTCTTCCTGAGCTTCTATTTTAGTGATATAAATATTGTGTATTAGTGGTTTTAGCTGCATTGTAGAGGTTGCTTCTTATGCACAGAGAAATCAGTGAAATAAGTGTAGTTACAGAAAATTCCATATGTTTTCAGCTCCTGATCAAGCAAACCCATATAAAAACTCAACTAAAATAAACATCTCTTCCTTTCTATTAAACAAGAATACAAGTAAAATATTTTTTGAAAAATCCACATAAAAAGGCTCAGTTCACAAAACTTATGAAAATGAAAATCTCTGTGTATTACAGGATAGTTAGTAAAAGCAATCACATATTATTTGCTTATGTCATTACTGAATTCCTTAGCTATGTATTATTTTTAAAAATATTAATTTATTTTTATTTATTATTGTTATTATTATTATTTTTAATTTGCCATGGAACATGTGCACTCACCAGAGAGAGAGAGATAAAGTGAGAAAGTAAGCCACCAGGTCCAGGACTCAAACTAAGGTGACCATGTTGGAGTCCAGTGCCTTAGCCACCATGTTACCTGCTAGCCCCATAAACTCTGCATTATTGAGAGTGAGTTCAAATAAGAGAGATTACCAAGAATTCTCAAGGTAAGTAATATGTGTGAAGGGATTATAGGATAAAGATTTTTGGAGAGAAATTGAGTGACCTGAATGAGCTAGCTTGAGTAACAATTGACAAAGTATAGAAGATAGAGATCTCTCTCCTCCTATGTCATGTATATCTCTATGACGTTGGAAGAGACAACAAGATCTCTTTATAACAAAAATGGCGAATCATCTTGTGCAGTAATATTGAAAATTAAAAGCTATTATGACAGACGTAATTACTTACAAGTAATAATGACCAAAAAGTTGTTTTAGCCCATCATTACTTATGATCCATTACTTTCCACTCTGAATTTATATATATATACATATATATATTTATATATATATATATATAGAGAGAGAGAGAGTACTGAGTGCAGGTGTTACAGGATGGATAACCAATCTTTTTTTGAAACATTTATATACCTAGCAAATGTACAGTGTCTGGAGCAAATAAATAATCAGCAAATAGAAAGGAATAAATGAAAGAGGAAATGAAAAGAGTGAACAAATGCATGAAATAAATTATTTTAGGTTAATTATTCTGGCAGCAGTAGAATATTACCAATAGTTCTTAAGAATTCCTGAATGTGCAAAACTAAGAATTCTACTGGAAATTAGATATATAGGAGACAAAAGTATCACAGCTTCATAAAATGCATTTGAAATGCACCACTGTCCTTCCTAAACTCTTAAGGTTTTAAAGTGTATGACGGATTTCCAAGTTTACTTTAATATTTGAGTTTCTATTGTGGATTAGCATTTTGTATTTTTTCCTTTAGAAGTACCATATTGACTAGATTCTTTTATGTTTATTTCTGTGTTTCTTTTGTTTAAATTGGCAGAGAGTATATGTGCTTACCAGAGTCAAAGAGAGAGAAAACACTCCTCCAATCCTTTTCTGTCCATTTCTCCATTTGGTTGGAAATTTAGGCACACATGAATAGGCACTTGGTATGTTTTTCACCCTACCATAACCAGTATTCTAACTGCTGCCATTCATGTGGAATCTGACTATCTTTGCACATGCTTAACCACTGCACTATACAACCAGACCAGATCCTGAGTAGATTCTTAAAATAAAATATTTAAGATGATTATCAAGATGTTTTCTGATATTTTAAAACACCATGATGTATAAAATTATAGTGAGATATAATGTTAAGCCCAAACTCTGAATACCATAGTACTAGGAACTATGTTTGAATTTTCTTTGTCTCTAAGGGAAGAAATAATAACTGCATTCAGACTGCTTTATTTAAATCAAATTAGAATATAATTATAGTTTTAAATCATTTGAGGTTTTATTAAAGAATTTCAGAAAAGTAGTAAAAAAATAAATAATCAGTTCCTTCACTGAAGATCTGTGTATCATAAACAAACATCTTACACAATTAGGTATTCGCTCTCAAGCAAGCAAAGTGAGAAGAGCTGTAAATGATGAAGACATAAAAAAAAAAATTGATGTTGCAATTTTCTATCACTGTACATGTTTAGATTTTTAGGCTTGTTACACTAACCCATTAAAAACTGAGTCAAGCATCATATATTTTACTGAGTCTTTAGTGAATAACTGATTGCTAAACTGTGCATTATTGAGAGTAAGTCCAAATAACAAAGATTACCAAGAAGTCCCTAGATCACCAAGAAAATACAAGTTCAATCTGTAACAAAATGACTAAATAATAACTATTCACACTTACACACATATATTTAAGACGTAGGTAAAAGTGAGTGGGTATAAATGTGAACAATTAGTTACCTTCTCACTGAAATTTGTATGCTTTCAAACTATTATTAGTATTTATGATCTTTGACTGGTGTATACATATGTGAGATTTCAGAACCAATGTTTATCATGCACAGCAATTACCAAATCAGAGATAACAGTGTAGATTTATGGATGTATACAAATACATATGTATATGGATTTAAATTTGTGTGTTCATATGCATGTATGCATGCACATCTAGTCCTTACTGTTTCCTGAGAAGCCCTGAGAATAGTAAAATTCTAACTCCACGGAGTTCACTTCTTGGCCATATGTTAGTTTCCAGAGGCATATTTTCTGCTGAAAGACTTTATAAAAAAATGACTGATTCTAAACATGGCAAAGAAAAAATACAAAATGATACAGGAAATAAAATTTTTGTACCTGAAAGAAAAGATGTGCTAAAAAAACATGGGGATGTATTGAAAAGACAAGAAAGCTAGCTTGGAAAGGCTACCACTGACCAAACTGACAATTTAATATTCAAGGTAATAATTGAGATAAGAGATTATAATCCATTGGGTAGAATAGAAAAATATAGGGACCAATGGATAGTGTAATGGTTACATCACTGTACTCCCATGAGGTTGACTGCAGCTCAAGTCCCGGACTCGGCAGCTTAAAACTCACACTGAGTGCATGTGCATGCATGCCCACAATCCTGAGAAAAGAATGAAGGAGAGGGGATTGAGTTTGGCCATCCCCCCTGGAGGAGGTAATTTCTCACTTTCTGTCTCTCTGGTGAGCACACACACCATATAGCAAAAATCTCTTAAAAAAAAAAAAACCTATCTATCTATCTATCTATCATCTATCTATCTATCTATATATCTTTGAAGAGAAAAAGAAAGAAAAAAAATGTAATTTAAACTTTGGTGAAAATTCATATTACATAGTAGTAACCACTAAATTTTTTTGAGGTTATTTTCTTTCTTTTAGAAATTTTTGTCTTAGGACACATGCTCTTGCCAAATAGAAACAGAGACAGTGATAGGGAAAGTGAGAAATCACCCCCCGGGTGGATGGCCATGCTGCAATCCCTTCTTTTCCATTCTCCTCCTGGGATCTTGAACATGCATGCACATGTCCCTTGTGCAATATTCCAGCCCATAGGTTCCAGGACTCAAACCATAGTCAGCCATGTGGGAGTCCAGCAACATAACTGCTACATGAACATTTCTCCCTAGTCCAGTTGAAAAAACTATAAAATATCTTCAACAGATAATACCACATTTCTTCATCTCATTAATGCTTTTCCTCCCTATTTTTCTTCTAAATGTCTTTCATCAGACCCTCCTCTTTCACACACATTATATCTGGTATTTATATCCGTATACTGTGTTTCTATGTCCTTTAGTCAATCAGTTTCAGTAATAGAATGCAGATAGTCGATATATATATTAAGTGGGGAAGTACAATGTCTCTCCATCATAGCCTGGCTTGCTTCACTCAGCAGTAAATCTTCAATATTCTTCCACTTTCTGTCAAAAGCCAGGGTTTTTATTTTTTATTTTTTTATTTTTTATGGTTGAATAGTATTCCATAGAGTATATGTGCCACAGTTTTTCAATCCATTCGATTGTTTCTGGGCATTTTGGTTGTTTCCATGACTTAGCAATCGTGAATAGTGCCACAATAAACATAGAAAAAATACAAAATGATACAGGAAATAAAATTTTTGTACCTGAAAGAAAAGATGTGCTAAAAAAACATGGGGATGTATTGAAAAGACAAGAAAGCTAGCTTGGAAAGGCTACCACTGACCAAACTGACAATTTAATATTCAAGGTAATAATTGAGATAAGAGATTATAATCCATTGGGTAGAATAGAAAAATATAGGGACCAATGGATAGTGTAATGGTTACATCACTGTACTCCCATGAGGTTGACTGCAGCTCAAGTCCCGGACTCGGCAGCTTAAAACTCACACTGAGTGCATGTGCATGCATGCCCACAATCCTGAGAAAAGAATGAAGGAGAGGGGATTGAGTTTGGCCATCCCCCCTGGAGGAGGTAATTTCTCACTTTCTGTCTCTCTGGTGAGCACACACACCATATAGCAAAAATCTCTTAAAAAAAAAAAAACCTATCTATCTATCTATCTATCATCTATCTATCTATCTATATAAATTTGAAGAGAAAAAGAAAGAAAAAAAATGTAATTTAAACTTTGGTGAAAATTCATATTACATAGTAGTAACCACTAAATTTTTTTGAGGTTATTTTCTTTCTTTTAGAAATTTTTGTCTTAGGACACATGCTCTTGCCAAATAGAAACAGAGACAGTGATAGGGAAAGTGAGAAATCACCCCCCGGGTGGATGGCCATGCTGCAATCCCTTCTTTTCCATTCTCCTCCTGGGATCTTGAACATGCATGCACATGTCCCTTGTGCAATATTCCAGCCCATAGGTTCCAGGACTCAAACCATAGTCAGCCATGTGGGAGTCCAGCAACATAACTGCTACATGAACATTTCTCCCTAGTCCAGTTGAAAAAACTATAAAATATCTTCAACAGATAATACCACATTTCTTCATCTCATTAATGCTTTTCCTCCCTATTTTTCTTCTAAATGTCTTTCATCAGACCCTCCTCTTTCACACACATTATATCTGGTATTTATATCCGTATACTGTGTTTCTATGTCCTTTAGTCAATCAGTTTCAGTAATAGAATGCAGATAGTCGATATATATATTAAGTGGGGAAGTACAATGTCTCTCCATCATAGCCTGGCTTGCTTCACTCAGCAGTAAATCTTCAATATTCTTCCACTTTCTGTCAAAAGCCAGGGTTTTTATTTTTTATTTTTTTATTTTTTATGGTTGAATAGTATTCCATAGAGTATATGTGCCACAGTTTTTCAATCCATTCGATTGTTTCTGGGCATTTTGGTTGTTTCCATGACTTAGCAATCGTGAATAGTGCCACAATAAACATCGATGTGCAAGCACTTTTCTAATTAAGTATTCTTCTGTCCTTTGGGTAGATACCAAGGAGTGGGATTGTTGGATCACATAGGAGCTCTATTTGTAGATTTTTGAGGATCTCCAAATTGTTCTCCACAGTGGCTGGACCAATTTATATTCCCACCAGCAATGTAAGAGAGTTCCCCTTTCACCACACCCCTGCCAGCACTTATCATTTTTTGTTTCTTAATCTTAGTCATTCTGACTGGGGTTAGTTGGTATCTCATTGTTGATTTGATCTGCATTTCCCTTACAATGAGGGATGTTGAACATTTTTTCATATGCTTTTTAGCTATTTAGATGTCATCTTTAAGTAGCCACTATCTTAATCCAGTGATCAAAGTGTATATTATCGGTAATGAGAAAAATTGAAACTGTATACCTCTTATATAAAATACATTAAACGATATCACTTCCACACTTGAAATAGTAAATAAAAGATCCATAAATTTAAACTACTTATAAGAAAGCACTACAGGGAACCAGAAGTTAGCGTAATGGCTATGTCACTGGACTCCCATGTAGTCGACCGCAGTTCGCGTCCTGGACCCGGTGGCTTAAAACTCACGCCGGGCGCATGTGCGTGCGTGCCCAAGATCCCGAGAGGAGAATGGAGGAGAAGGGATTGTGGTGTGACCATCCCTCCTGGGGGGTGATTTCTCGCTTTCTGTCTCTATGTCTCTCTCTGTCTGTCTGGCGAGCGCATGCGCCCTATAGCAAAAATCTCTCCGAAAAAAAAAGAAAGAAAGAAAGAAAGCACTACATAAGGTATATCCTACCAAAAAGAAATTAAACTGTTGTACTGTTGTGTCAAAAGCATAAAAATCAAGAACAGAATAAACTCTTCTGTAATGAGTGATGAAATGATGAAAACTGAATGCAATACTGTTGTTCAAAACTGGATTCCATTTTTATCAAGACAGTACTGTGATAATTGTCAAACTATATTGAATTCTGTGGATTGGATAATAGTAAAATTTTAATATTTTTTTCTTCCATGATCAAATTATGGTTATATTGGTGAATGTTCTTTCTTTCATACACAACATTCATACTGATTTATTTGGAATATCATATTAGTAGCATTTTCAAACGCTTCAGAAAAAAAATAGTAGCTTATTTTTTTAATCTACTTTGAAGTTTTCTCTAAATTTATTTAAGAAAAACACGTTTCTTCCCTTAAATCATTTAACAAATATTGAAGTTCTGTGATTCAGGGATTTAAAAAACTAATCGAGAAACGAAATAATTGAACAATGAAACAATGAAATAATGAAATAATTCTTTCATTGTCTTTCTTCCTTTCTTTTAAACAAATACTTCACTTCTATTATATTCTGTATTAGTTTGCTCAGGTTGCCATAACAAAGTGCTTAACAATAAATGAAATATATGAAAGAGTTATATATTTAAGCAATGAGTTAAAATCTATATAAAAGAATCAAAAACGCAATGAGTGATTTAAACAACAAATTGGACCTTGCACAATGGAAGATATAAGTAAAAAATTTTCAAAGGAGAGACTGAGGAGGGACATTGGGGAGAGAAATGGAGGGGCAGGGCATTTGTGGGACAGAGAGATGAGTTGTCTGTAGAGGATGTGTATAGTTTTACCAACTAGATTGGTGAGAAATGTATATATGTTTGAATATTCACTTTGTAAGCTAAGTGACATATGTTATTGAATATATAAAAGGAATTGAAATAAAGCATATTTAAAAAATAAAATTTTACCAACTATGCAGTTTGAGTCCTGAATTTGGTGGCTTGGAGAACATACTGAGCACATGGCATGAGTGCTCAAAATCCAAAGAGGAGAAAGGATTGCTGTGTGTCATTCTCCCCCTCCCCCGGGTATGATTTCTTACTTTCTGTCTCTCTCCATGTCTCTGGCAAGTGCATGAACCCTATAGCAAAAATTTTGCTAAAAAAAAAAAAAAAAAGAAAGAAACAGGGACCAGCACATGATATAGTAGGTACATCACCTGACTGCCATTTAATTGACTGCAGTTTGAATTCTGGACTCAGCTACTTAAATCTCACACTGTGCTCCTGTACTTGTGTGCCCAAGATCCCAAGAGGAGACTGGAGGAAAAAGAATTGAAGTGTGACCATCTCCCCTGAGGGGGGATTTGTCACTTTCTATGTCTCCAGCAAGTTCATGTGCCCTATAGCAAAAATCTCTCAGAAAAAAAAAGGAAGCACACATATTAATTAGAGGATATACACATATTCGCCCTCAACATTGAACATTATTTTATGTAACACACATTTTATAATAGTTATCTAGTTTTTAAATTGTCCATTTTTTTCTTTTTTTTTTTCATAGTGCACGTGCACTCACCAGGGTGAGACAGAGACTATGAGAGGGAAGAAGAAAAATCTCCTAAGGGAGATGACCATGCCACAATCCCTTCTCCTCCATTCTCCTCCTGGGATTTTGGGCAAACATGCATGACTTTTATATGTCAGATGCGTATATGCAATGGTTGTGATTCTGACTAGCTGAAAAGGCTGGCCAAGTGTGGGAGGAATCATGGTTTAACAGGTCTTTATCTTTCTCTCCAGAAAAAAAATCTTAAATATATATTTTAATGTACACTTTTATAATCAAGAAAATATTAAATCAATGGTTCTTTAAATATAGTATAATAAAATAGGATTGACCAGAAACAGCTCTATTTAACAAAAGAGAAATTTTTATCCCATATTTTCTTAGTTCAATGTCTTCTTATGATTATATGCATATTGTCAATTATGAATATACTCTTCAGAAATGTTTATTAAAATAAATGAGAAATATGTATATATCCTACAACTTTTGAACTATAATTTCTAATAATTTTCATGGTATGTAATACAGTAGAGTTGACAAGCTTTTGGGGTCATGTATAGACTACTTTACACTTTAATGGGTAAACCTGTCTGTTCCAACCACCCAACTCTGCCATTTGAGCAATAAAAGCAGCCACAGACAATAAACACACAAGTACTTATGATTATGTTTCCATAGATGTCCATAAGAACAATCAGCAGCCTGGACTTGTCTAGGGAATTGAGTTTGTCTCTATAATAGATTATTGTGAATGTCTTAACAGAATGTATATTTGCCGTTAGTGAGAGGGATTCATCTTCCCTGGGTGATGGGTTGAGTCATTTCCTGCATCTTGTATGTTATAGAAATTATATTTTTATAAACAAATTAAACAATATTGACTTTTCTATTTAGAATGCATTCAATATGATAATTAAAAAACTTCTTTCCCTGTTTCAATAAATTCTTCTAACTTTAAATCAGCAATACCTACATAAATATAAATGCTTGCTTTTGTAAAAGATATTGTTTGTTGTGAATATCTTTATTGATTGCTATCAGTTATAGTTTAGAAAGTCATTAGAAAACATACTGCAGAATCAAAATGCAGAAAAATAGTTCAGCCAGGAGTATACAAATTGCACTAAGCTATGATGCATGTTGTCATCCCACTAATAGGGAACTCAAAGATAGGTTGTCATTAAGCGTAAAGAATTGTCTCAGAATAATAGGAAGGAAAAAAAACTATAGAAGAGATAGAAATTTTTCTTTAAAATTTGTGTAATTTTTAATAACAAAATAAAAACATTTGGACATTTTAAATATTTTTCTTTTTCATAACATTTTGTTCATCTCTTTGGAAACATAAAATGTAATTGTTGACTTGTTTTATTTTTTTTTCTAATCTAATAAATAATAAGTAAAAATCCTTTTGTGTCATATCTGGCCTGAACACATCAGTTTGTTGAAAATAAACATTTTTTTTATGTTAGTCAAGCAAATAGTTGACAATTAACTTCCTAATTTCAAGACTGATACTAATGGTTTTCTGTTACTGTTCCGCTGCTCGCACTGATTACTGGCTACTCCCCATCCTCAGTATCACATACTTTTTTTTTCTTTATAACTTTACTATCTATTTTGAAAATGTCAGAACTTGCTTAAATAAGTCTTCTCATTTTTGACCCCTAGAATACCATTATATTAGAAGATTCTCAAACAAGAGATTAAAATTCACTACATTTTTAACTCTCCCATTCTACTAGGAGAACGAACAATTTACGTTTTAGTATAAAACTCTGTAGTTGTATCTATTAAAAAGAAAAAAGATCCATTTTCACAGATCCAAATGCAATTTGTCAAATAATTTTTCTAGGATATTTGTGTATAATACATGAAAGTTTTATGTTTTCTATCCTACATTGAAATTAACTGATGTTTTATGGCTTCAATTTTATACTAATTATTTTCTCTGGATAGAGAAATCTAGCTGTAAAATGAAACAGCAGATTTAAGTCTTACAAACTTTCCCTATTGACTGAAATTTATCAAGCTATACATTTAGTTTGTGATACTGCCAACTAAATGGCTTAAATAACAGTGCTAAGTTGTGGAAGCTGCAAATCCAACATCAAGGTGCCCACAGTAAAAGTTTCTGGCGAGGGCTCTCTCTTTGGCTTATATATGCTGCCTTTCCACTGTGTCCTCACATGGCTCTCCTCTGAGTTCATATTTCTACTGTGTCTTACTCTGCATGTAATGACTCTACTGCTATTGCATTAGGGTCCAATTCTTGTGATCTTATTTAACCATCTTTAAACACCCAATCATCTAAATCTTTTGACATTCTGGGGGAATATCATGAGTTGATCTTTGTTTCAAGCTGTACATTAAAGTAGAATTATCCACAGAAAAAACAAACAAATAAACAAATAAAAAACACCCATTCATCATATTCAATCACACTAGGGATTAGAGATTCAACATATAACTTATGGGAGGACATAGTTCAGTCCATAATTTTATATATATATATGTGTGTGTGTGTGTGTGTTTGTGCGTGTGTATACTCTTTCACAGGTATGTTATATATAAACAAAAGTTTTAAAAATATTTCACAGGAGACCCTCAGATGGCATAATAGGTACATTGCTGGATTCCCATGTAGTTGACTGTGGTTCAAGTCCTGGACCTGGTGGTTTAAAATTCACACTGGGCACAAGTGTGTGCTTGTCCGAGATCCTGAGAAGAGAATGGAGAATGGATTATGGTATGGCCATCTCCTCTGCAGGGGGAGGGGGGGTGTGATTTCTCACTTTCTGTCCTTCTGTCTCAAATCTGTCTCTCCAGAAAGTACATGTGTCCTATAATAGGAAAACAAACAAACAAACAAACAAAAAGAACTAATTTAGGCTACATTATTAGTTGACAGATTTCACCTTTAATATTTTACAGTTACTTAAATTTAACTCTGTAATAAATGCTATGTGAACCTAAAATATATTCCATTATTTACTATTGTTTGTTGTACAGCTATCAATTGATACTTACTTTGTATTACTCACAATATCAAAAGCAAAGCAAGAATATTGTTACTCCTCTTACATAATTTACCTGTTTTTCTCAGCATTTAAATTTGAGATATTCTGAAGCTAACGTACAATAAGATTGCCTTGCACATTCTAGAGTTCTATCTGGTTTAGTTCCTTTAGACTGAATGACTGACTGAGGTATTATAATTTTTTAATCAGAGAAGTAAGCCCCAAATAAATATACATCACTGTATGTCAATAGAGACCTCTTTGCCCATAGAGCATTTAAGAGTATGAGATGCTTACCACACAAGCTATCTTATAACTTGAACACATGTATATAGGGTCAGGCAGTGGCTGGGAGTTCTCTGAGAACCCTGGGTGTGCATGAGCATGTCTGTGACTTGGGATGATTGCAAACAGGGGCTGATCACAACGAAAAATGCATTTGGGGATGCCTGACTCTCTCAGTCTCTGTCTCTCTGTCTCATTGAGGACATAGTTAAACTTTTAAAAATGCATCATAGCAAAAAGAAATATTACAAAAATCTTGTGCAAATGTCATCCACAGTAACACTGCCCAGGGGCAACACATTTTAATTTTCTTAGTTTATTGGTTCAGTTGTTGATTCCCTATATAATATTGTGTTATATACATTTATATATATATAAAATATCATATTAATAGCTCTATATAATAATATTATATATAATATATATTAATTTCCTAATTTTTAAAGTTTATATAATTTCAGTTAATTCTGTATTACAAAGAAAGAATTATAAACAAACCTTATTTCCCCTTCTATACATCTTTATAATTTTTAAAAATTTCTTCAGGTAATTGCTTTAATCTTGTACATAATATATTTATGGCTCTTTCTATTGTAAATCAATATCCAACCTTTTGCTCTAGGGAGCCAACCCTGTCTGGACAGAGATCAAGAAACAGAAAAAAGGAGAAAGGGGGGAAAAAAAGGGAAAGTAAGAAATCACCTTTCAGGGAGAATGACTATGTTTCTTTTTTGTTTGTTTGTTTGTTTTGTTTTTGTTTTTGTTTTTGTTTTTGCAGGGGTTTTTGCTATAGGGCATTTGCACTCCCCAGGAAGAGACAGACAGAAAGGGAGAAATCACCCCTAGGGGGGATGGCCACACCGCAATCCCTTCTCCTCCATTCTCCTCTCGGGATCTCAAGATCTTGGACACAAACGCACACATGTCCCACCCTGCATGAATTTTAAGCCACCAGGTCGGGACTTGAACTGTGGTTGAACTACATGGGAGTCCAGTGACAGCCATTAAGCCAACTGCTGGTCCTAAGGATGGTTATGTTTCAATCCCTTCTCCTCTACTCTTCTTTCAGGATTTTTGGTACACACACATATGCACGTGTTTTCCAAGCCAGTGGGTCCTGAACTCAAGTTGTCTGGGATCTAGTGCATTAACCACTTGACTTCTTTCTAAGCTGAGAAAACTTTAATTCTTAACTATTTTCAATTTTTAGTATACTCTTTTGCTTTTTAAATTCTTCTAGTGATGTTATTTGTTTTTGCTTTTTCCTTGACAAATGGCATAACACTAAAATACAGCATATAGTTCCCATGATACATATATAGGTTAAGTCTAGATTAAAACACACACACAAGAGAAACATAAAATTATTATTACTGTTATTATTCATCATGGAAACAACTAGTGTGATTGGACCTGTAGAAAAGTGAATATAATATACTATTTCATCATTCAAATGTGTACTTGGACATAAATAAGATTCATTTCTAAATGTCAAGAACAGACCCCCCCCCCTTCATTGTTGTATGAAAACGATAGAGTGTACTTACCCAAACCTATGTGGTATAGCCTACCATAAAGTCTATATAGTAAAGCCTATTATAATCTTACAGGACCACCATTGTATATGTGATTTATCATGGACTGAAATGTTACAAAATGCATGACTAGTTAATCAAGACTCTACTTACTTTTTTCTAAGAGTTCCATGTTTAATTCATACCCTTCAAAGATTACAGAGGAAAAATGATTATAAAATGAAGTAAAATATTTCAATGATAGTTTACCAACAAACAATTTTTGTATATATTTTTTAAAAAGTTCCTTTGCACTGAAAATTTAGCTCTTAAAAAATCTGAAGGAGGCACAACCAAAGCAGTTCAAGGAAGACAGCGTGGCAGAATAAAGGAAGTGATAATTGATTTGCTCTAACCTGGCTGTACAATCAGCTCTACAATATGAAATATGGTTAATGCCAAGTGAGAGACTTTTATTATGGACAATACATATTTCATATCCCACACTCTGGTTGAGTGGTATGAAGACTTTGAAACTATAGTAAAAAATCAGCACCTCACAATGTTATTCTCTGAGTTGTCCCTGGCTCTCATGTAGTATAGGATGCTCTTGGCAGTCATATTATGACTAAATCAAGAAGCACAGCAGAAGTCCCGGTGCTGCAATTTTCTGCTTTTGAACCAGGAAGTGAATTTTTTTTCTGACAGCGAAGCAACTGATAAAGGGAATATGGGCATATTTTGCTGCTGCTTCTCTCTCTCTTTTTTTTTTTTTTTTCAAAATATTCTCTGCAAATACTTGCTTTGAAACTTACCTGAAGTCATGTGTTGCACTGGAAAGAATATGACCATTAAAATCACAGATTTGAGGACATGCTTAATTTTTTTTTTTGACCCAAAGGGCTTATACAATGCATCTCAGCTTTTGCTTGCAGTTGTAGTCACATGTGTGTATTAGGGGTGGGGAGGAAGAATATCACTTATGAGTATAGCTAATTATATGTAGACTATCTGACACATAATAAGGACGGTAAAAATTACTAGCTTTCTGCTGAATTTTTTCTCCAGCAAGGTAGCAAACGCTATCAAGTTTTACATCCCACCCCTCTGGTTGCTAGTTCTCTGGATTAACAAAATGCTTTCTGATGTTCCTCTGAGCACTCTTCCTCTTCCCCACCTTCTCTCACTTTCCAATTTATTTTTGTGATTTCAAGCCTTCAGTACCCTAGGAATTTCTGAACCAGGAAGTGAATTTTTTTTCTGACAGCGAAGCAACTGATAAAGGGAATATGGGCATATTTTGCTGCTGCTTCTCTCTCTCTTTTTTTTTTTTTTTTCAAAATATTCTCTGCAAATACTTGCTTTGAAACTTACCTGAAGTCATGTGTTGCACTGGAAAGAATATGACCATTAAAATCACAGATTTGAGGACATGCTTAATTTTTTTTTTTGACCCAAAGGGCTTATACAATGCATCTCAGCTTTTGCTTGCAGTTGTAGTCACATGTGTGTATTAGGGGTGGGGAGGAAGAATATCACTTATGAGTATAGCTAATTATATGTAGACTATCTGACACATAATAAGGACGGTAAAAATTACTAGCTTTCTGCTGAATTTTTTCTCCAGCAAGGTAGCAAACGCTATCAAGTTTTACATCCCACCCCTCTGGTTGCTAGTTCTCTGGATTAACAAAATGCTTTCTGATGTTCCTCTGAGCACTCTTCCTCTTCCCCACCTTCTCTCACTTTCCAATTTATTTTTGTGATTTCAAGCCTTCAGTACCCTAGGAATTTCTAAAATAATAAACACACAGATTGAATCACCACCATGATCATTTCCCAAAGGAAACATTTTAGTCTGTCAGGGCGTTGTAGGAAACCACTGCTCAGATGATAGGCAAGCTCTCTCTGCCAACTTGCTAAATGGTGTTTTCCCTCTAGCTCTAGTTTTCCTTTTCTGTGGTTTCATTTCTTTATTCACTGCTGCGAATCTAAAGGTCTCTTGAAAACTTAGTAATCTAAGAAGTTATTTTAGTTGCATTTAAGAAACGCCAGCTGGGGCCAGCAGCTGGCATGGTGGTTGAGGAGCTGGACAACCACACGGCCAACTCCTGTTCAAGTCCTGGCTCTGGTGGCTTGCTTTTCTCACTTTTCTCTCTCTTTCTATTTCTCTCTGGTGAGCATGTGTACCCTGTAGCAAATGAAAAAAATAATAATAGTGATAAAAAATACATAATTCTTCATTAAAAGAAGAAATGCGAGCTAACTTCATTGGATATATTACAAAGCTAATTCTGAAAATACATATGAAGTTATAAAAGATATATTCAATTTATAATGACTTCAATCCTTTAATCCAGTGAATAAGCACATAATTACAAAACTTTATATATGTACACATATGTTTACACACACACACAAATCTTTGTGTAATGGAGAGTTGTAAACAATTTTAATAAAGACTGTTAGATAGCTCCTGTAACGAATTAAAGCATATTTCACAATTTTGTGTAAATATGTATATATACACAGAGAGTTGTAAACAATTTTAATAAAGACTGTTAGATAGCTCCTGTAACGAATTAAAGCATATTTCACAATAACAATTTTTCCCATATATGTTCCACATTACTTAGTCTCATACAAATGAATAATTATGAAAACTGACATATTATCTTAAGTAACTGTTCATAGCTTTCAAATAATCCATTATTAAATTACAGACTACACAGAAAAAAAAAACAATTATAATCGTATAACTAAATGTTTTTTTTTGGGGGGGGGAAGAGGTTTTTGCTATAGGGCGTGTGCACTCACCAGACAGACAGAGAGAGACAGAGAACCAGAAAGCGAGAAATCACCCCCCAGAGGGGATGGCCACAACACAATCCTTTCTCCTCCATTGTCCTCTCGGGATCTTGGGCATGCATGCACACACGCCCGGCATGAGTTTCAAGCCACCAGGTCTGGGACTCGAACAGCAGTTTGACTACATGGGAGTCCAGCGACATAGCCATTACGCTAACTGCTGGTGCCAACTAAATGTATTTTGAAAAGCTGAATACTCCTGTATCACACGCACACACATACACACTGATTGTAATTTCAAGTTTGACCAGTGAATTTCATAATATTTAGTCTATCAAGTGATTCTTTCTAAGGATTTTCGGTTCACAATTGTGGGAACTGGTTAGCACATCTCTGCAAGGCTGTCGTCTTTGTGTTTTTGACACCAGGGCTAGAAGTAACAGGGCACGTGGTCAAGAAGGGAAGATGGTTATACAGTGAATGCGTGGTGCTTTGGCAGAATGGAACCCACACATATGAGCTGGACCCCAAAGAGATGCACAGGCACTGTGTGAGTTCTTACACTCTCCACCCTTCATGCTGTGATGTCTTGCAGGAGATGTTGGCACCCTTTCTCCTAGAAACTACCATCTAGTTGTTCTGCTTGAAAGTCTAAAAATGGCTCAGTTGTGGCGGTGCACACTGCTCAAACACTGTGCTTCACAAGCTGGGACAGCTTGGGAGGTCTAGGTTTGATTCCAGATGCAGCCTAAGGGTTGGATGCAGTGGTAAGCACCTCTGTCCCAGCTACTCAGGAGGCTAAGCAGGAAGATTGCCTGTTTAGAAAATGAGAGGAAAACAAAACAAAACAAAACAAAAAAACATAAGAAAGGAAGTCTATTTTAGAAATGGGAAAAAAATAATCTGAAAAAGAATATGGGGGTAGATGGAGCATTTGCAAATCCACCTATTTCCCCATGGTAGTTAGGTTAGCAAGAAGACAAAGCAAAAATATGTGAGGTACCTTAGTGCCTGCTTGAATATCTGAGAGCAAAAAAACAAAGTGGTGGCAGCTTCTCTTCTGACTTCAAATATTATGTGAATATATCTATTATGGTCCTCCATAATCAGGAAGTCAGAGAGAAGAGAATTCTGAGAAACAGTTAAGCATGGTTCAATTAACATTTTACAAAACCACCAGAACCAGTACTCCAAAAGCATCCTTGGACACCCTTCTGTTCTCAATCTCACCCAAATCATAATCTCTATTATTATAAATTAATATTACCTAGTTTTGTACATAATTAGAATCATGCAGTATAAACTGTATATATTATCTAATCTATGTCTGTTATTGTCTTAGTCCATTACTGTTACTATGAAAGAATACCCAGGCTTGTGGCCAGCTTTCCCTTATCTCAAGGTGTTGCATTCTCAGCCCTTTCTACAGTTATTCTTAATACTAGAGGTGCTAAAGGGAGAGTCTTTGTTGGGTTCAGGCAACCTAGTGAGTTGTCCTGAATGTAAAATGGTAGTGTGTTGCTGTATTTTTAAATTCTATTTCCATAACAATTATATTGGATCTACTTTTGTGTCTTTTTAAATATTCTGATATTCTATTTTCTAAAGTAACTATTTGTGCGAGCTCCGCGGTGCAGTGTTTCAACCCTGTGCATAGGAGCTGAGCTTATGTAGTTCAAAAGCATAGTGTCAGGTGAGGGACAACTGATGCTTCATTCCATGGCAAAAAAGTGGAAAAAGTTCTAAGTGTGCGAAAAGAGAAACAGGCTGGCAGCTGACTTGCTTTATAGCAGCCTATTCTTATGGGAATTAATTTTTAAGAGTTCGTGGCCATGGTAGCAGATTAATATGATTAATATATTTAGGAGGAATCCACTCCCATGTCCCAAACACCTCCCGCAGGCTTATATTCCAACACTGCCACATTGGATGCCAAGTTTTATCATGAGTTTTGGTGGGAACACTCAAATCCTAGCAGATAAATTCACAAATATTAATGACTATAGTTGCAGATGGTTCTTACTCATTCCTATGTAGAATTCCAGTGGGAATACATCATCATTCATTTATTCTTTCTACTGTTGATTGGTATTTGGATAAGTGCCTGTTTTGGCTTGCATTGAATAGTGCCTCTGTTAATAGTTTTCTTTTTCTTTTTTAGGTTTTTGCCATAGGGAGCATGCACTTGCCAGAGAGAGACAGAGAGAGGGAAAGTGAGAAATCACTCCCAATAGAGGATGGTCACTGTACAATCCTTTCTCCTTCATTCCCCTGTTGGCCTTCTGTCTCATTGAACTCAAACAGGTTTATAACCAGTGCCTAGGAGACCTGGGATTTGGGACAATCACATGTGCCTGGCATGAATTTCAAGCCGACAGTTCCAGGACTTGAAACCCAGTGGATCATGTGGGAGTTCAGTGCCATCACCACACCACCTGCTGGCTCCTATTAGCATGTTTTTAAGTGAACATGTATGTGTATTTTTGTTAATATTTTGGAAAGAAAATGTGGGTTGGATAATATGGCATGCATATACACAGCTTTATTAGCTATTGTATAAAAATCTCCAAAAATGAACATATACATTCACATTCTGACCAGCAGTGTATTAGGGTTCCAATTGTTCATAGCCTTGCCCAGATTTAGTGGTATTGGTCTTATCGTTAGCTAATTTGGTATGTATATTGTAAACAAGTTTACTGTGCACTGGCTACCAACCTGTTTGAGTTCAGTGAGACAAAACGCCTATAGACACTGCACATGAACAGGGATTACTATGTTGATAGAATGAGACAGCAGAAACCTTGGGTTCATTGAGAGTCAGTCTGCCAAGGTTTAGGAAAGATTCCCAGAACTGATGGAGTCTCATCTATGCATTCCTCACTTGTACCACAGCTGAAGAACCCTAAAAAACAGCCCGCCTTGAGTTTTATGGTCTGTGGTCACATGACAGACTAAATTAAATTATTGAAGGACATTGTGTTTGTAAAGTGGGGTTGGAACAGAGCCCAGGCTTTCGGCCAGTTTTCTCTTATCTCAAGATGTTGCATTCTTAGCAAGTTCTACAGTTATTCTTCATGACTAGAGGTGTATACTGGTGCAAAGGGAGTCTTTGATGTAAGCCAACCTAGAGAACTGTCCTGAATGTATAATGGTAATGGATCACTGCAGTGACATTGGATCCACTTTCATGTTTCTTTGGATATTGTGACATTCTATTTTCCAAGGTAACTATTTATGCCAACCACAGGGTGTAGTGGTTAAACCTTGCGTATAGGAGCTGAATCACACATGGCAAACTGGGCAAATGTGTATGAATGACGCATATCCTTACAGGCTGGAGAAATGGAGGAAAAAGGTTTGTGATGTCACCATGCCCCACACAAGGGTTCTCACTGTTTCTCTCAGGAGAGAATACCTTCCCTTTAACAATAAAAACTTAAAAATAACTACTCAAGTTCTTTGCTGTTTTCTTTTTTGGGGGTAGAAGAAGGGTCTCTGACTTTCTTTTATGGGTTTGTAAATATTCTTTATATAGATTTGGGATATAAATCATATATTGGCTATTTAAGCATTACACGTTTCTTCTACCACTCTTTGCGGTTGTCTAGTTGTTTTCTCAGTAAATTTGCATGATATTTTGATTTATATAACATAAGATCAAACACTTAGACAATATTCAGTAGGAAAGTAGATGAAAATGCTTTCATTACATATGTTAAAGAAAATATTTTAAATCTAAAATAGATACATTTAAAGGTACATGCAAAAGAAATTGTTATAGTTTATATCATTTTAATAAATTTTTAGCATTTAGAATATTTATTGTATAATGTGTCTAATATGATGGTTAAATGATTAATATATAGAGCATTTAGAGACTACTAAGATTTTTTTTGTAAAAAGGAGTCAATAACTTCAGAAAATAAAAAAATATATACTGTATAGATAGGAGGTATTTATAAAATAAATAGTGTCACATGTTACTAAAATAACAAAATGCTTGGAATTGGCCTTTTACAATGCACATAAAGCTAATATGGATTAATGATGGAGGAATCCAAAGTAATATTTTAATTTTCTTGCATTTATTCAAGCTTTTACCATATTTTTTAATTTTCTTTTTTTCTCATGAGAAAGAGAGAGATTCCCAACAGGGTCCTGTCATCTGTGATTCTGCCCACACCTGAGCCTTCCAGCCAGACAAGATCAAGTGCACCCCTATGAGCATACCTGGCATGCTCAGGTTGTCCTGGGATCCTAACCTGGGCCTTCCCACAAGGCTCCAGTATCTTAAGTCAGTCCCTACCACCTATGCTACCATGGTTGGGTCTTTTCTTACTTTATAACTTTATAACTTTATAATTATTTTCTCTCTCTTCTTCTATTCCTTCCTCACCCTTTCCCCCATTTACATAAAAGTATTAGAATTTTTCATGTCCTAAAGGAAAACCCATTACTTAAACAAGCTTCATTGGGCACCTTAGTATAAAACTCTATTAGCTTCAACACAGTACATGCCAATTAGCCCAAGGCAGTTTCCTCCAATTCATTGACTCTGAATACCTAGGACTTTACTTCAGTATTCTGACATAATCAAGGCACTTTCTAATTCCACCAATAGAATAAAGCTGACAGCTCATATAAGGTTCCTTTTGCTTTTTCTAGTTTATTTATTTATTTATTTAAATGTAATCTCCATGATTGCCTAATCTAGTATTTGAAGACAAGAATGGGAATGTAGATTGCTTCTTAGGGCTACTTTCCTATTAATTAAATATTTTAACTTTTGTGCTTTTAAGTATGAACCTAATTAATTTCCTAAAAGCTTTAAAGCCTTTTTATTGTGATTTATTGGTTTATACTAGAAAATATGTTGTATAAAAATTATCTCTCCAAAAAGACAATAATAGTAATATATGTATCCACTTTGAGAGCAGTGGAGAAATTAAATCCCAATTGTCCTCTTGGGAGAGAGGACTAGATCAACAAAACTCATCTACAATGTATCCATTTGGATGATTAAGAATACCCAAAGTGACTTGGAAAAATGAATAATTAAAAGTTTGATAGGATAAATTTCACAATCTACCCAACTTATGCTTTGCCTAGTAGGGTTATTGCTGATTAAGTAATACACACATGCTGCTATATGTTAGGATACCATTTATAACTTGGGTACAACTTAGGCACATCATTTGCTTAACAAAGTACTATTTTCCTCTTAACAATGTCAACTAATATTGAGATCAGTCCGAGTGCCACAGGCTTTGAAAACATAACTCCATGCCACATCCAAAAAAATTGTAACTCCTTAACACCACCTTGCTCAATAACCTTGAGCCTACTCAAGCTCTCATGGTACTTTCTTGGAGTCATTGCACCCACATTCATACTTGTCCTTGTCAAAAAGAAAAGCAATCTCTAATGTTCCAGACAGGTGACAGTAATGTGTTTTTCATCATACTTGAATAATTGCATTAACAACTGAATCTTAATATATAGTGACACCTCTACCTGTTCAGCAGCTTCTACCCTGTGAAATTTGAAAGTGTTTGTCATAAAATAAAAACTAAAGTATTTTAAATTTTTTTCCAACTCTCACACACCATTAACTAGTCAACATAATACTCCCTCTGACACAAGATATATAAGTGTGTGTTTTCC
>NW_006203571.1:179491-181330 GCF_000334495.1 Tupaia belangeri chinensis
ACATCAACAGAGAAATCTCCAGGGACACCAAATGAGCGCTCTACAGTTCAATTAAATTCTGACAGTATTTGCCTGAATTTGGAGTCAGCTCAGGTTCATGCTGTCCCCACTTCAGATGCCAGTTGTGAGTGCAAGGGTGTGACCTGTATTTCTGACTAACTGGCTATAAACTGAAGATTTCGACAATCCCTTCTCAGGTTTAGTTAGAATTCAGGGAATCATTTTACTTATATTTACCTATCTATTACAAATGCTATTGCAAGTTTATAGAAGAACATTGGATCAAAGAAATACACAGAGCAAAGTAAAGTGCAGGGCGAGGACACAGGGCTTCCATTTGCTTTCTATTCAGCAGTCTGAAGTTCTTCCCCACTGTCCTTTTGATTTTTTTTTTTTTTACCGAGGTCTTATCACACAGTCATAATAGATTAAATCATACTTCAGAGGTGTTCAACTCACCTTCAGCCACTCTCCCCTACCTGAAGGTCAGGTGTGGGACCTGAACTTCCAACTCTTCAATCACCAAATCCCTTCAATCACATGGCTGAATCCCCAACTTGAGTTTGTCCAGATACCCAGCAAGAGTGGCCTCATTACACAAAACAGATGCTCCTATCTCTTCAAAATTATGAGATTTAGGAATTATGTACCTGGAAATGAAGACGAAGACTAAATACATATTTCTTATTATAAATCACAATGTTCTAAAAGGTAGTTAGTAGACTTTATATCATGAGCCAAATGATAGCTTCAGTTTGCTGCCAGTCAGTCAAGTGATAAATGGCTGTTGTTTCATAATGATTCTCCAGGTGATTTAGATGTGGTCCTTGGGTAGAGCCTAAAATCAGCAAGCATTTACTTTTCCTTCCTCAGACAAAGGGGATCAGTTAGGCTCTCTGAGAATCCTGACAATTGTTGGTGCTATATGTGAGAAAAATAACTGACAATACTCTTCTATTTTTTAGATACTTTTGTGGCTAAAGAGCTTCTACTTCCTTGTCTGGCTTCACAATCTGTTTATTTGTGCATTCTTTTTGCAATTTTTATAATATCGTTCCTGTTTCATAGTCTTGCTGTTCAAATCTACATGTGTCTTTACCTTTGGGATACTCTGGTACAGAAGTACTGTCTGGTATTAAGAAGAGAATAATATTGTTTACACCAAAACATTAGCAAGTCACCCACTTTCCTATGTGATGTCCTAAGTCTTGACAAGCAAATGTGAAAATATGTCTCTCCCCCTCAGTAATGGGATTTCATTCATGGTTAGCCTTGAGTAAATGGTTCAGGGTAAGGTTAGATACACCTCCAAGTTTCCTTTTACAGTACATGTAATTAAATCTAGAGGTGTAGTTTTCATATTGTATACGGAGATGAATCCCGCTAGTAGCAAAGGAAATAAATGTTTTTGTTCTGTGGTAGCTTATATAGAAAGAAATGAAAATTTAAAATTATTAGATAAGAAAAGCATTGATATAAGTAGTTTTATCATCTCCTAACACATTGTTTCCACCTCTCAATCCTAGAAACAGGTATGTATCTCCCTGGAGCACCTCTCATATTCATTCTGAGATATACTGATTCTCTCACTATTTACTTGCCTATTTTAGGGAGATTTTTGCTATAGGGCATATGTGTACTCACTAGAGAGACAGAAAGCGAGAAGTCACACGCCCCTCCCCCAGGGAGATGGCCACATGGCAATCCCTTCTCCTCCATTCTCCCCTCAGGATTTTGGATGCACACACACATGTGCCCAGTGTTAGCTTTAGTCTCCATGTCTAGGACTCGAAGCTATGTGGGAGTCCAGCAATATAATTATATACCATTTCAGACACT
>NW_006203571.1:181361-228917 GCF_000334495.1 Tupaia belangeri chinensis
CTCTTTCCTCCCTTTCCTTTTTCATTTTAAATAGCAAATATTTTACTTGTACATCATAATTTTTAACAAAGCATTGTTCCATTGTTGATTAGGAATCTGATATGTTTGTATATTTTTTGTTGGCTTTAGTAGCATAAAAGGAAAACTGTCACCGACAAGTAAAAACATTTTCTGAGAGACAAAACTGAAAGAATTCATCTCTAGTAAACTGACATGTGAACTACTTTTCAAAAGTTGTGTAGGCATAAAGAAATTATATCAGACAGAAACCCAACAATAAAGAAAACCAGAAAGAATAATTGGTTAGAAGCATAAATTATCAATGTTCTAAGTCAGTGTTTTTTCAAGCAAGGATGAGGCAAATTTTGTCCCCACATCTAAATGATTTTGGCAGTGTCCAGATACATTAATTTTTATTGCTGTGGCTTGAGAGAGGGTGTGAATTCGTGCTACTGACACTTAGTAGGTAGAATCCAGGAATACTGCCGAACATTTCCACTGCAGAATAGTTTTTCCCAACAAAAAATGTAGAGTGTCAATAGGACTGAGGTTCAGAAATTCTAACCTATATATATAATTACATCTCTTTAAAGGCTATATGCTATTTAAAGCAAAGGCAATAAAAACAAATATGCATTTTACAACATTTTTAAAATAAAAATAAAGTTCTCAAAAGATTGAAATATAATAATCAGTAGAAGATTTTTTTGTAAGTTCTTAAACTAATTGCAAAGTATTAAACTTTTTAGAACATAGACCAAATACATTATAGCTAAACATTGAAATTCGTAAATGAACCATCATATAAATAACACAAAGAAGCTTAACTATAAAATTCATTACAGAAGATAAGATAGAACAATGAATGATATTTGATTCAACATAAAAATATTAACAGTAAGTAATGTAATAAGATTAAAAAAAGAAGTGAGACATGAGCACACACACCCTATAGTAAAAATCTCTCTATAAAAAAGAAAAAAATGAAATATTAAGAAGTGAACCTAAATTTAAATATTTCAGTAATTATAAATTGAAAGTCAGTGAACTAAAAACCCAAATAAAAGGCAACTATCGAACGACTTTGATAAGAAGGTGAGACCTGCATGCTATCCTCCCTTTGTCCCTTAAAAAGGAAAATTACAATGATACCTAAACATACATATAAATTGTGAGTAATACAAAAATTTTAAATGCAAACACAATAGTAAAAATGTTACTGTGGCTCTACTAATAGAGCAAATAGATTCCAAGCCAAAAAAAATGCTAGATATAATACATACATTTCATAGTATAAAAATAACAGTTGATCAAGAGAATAAAGACATGCTGCATTTTTATGCATCCAATCCTAGTATATAAAGCTAAATTGGCAGACTTTGATACTTTCCTTTATAGTAACTAAAAAGGTAAACACAAAATAAGCAATTGCTGGAAGATTTGAAGAACACTATCAACCAAATCATGTAATGAACATATATCGAAACAGTATTCAACAAAAGAACGATACATATTCCTCTGTAGCATAAGAAAAATTAGGCAATCTGAGAGAATAATAGAAAGAGAATTAGAGAAAGAATGAATTCAAGGCTTTGCTATAAAAATGTACAAGTCATGAGAGCATCACATATTCTCCTGAAGAAAGTATCTTTCCAATCTGTTGCAAGAATGAAATTAAATGTTTGCTATTAGATTACAAAATTGTATCAGAAGACCTTGATATCAGAAGAGTGAATGGAAAAACATGCTTGAGATACTTAGAATCAGTTTAGAAGAGTGCCTACTAATATCTAGATATAATAATATGTTGAGCAAAGTTGATCTTAATGACTTCTGAACCATGGAGGCTGAGAAGTCCTATTAATTTATAACAATTAATTAATTTGTAACTAATTGAGAAAACATTACTTTTTTATTAAATGATGGTTGTAGCCCATGAAAACAGAAAGAATGTGATGAGACTGACCCAAGTCTCAAATTGACAGGCATATTTTTTAAAAAATAGAAAAAGAATAAAATTGAATACTCATACTAATATACTTGCATAAATTCATAAGTTAGTAAATTAATGGCTTTCATTTTAAGTCTACATTTTGGTTATGGAATTATTTTAAGTTTATTTCTTTCTTCCAAGTAAGAGAGACAGAGATAGAGACAGACTCCAATAAGGTTTAATGCAATCCACCACCAACCTGAGCCCATCCTGGATCATGGGCACATGAGGATGTCTGGCATATTTAGGGAGGTCTCTATAAACGAATTCAGAACTTTCCATGTGGGTCAACTTCACAGAGCATCACAATATACCACAGTGCCAGCATCTGACCCTGACTCTAGAATTATGTTTCTTTGTATTGTCCCAGATCTTTGAATATAAAATATCTACAAAAAAGTTGTATATATTTGTTTTGTCTTTTTTTTATGTCCTCTCTGAGAGTTGAAAATTTTATATTATTTTTCAATGTCTTGCTAACTAAGGAAGAAATATTTTTTCTTTTCTTTTTTTTTTTGTAGAAGTTTTTGCTATAGGGCACATGCGTTCACCAGAAAGACAGAGAGACACAGAGAGAGACAGGAGACAGAAAGTGAGAAATCACCCGCCAGAGAGGATGGACATGCCACAATCCCTTCTCTTCCATTCTTCTCTCGGGATCTTGGGCACACATGCACACGCACCCAGCATGAATTTAAGCCACTGGGTCCAGGATTTGAACCGAGGTCAACTACATGGGAGTTCAGAGACATAGCCATTATGCTAATTGTTGGCCCTGAAACATTTTTTTCTTAATAGGACATGCTAAGTAAGCATTATTGACAGAGAATTGTTGTTTTGTCAACTTTTATATTAAAAAATTCAATGCATATTTTCTTTTACAGAGAGACTTTTTAATAGGGCACATGTGGTTGCCAGAGAGACAGAGAGACAGAGAGACAGAAAGTGAGAAATCATCCTCCAGGTGAGATGGCCATGCCACAATCCCTTCTCCTCCATTCTCCTTTCAGGATTTTGGGTATGCGCACACACACACACACACACACACACACGCTCACCTGCTGTGAGTTTTAAACTGCTGGATCTGGGACTTGAACTATGGTTGACTACATGAGACTCTATTGATGTAACCATTATGCCATCTGCTGGTCCCTAGACTGTATGATAATATTAGGACCAATCTTTACTTAAGTAATTGTAAAATAAATTTAAGAATATATAAGGTTAAATATTTGATCAGTTTAAAAGAAATGCATAAGGTACCTGATAAACATAAATAAATCAACCACCTAAATGCAATTTTTTTTAAAAAGAAGAATCATCATGGAGTATTCAAGTATTAATTGCATTACAGTCATTATTTTTTAAAATATTAAATTACAGTTTCTGTTAAGTATTATTTTTTCCCTCTTTGAAATCAGAGATAAATCATATCTTCAAACTTAATTAGTGTCAAGGTAAAAGAATATTTTGAAGTCAATTTTTTTCTATTAAAATGAAAAATCTGAGGTAATACAAACAAAAAATTCTCGTTTTTTGTTGAAACTATATTAGTAAATAATAAAAGAGATGATCTATCCTACATTGTACCTTGCATCTGTTGCCCATAGAATTGTTATCTGTAATCCTCAAAGATGGTCATTTTTACAAATTTGGCTTTTAAGCATTTAAGAGCAGTAATTAAGGAATTATGCTTACGTAAAATATTGACATGTGTATATCATGTCTATTTTATGTCAGTTTTATCATAGTCTTCTGAAGGATGTGTTTGTATTCAATCATAAAAATAGTATAATAAACCTAGAAAACACTTTAGAATAATACAATCTAATTCTTTCATATTCATTTTAGATGAGAGAAACAGGTTCTTGGAAAAATAAGTGATTTGACCAAGGAAACAAATCCAGACAGGGCAAGGAATTGTACATAAATGTTTAAAAATGACTAATATCTTTTGTGCTGAGCAAAGAGCCATGCAAATTTTTCAAGGATGCATGACTGATTTTCATTAGGTAATTTTGTCATAAAATTCAAAATTATTGTTAACACCAAGTTGTTGGAGATTTCAAATGGCATGTTTATCAGGATTCATTAATAATTTCTTTTTATTATGAATTAACAATGTAATTAAGCATTGATAGTCATTATCAGGACTAAACACATGGTATACGCATTTATGCTGGTAAGTCAGCATCTGAGCTGTTCTGATGATAAAAAGGGAAAGAACAAACAAAGTGAAGAGTTGACATCCATGTGTGGCTGAAAATATTACATCATAAAGCTGGCTGGATATCTTAAAGATACAGACCTAGAATACTGCTTCTGAGTGAAAGCAGCAGCTGGCTGAAGATCTGTGGACAAAGGGAATGATGCATGAAATCAAGGTTTGAAGTGGGGTGAATTTGGGGAAACAAATATTGGAGTCATTTTGTGGATGGATTCATTTCTTTCCAGTTTTTCAAAGAGGTTTAAAAACAACTTTAGCATGCTATGCACACAATGTCCTGCCCACTAAATGGTCTTCTTTACTCTTTCCTCTCATTTATACCCTGTGAGATTTACCCCACACTTTAGCACTTCAGACACTGCCCAAATTGGTACATTTAGTTATTTGGAAAGAGAGTTTGTGGAGAAAGTTGTAGAAAACTGGAAAAAAAAGAAATCATGTCATTTTCTTTTTTCTTTTTTCATTTGCAAAGCACAAAGAAAATATTTGAATATATTTTATTCTCTTTCTCTCTATACATTTAAATTAGTATAATGATTTTGTTAGTAATTGTTCTGCAGTAATTTTTGAGATTCATCATAATGAACCAATTATAGAATTAATATGAAGATAGTTTAATTTGTTTCACACCTCAATCATTAGTGAGATTAAAAAGATCAGAAGGATAAAGAAGAACTAGGAATCATGAGGTCCCTGAGTGTTAGACATTTTGTTACTTAACAATTTCTTGTTTTTTTGGAGAGGTTTTTGTTATAGGGCATGTGCGCTCACCAGAGAGACAGAGAGACAGAAAGCGAGAAATCACCCCACAGAGGGGATGGCCACACCACAGTTCCTTCTCCTCCATTCTCCTCTCGGGATCTTGGGCACGCACGCACATGTGCCCGGCGTGAGTTTAAGCCACTGGGTCCAGAACTCAAACCGTGGTCGACTACATGGGAGTTCAGCGACATACTCATTATGCTAACTGCTGGTCCCCTTAATAATTTCTAGCAAAATCTGTAGAGGCATTTGTTACAAAGAGATTAATAATGGATTTTCTTTTATATGTATGTTTTTACTTCAAAGGCTATCATCAATGGTATTAATAAAGGAGATGAAATAATTGGAAGGTTTAGCCTAGTTGACCCACATTCTCACTTCAATAGTTTGTTAGTCTTCTTGTGTTAGCCTATATCATATGATCAACTCTGTACTCCAAAATTTGCAGTCTGATTTTAATCACACCATGACAAAAATATCCTAGCAAAGCAGGACTCCAGAAAAAGTGAAGGTAACATCACCAAATCAAATACATGTAAACGTGTTAAAAAAGCAGTCAATAGGCCTAGACTTGTACAGCATTAGGCACTTCATGTTAAGCAAAAACACTAACACAAAATTAATTCATGTCCCACTCAAAATTAGAATTTTTACCAAGAATTATTTTATCATTTGAGACATGCAACACTAGAAATATTTATTATCCAGCTATCTGTATTTTAAAGATGTATCTCACAGAAACTTGACCTTTGCAGGTGCCTCAAATTTGCAATCTAAAAAGAAGACATTCTGTATTCAAAAAGCACATTGACAGAAAGTAGAGAAATGAATCTAGTATTCAATCAAGTATCTTAGAACAACACATAATTTTATAAACAACAAACACACAACTATTCTTAGAAATGTTTTCTAAAATCGTTTGGTTCATAAACTTATAATCACATGACTATTATAGGAACAACTATAGACAAGAGGAATGTAATAGTAAATAAAAAAAGAAAGCAAAGAATACTGCACTAATTTGAATGTATCTAGAGATGGATGGCATGGCAAACCAGAGGAAAGCGACCATTAATTGGGGAAATTTCTACAGATGAATACCAAAGAAGTAATTTAGGCGGTTCTTCATAGGACTGCAAATGTGAATATTACCTCGCAGTGCAAACACGACACAAAAACTTTACCAAAAAGAGAAGGTAGTTCCAGCCCACTAAATCACACAATACTTAGTATTTTTTCTTTATTCCTTTAGGAAATAAAATATTTTATACTTTAAGAGATTAGAGGGGGACCAGCAGGAGGCATGGTGGTTAAGGCGCTGGACACTCCCACATGGCCGAAAACAATTAGAGTCCCAGACCTGGTGTCTTGCTTTCTCACTTTCTCTCTTTCTGTGTCTCTCTCTGATCACATTTTTAAAAAATGAATATATAAATACAATTAAATAAATAATTATATTTTAATAAATAGATTAGAAGATCAGGTTAGATTTGGGGAAAGTGGTAAAGCAGGTATTTTTTGGATAGGTCTTTCATAAGAATTGTAAAAACCATTTTGTTTTTTATATACACACACAAACAAACAAAATTGTTTTATAGAGACTTTGTTTTCCTGTATAAAAATGTTACATAAATCTCTCCAACTTGTTAAATCTATTAACCAATAAAGACATGTGTGTTTATTGGTAGCCTGTGGTTTTCCTATTACATAAAAGTTGGATGACTTACTTGAATAGCAATTACAGTTAAATGGTTTCAACTGGTTTTACATAAGCACAGCAAAGTTTTAGTACTGTGGATATGTTTTCAAAATGTAACTGACAACTGAAACTTTTGAAAATAAGAATTATTTTAGTTTCAATTCATATTATCAGTTCTATATTCATAAATATCCTTTAATTTAACTTGCAAGAAGACCTTCTTTCATTTGCTACTAGAAAAAATATGGTTGGCCTTTGTTCATTGAAAGGTATTTTTACAGTGAATATCATAATGTATGTGTTCAATAAATATTTGCTAAGTGAAAGAAAAGTGATTTTTAGCATCTAATTCATGTATTAATTTTTAAAATTCATTTTTGGGAATCATATACAGTTGTGTGCCACATAAGGATGTTCTAGTTAACAATGAACTGCGTATGTGATGGAAGTCTCACAGTATGCTGGTATTATGATGTGTTGTAACACACGACACGGCTAGGTATAGTGACCGTACTATCTAGGTTTGTTTAAAGTGCACTCTACGATGTCTGTACACTGATGAAATCTGATGACACATTTCACAGAATGTACCCCTATTGTTAATCATTAAATGATGCATGACTATATATTTTGTATCAAAAACCATAACATTCTGCTTCTCTGTATGAGACAAGTATGCTGCCTTTGGGTTTAACTTATTTCTATATACACTTGATAAAAAGAAAAAAGGCAACATTGCTTATTTTCTGCTTTATTAAAAATATAATTTTAGATGGAATGATATTTTCTCCCAGTCATTATTATTTATTTGACTACTTAAAAAAAAAAGACTTTTAAAATAAAACACCAAATATGGGTGACAATGTATGTATACATATGAGGATATGTAAAACACATCATACATAACACATTATATACATATAAACATATATATACATATATATATGCACCTTTTACCAACTTTTTGTCATGATATTCAAGAAGCAAATCATTAATTTTGAGTTTGAAGGCCACCATAGAAAGTTTTGTTAAATACAAGGTTTTCTGATATTTATGTTTTTTAGCTAAGCATTTTTTCAGTAACAAGCAAACTCATTTTAAGTACCAGCAAAATGAATTACCTAGAATTTTAAGACAACACCACTTTCAATATAACATTTTGTAAGCAACATCCATAATGCATTTAAGATTAGGATTAAAAAATTGAATTCCACTCAATTCACATCCAAATTTCAACTTAATTACAGTAATATTTTATTACCAGACAGCAAGATTGAAAGTGTAGAATAATGACTCGAACTTAACCATTATGATATATACATATATATGTGTGTGTGTATTCATAAATATATATATATATATATATATATTATATATATACATATATACATGAATGTGTGTGGATGACTGTATCGTTTTCAAGTTCATCAAAAACTGGATTTTTTTGCTTTCATAATTTAGGTATTATATATCTTAAAAGTAAAAATAAAATGAAATATTTAGTAATGTTATTGACTAACTTAATGGAACCATTACATATAAATAAACTTTCAACTAATAATTCTGGGAAACAGGAAAATAACTATTGGAAATAAATATAAGATGGCATTCAGAAAAAAAGCACACACTCTGGGGTCACATAGATCTGAATTAGAGTTCTGATTCTGACAGGTACAAATGGCTGATCATGTACAGTTAACCTTCAGGAGCCTCAGTTTTCTCATTTAATAAGCATAAATTTAAAAGCCTCTCTCAGAGTTGGCAGCATGTAAATCATGGGTCATAAATAACAGATGATGGGTAAATAGCTTTGGATACGTATCTTCAACCTCTTAGCAAAGAATTCAAGAGAATAATACATGTATTCTATACATGGTTGCTACTCTTAGTAAATTTCTATTTTTTTTTTTTTTGGTCATTTAGAAATGATTAACTAATACCTATTATGCACCATTTATTAAACATCTAAGCCATTCGTCAGGGACTGAATTTGTTACTATAGATCCAAAGTCGGTAAGCCATGCTGCTGAAGTTCCTCATGTTCCTGATTTCGTTTTTCTACAATATCAGTCCACGTACATATTCTAATAATGAAATATTGCAATTGAGAAAGTATCTGCGTCATATCCGCACATCTAATTTTGAACAGTCGCAATGCATATATTCATTTACAAATAGATACATAATTTAATCTATGGTAAATATTCAGCATATACTGCATTATAATTATGGACTTTCACTTTTTTCATTTTGCAATGAAGATGAGCAAAGAGACATTGGTGAATGATTTTTGACCTAGAAATACTCCTTAAAAGTTGCTATTTGAATAATTCCATATTGTTTGCAGTTTGGAGATTCATTGGCTATTTTTATTACATGTTTAAGCTTTTCTGATCAATGGAAAAGAATTCAGAATTGCCAAATGAGATAACTCAATCAATTATAAAATTTAAAAGGTGAGCTTTATTTTATTTCCATTTTCTTTCAAGTTAATTCTGATTCAAGATTTTCTTTTTTTCTGTAATTTGTTCAAGTAGCTTTTTGAATACCCATCTAATTATAGTATTTAATCACTAAATTGTAATAGAAAAAAATATAGTTATGTTCTAGAATGCCAGTTTTTAATGTCAAATTAATGATTTTTATATGTACTATGTATACATGCTGTAATAATAGAGCAAATTAGAAAAGTCCAGAATTTGTAATGAATATTTAAATCCAGAATCTATCATATAAAATCTCAATAATTTAAAAGTAATGCATTTGTTTTTAATTTTTCTGTAAAATAATTATAATTCTCCCTTTTATTAATTTCCACTGAAAAATATGAGTTTATTTCTATTTACTACTCATTGTAGATATCCTTGTGAGATAAGTTTTGTATTTTATTATTTTTCTAAATCTCAAATTGACACATGGATTTTGAGGTAAAGTTACATGAATAGATGTAGGCAAAATTAAAAGAAAAAGTGGCCAGCATATCAAATGTAATGTGAATGGACAAAACGTTGTGTAAAGTGGACGAAAGGAGGGTGCAGGAGGAAATCCTGAATGGTTATTACCAAAGAAAGAACAGAGAATATTTAAATGGGATCTACAGCTGGATGGTATCTGCCTTCCTTTTTTAAAAATTAATTAATTAAATTTTCATTTCATTTTCTTTGAGACATTCAATCACATTATTATTTGTCTTAGAAAATGGATATTTCAACAGGTGAACATTTCTCCCTAATACAGTTGATAAAACTACGAAGTATCATCAACAGATAACAACACACTTCTTTGTGCCATTAATACTTTGCCTTCCTTAACCCCCAGGCACAAGACCTGCAGTGAAAGCATTTCCTAGTATCTCTTTCCTTTCCCAGTAAATCAGTAGAAAAATATCACTAGGAAGATACAGGCATATTTGCCATCAAGTCAATGAAGAAAGCAAAATACTAGGACTTCGTAAGAAAAGGAAAAATCCTGAACTGGAAGAACAGGTTATCAATTGTTCTCTACTGTATGGGAAAATACTTTGCACAAGGAATTTAACAAAATATTCTAAGTATGATCAACACAGATTTAGTTGAGTTACTTAAAATGCTCAGGTTGTAGAAAAATGAACTGAACTCTCAACTGTAACTAGAGAGAATCAAATTGCATTAATTACAATGGAATAGATGAAAGGAAAAGTAGTGCCATTATAATAAATAATTTAGTGAAAGTTGGTAATGTTAAGCATAATAAGTATTTTAAAAATACATTATAAATATAAAATTTTAAATTTTCCTTGCATAGAAAAGGAATACCAATAATCTGGTTTAGGGGCAATAAAAGAAGATATTAAAGTTTTGAATAAATGATTTAAAATGGAAACATTTTATATTAAACAACATTCAATTAATTAAGAATGAAAGATTAAAAAATAATTGATTGATGTGTAAGAGACACTGTTGACTTTAGACAACAAATTGAGAACCAAAACACAGTATCATTACAGGCTAGTAAATAGGATTAATGAGAACTGGATGGAATCGTGACATAAACTACAGGTGTAAAAGAGAAAAGAAAAACTCAGTAAATTCAAGGGAAAGTAATAGAGAAATATATCTTAAGTTTTAGTAATAAAAATTTCTGGAATGAAAAGAGAACTTGTAAGCATAGATCAAAATAACGTCCAGAATATATATAAACAAATTAATTAAAGGAGTAAATTAATGGAACAAATGACCAAAAATTGGTACAGAACTTTCAACAAGAGTAATTTCAACAAGAATAATCCCATAACATTGAAGAAATAAATCTTTAAAAACATCGGTAGAAAAGAATTTCATGTATGGTAATGATTGGCAAAGGCAGAAATAACAATGGCCTCAGAAGTCTTTATGACATCTTTCAGAGACCTGGAATCAGAGAACAATGCCACAAAACTCTAAAGAGGAGGGGAAAAGCATGAACCAAGGACGTTATTGTCAGCTGATGTTTAAATAATTAAATAGTGTAGATTACTCAAATGTGGGTGAGAGACTACTGAACAAGATTTAGACAATTAAGGGAGGCACTGGCATTTGAAATTCTGTGTTTTCTTTCCAAATTCTGTGTTTTCTTTCCAAATATTGTAGATAACCATATTACTTATCCATTGCCACATAACAAATGATCACTACAGTTTAGCATCTTAAAAAGATATAACATAAGTATTTCCTCTTAATCTTCATAAGTAAAGGAATGGTTTTGTCTAATTAGGTCCCTCTGCTTTAAGATTTCTCACATGCTGCAGTAAAGATTTGGCCAGAGCCGTTGTCATCTCAATCCTTGCTGGGGATAGATCCATTCGCAAGCTTACTCAGAGGTTTTGGCAAGACTCAATTCTCTGTGGGCTATTTGACCAAGGGCCTCCGTTCTTCACTGACTGTGGCAGTAGTTCATCTTCAGTTCCCTGCCAATGGGCCTTTCCAACACAGTAGCTGACTTCATCAGAGTGACTAAGCAGAGAGACTATCAGAGAGTTCCAGCAAGGTAGGAAAGGTACAAACCAGAAAGAAGTCAAGGTATTTTGTAACCTAACCTCAGCAGTTACATTTTATTACTTTTGGTATATCATTTGGAAACATTCACTAGGTCTAACCCACCTACAACTGGATTACATTGAAAACTGCTAAAAATTATGCTAGACAAAACATTAAAGCCTAATATTTTGAAGGCATTGAAGAACTTCCAAGACATCAAGGTATTAAAGAACCACAATTCTTTTCTTTTTAAAAAGAATCATTTTATTTGACTTTATTTATTAATTTATTTTAATTTGACCAGAGAGGAACAGAGTACGAGAGAGAGAAAGTGAGAAAGCAAGCTGCCAGGTCCAGATTCAAACTGTGGTAGGCCATGTGGGAGTCCAGTGCCCTTAACCACCACAACACCTGCTGGCCCCAAAAAGTTCTAAGAAGAGTTGTATATATTATTGGGTTTAATGTTGAACATCATTTTTACCCTCAAATTGCTTCCCTCTGCGGCCCAGACTAGGTGGCAGCTTGAGAAGTGTACCAGACTGCAGTGCTGGAAGCCATGCGGCCAACCTTGTGTTTGGATCCCCAGCCCTGTGGACCTGGAGCACACTGGCCAGGCACCTTGGGAGCACGAGATCCCGAGGTGCTGAATGATTGAAGACAGGCATTGCAAGATAATGAGACTGTGTTGAGCGTATCCACACTCATTAGGTTCTCAACTAAAATAAGAGGATTATTGTAAGAACAAAGTAATATATAAGTCCGTTATCAATGTGATTAAAGAAGATAGTGTATATGTCTGGGACCATGAGAATCTTTCTCGATTTAGCTACAATAGGTTAATTTGACCAGAGAGGAACAGAGTACGAGAGAGAGAAAGTGAGAAAGCAAGCTGCCAGGTCCAGATTCAAACTGTGGTAGGCCATGTGGGAGTCCAGTGCCCTTAACCACCACAACACCTGCTGGCCCCAAAAAGTTCTAAGAAGAGTTGTATATATTATTGGGTTTAATGTTGAACATCATTTTTACCCTCAAATTGCTTCCCTCTGCGGCCCAGACTAGGTGGCAGCTTGAGAAGTGTACCAGACTGCAGTGCTGGAAGCCATGCGGCCAACCTTGTGTTTGGATCCCCAGCCCTGTGGACCTGGAGCACACTGGCCAGGCACCTTGGGAGCACGAGATCCCGAGGTGCTGAATGATTGAAGACAGGCATTGCAAGATAATGAGACTGTGTTGAGCGTATCCACACTCATTAGGTTCTCAACTAAAATAAGAGGATTATTGTAAGAACAAAGTAATATATAAGTCCGTTATCAATGTGATTAAAGAAGATAGTGTATATGTCTGGGACCATGAGAATCTTTCTCGATTTAGCTACAATAGGTTATACGGTTAAAGGAGATACTACATATTTAGGACCATCAGAATCTTTATGGCTTCATCTCCTACAATTCCTCCGATGTCGGTAGCCCTTTTGCCAACGAGACCCTGACAGCTCCTTGAATTTTTCATTTTCAGCATGATACTGTGCAAGAGTAAGGGCAAGTCAATATCACAATTGACTATGATCTTATTTTGAATTACGAATCCTCAGGTATTTTAAGGGGGAAGTCATCAGTGGAGAATTAATATTAAAAATAGATCTGTATATTTGAACAGAAGAGACTTCCTACGAAACCAGAGCTGTGTTTCCACACACACAAAAAAAGGATCTTTCTTGAGTGAAGATTTGAATGATGAGTATAAAGTCAGGGAATGTTTACAGAGAACTTTTAGAAATAATCATCCCTGGAATAATTCATTGATTCCAAAGGAGCAGTTGTGACAGTAGGTAGGGTTAGTGTTTATGTTGTTCTGATTATATCAATCAAAATATTGAAGGTTGTTCTTTAATATTTAGAGAAAAATACTTGTGAATTTAAGGTTACAATTGAATATGGAGTGCTCCTGTTCCACCCGGAAGAACATTTTTTTAAAAAGTTTTCCAGAAGGTGTGTGTGCTTACCAGAGACAGAGAAAGAAGAATGAGAGAGCAGGAAAGGGAGAAAGCACCCCCAAACGGGACATAGTCACACCACAATTTCTTCTCATTTCTCTACTTGGGACTTTTGGCACAGATGCACATGGGCCCAGCATGGTTTTCAAGTTGCTGGATTCAAACCACGTGGTTGGCCATAGGAATTCAACCTCCTTTAACCACCAGGCCATAGGATCAGCCCAGGAATACATTTTTTTTCCATATTTTCTTTAATCTTCAATTTCTGGGCTAAAGCAGAATGTGTGTGTGCGTGTGTGTATACATCTTTTTAAATTTGATTTATGGTATAGTCAAATTGTCTTTGCCAAGAGATTTCCTACTCTGATGTTGAGGAGCCAGTGTAGAAACATCTCATTATTTTATCTGTAAGGCCATCAATTTATTGTTTCTTATGTTTTTCTTTTGTTTTAAATTTTCTTTTCAAAAAGTTCAGCTAGATACTGGGCCTGTTTTCCATTCTGGTGTTTGCTTCTTACTAAATTCCCTATTGCTGTATAAAAGCTCATCACAGAAATAAGGGGAGAATGGGTAACATCTGCTTGGGGATATAGCTTTGAATGCTATCTAGTTAGCTTAAGCTTAAAGTTTCCAGTGGGCCCATTCTTCCTTTGCTTAGAACAAGGGATGTCCCATGTTAAATGCTGCCTTTTTTAAAATATTTTTTTGCTTTTTATCATTGGACTCCTTTTATTTCCTCTCCTTTTAATCTAAATTGGGGATAGAATTCTCTCATCTGCTTTCAATATCAACCTACAGACTCCTCATCCCATTCCAGTCTGATTGTTCATCTTAAATAATTCTAGAACCTCATTCTTTCTGACGATGGTAATATTCTATAATAATTAATGAAAATGTTTCCTGAGCTGTTATCAGCATTTATCTTCAAGCTCAGCAGAATTCGATTCCATCCTGTTTATGAAACTCGTTTCCACAGAAAAATTCTCTGTTGTCATAGGTTTTAGTCCTGCTACCATCTAAAATCCAGCAGGACTGTGAGTAATGGAGAAGCAAAGCAAAGAGGGTAAAATGGAGTTTATTTAGCTCTGTTCGAGCACAGGGAGTGACTGAGAAGTAATAAGCCCACATCAACTCCCAGAACAGAAATTTCCAGCACATTATATATACTGCTACACTTCTCTTTTACCCATTGTTTTCTATAACATAAATTTAGCTAGTTCAGTGTTGCTCTTACCCTCATGATTTTCCCCAAATTGTTCTATCCACCTTTTCCTTTCATATCAAGTTTATGATTCTGTTCACACTTTTATGGCAACACTGAAACTGTTAATTCAGATTTGTGACATATGCTGATATATTAAGGGAAGTTATAACATATTTTTGAAGTTATACTGTTTAACAAAACAATCTAAACTTCTCTTAGTAACTATTATTTTAAATGATAACATCATTACAATTTTTCCAATTTAACTAATGCATTGATACATTGTGTCCCTTGAGTAAACATTCCCAAGTCTTTTTTTCTTTTCTTTTTTCTTTTTTTGAGAAGTTTTTGCTATAGGGTGCGTGTGCTCGCCAGAGTGTTGCTCTTACCCTCATGATTTTCCCCAAATTGTTCTATCCACCTTTTCCTTTCATATCAAGTTTATGATTCTGTTCACACTTTTATGGCAACACTGAAACTGTTAATTCAGATTTGTGACATATGCTGATATATTAAGGGAAGTTATAACATATTTTTGAAGTTATACTGTTTAACAAAACAATCTAAACTTCTCTTAGTAACTATTATTTTAAATGATAACATCATTACAATTTTTCCAATTTAACTAATGCATTGATACATTGTGTCCCTTGAGTAAACATTCCCAAGTCTTTTTTTCTTTTCTTTTTTCTTTTTTTGAGAAGTTTTTGCTATAGGGTGCGTGTGCTCGCCAGAAAGACAGAGAGAGAGAGAGAGACAGAGAGACAGAGAGCAAGAAATCACCGCCTAGGGGGGATGGCCACATCGCAATCCCTTCTCCTCTATTCTCTTCTTGGGATCTTGGGCACACACGCACACACGCCCGGCGTGAGTTTCGGCGTGAGTTTAAGCCACTGGGTCCGGGACTTGAACCGTGGTCAACTACATGGGAGTCCAGCGACATAGCCATTACACTAACTGCTGGTACCCCCAAGTCTGAGATTTTCTCACCTAGGACTCAGTCCCGGTTTGCATGTTTGTTACCATTGTCTAAAGCAAATGGTTTAAGTTTCCTCTTCTAAGCAGACAGGCTTATCTATTACCTTAATGTGTTACAACAGTTACAGATTATAATAGTTACATAAGCTAAGTACCAGTTAACCCTTCAAATATGAGAGAAATAAAATACAGCAAAAAAAAGGCATTAAATATTATTTCTACACACACACACACACACACAAGTAATGTTTTAAATATTTTATTTTACAGTATTTTTCACCTGGAAAACTTGGTGAACATACAGGAAGAGAACTGAATCTCACAAAGACCATGGGAAATAAGAAGGGGAGATGTTACCTATTTTTATAAATGTAGAAATAAAGAAGAACATTTGTCTTTTGTTTGTTTGTTTTTGAAGAGGTTTTTGCTATAGGGCTTGTGTGCTAGCCAGAAAGACAAAGAGAAACAGAAACAGAAAGCAAGAATGGGGGGATACCCACTCCACAATCCCTTCTCCTCCATTCTCCTCTCAGGATCTTGGGTGCACACGCACATGTGCCCAGTGTGAGTTTAAGCCACCATATCCGGAACTCGAACCACAGTCGACTACATGGGAGTTCAACAACATAGCCACTACACCAACTGCTGGTCCTAAACATTTGTCATATTTTTAACATCAACCAAAAGAGATCTTGATATCTTAAAATTTGACTTATCATCTCAGATCGTCAATGAAGTGCTGAATTCAGACGATCATGAAAAGTGATAAGCAAACCTAACTGTGTTAGCAATTTAAGAATCTGGGGCTGTAAATTTAAATGTTTATTTGCTGTAGTTTGTTTTTAGGTTTTTGCCATATAGGTCGTGTGGGGCTGCCTGAGAAAGACAGAGAGAGAGAGTGAAAGAAAAAGTGAGAAATCACCCTAAAAGGAGCACAAACATGCCACAATCCCCTCTCTTCCATTATCCTCTTGGCATTTGGGGCATGCATATGTGCCCAGTGTGATTTTTAAGCCACTTGGTCCAGGACTTGAACCATGGTCAGTTATGTGTGAGTCCCACATGATAATCAGCACACCACCTGCTGGCCCCAATAGATATGCTACATCTTCAGACAAAGATGAAGTATTTAAATGTGGGGGGTTGGGAGATGGCATGGTTATGCTGTTGGAGTCCCACATGGCCTAATTTCCACTGTCTGAGTCCATTCATTAATATATTGTCCATATTTATATAACAGCAGAGAGTAGTAGTCACAACAGAAATCACATGGCCCACCAAACTTAATTTGCTACCTGCTCCATTGTAGAAAAAGTTTGCTGACTGCTTCTTTATAGAACAAAATTGTAAAGGAATTTCACAGAAAAATATTCAGAAATAGTCTCTCAAAACTTTTTCTTTTTTTGGAGAGGTTTTTACTACGGGGCATGTGCGCTCTCCAGAAAGACAGAGAGAGACAGAGAGACAGAAAGCGAGAAATCATCCCTCCTTTCCCAGGGGGCATGGCCATGCCGCAATCCCTTCTCCATTCTCCTCTCAGGTTCTTGGGCACGCACACACGCCCAGCCTGAGTTTAAGCCACCAGATATGGGACTCGAACTGTGATCAACTATAAGGGAATCTAGTGACATAACCATTATGCTAACTACTGGTTCCATCTCTCAAAAACTTTGTCTAGGGAACCAGCAGTTAGCGTAATGACTATGTCGCTGGACTCCCACGTAGTCGACCGTGGTTCACGTCCCAGACCCGGCGGCTTAAAACTCACGCCAGTCACGTGTGCGTGCATGCCCAAGATCCCGAGAGGAGAATGGAGGAGAAGGGATTGCGGCGTGACCAAACCCTGAGGGGGGTGGGGGGAGGTGATTTCTCGCTTTCTGTCTCTATGTCTCTCTCTGGCGAGCGCACGCGCCCTATAATGAAAAACCTCTCAAAAAAAACAAAACAAAACAAAAAAAGGAGTTTGGGCACATAACACATACCAGCCTGGAGTGAATTTTAAGCTCCTGGGTCCAGGACTCAAACAGGTGACTATGTGGGAGTCCAGCTATTTAACCATTAGGTCATCTGCTGGTCCAGAAGCATTTTCACTTACCTTAGAACCATTCGCAGTTCACCACCCTCCAGCTTGGCAGGAACCTGAAAACAATAACAGTTTTAAGCCACTGGGTCCGGGAGGCTAACTGCGGTTGACTACGTGGGAGTCCAGCGACATAGCCATTACGCTAACTGCTGGTTCCCACACCAGCAAGTTTTCTGAGCTCCTCTGGTTGCCTACATAGTGCAAGGTAAAGTCTCTTGAGACTGTAATCTTCCATCTTTCTCTTTCCTATGTGACTTTCCACCTGAGGCCTCTGCCGACATATAAACTAGTTGATACAGAACTAGGAGATCGAGGGTTATATCCTTCAGACTATTCTAAATTTCCATCAATTTTGTCTTAATTAGACTATGAAAAGTTTTTTTAAGGGCCATTTGTCGAGACCAGGGCTTATCATCTTTATGAAGACCTTTTTCTGCTCTGATGAGATTTTGTTTTGTGAAAATTCACAAAGGAGATTTTTCTAAGAATAGACTGTCAGTTACAAAACAAGCCATGACTGAGGAATGTTCTCATAAGTTATTGATAGAGATATCAAAGCAAAATGTGTTCCTAAGTGATGCTGATCTTAGAAGACTCCCTGAGCATACGGACCCATGGAACTGCGTTGAAGGTGGAGATCTCATAGTCTTCATCTTTCCTTTCCTATTCCCTATAAACTTGTTCTTACAGAGTCACAACCAAGGGGGTAAGGACATACAGCACAAAACAAAAGGCTGTTTGTCATAAGGCAGATTTCCTGGTCAAGAAAGTCATGTCAAGTCTGATAGTTGAGCAGTACTCATGTACGTTTGAGTGGCTGTAGGTTTAATATTATGCTATGTGGCTGCAGATGACTAAGTTCCCATATATTTTGTGTGGTTACGATTTACGCAAACAAATGCTCAGCGAATATACGAGAGGGTTACATACCCCAAAACAAGCTTACATACAGCTAGTGTGGAGATTGGCAGGAAAAATGTTAATCAGAAAGAAACTGTTCTTGTTTTGATTTTTGAAACTTGTATTTTAGTAACATTTATATATTTGGAGCAATTAAATACGTTTTAAATTTGATTTCTCAGAGATGGGATTCCTCTGCACCATCTTAAATAAGTTCAAGTATGTACTGAGTGAATTTTTAAAATAAAACATTAATTCTAACTCTAGCCTCCAGTAAGACCCGTATCACAGCCAAGCATGTGTCTGGCATACTGAGGGATGTCTCTGGACTTAAGCTGGGACTATTTCCATGTGAGAGTGCCTTGCAAAGTATTGCTTTTGCTTTGCAGCTGCACTACTGTCTAGTCTCCAAGATATATAAGCTTAAGACCCCTGAAGGGGACAAGCAGAAGATGTAGTGGTTATCTCACTGGACCTCCATGTAGTTGACGGCAGTTCAAGTCTTGGAACTGGTGGCCTAAAATTCACACTGGGTGCATGTGTGTGCATGCCCAAAATCCTGAGACAATGGATTGTAGTGTCACCCTTCCCCCAGGAGGCAATTATTTTTTTCTGTCTCTCTGTGCCTTTCAGTCTCTCCAGTGAGGGCACATACCTTATTGCAAAGTATATCTCTTAACAAAAAAATAAATAAAAAATTTAAAAAGGACCCCAGACATGTCAGTTTTTTGTGGGATATTTGTGAGAAACTTGGTTTCTCTCAAAAAAATTAGTCAAAATGTCTGCGCTTAGTATCCTCATTTGTTTCCATGACCATGAAAGCTTTGGTTTGTTTACTACTGTGTTATGTTGATTATATCTTGTTTCTTTAATTACAAGTATGTGTATAGTACACACGTTTAGTTTCTCAATTTTTTTAAATTTGCTTTCAATCACTGTATAGCTTTACAGTGTACAGTATTGCTTTTTCCAGCATGAGCATGGTGCTTATCAGTCAAGACAAAGACATTACCGTATACATTATCATCAGCAGATATGTTTTATTTGTGTGTTTTCCCCCTGCTCTCCTCCCTCTATTACCCACCACCATATGACTCTTATTCTTACTATCTCTAGTATCTACAGTTGCCCTCCCTACCACGGTGCTTTCAAGACTTTCCGTTTCTGCTGTATAGCACAGACACCTGCTGCTTGTTAAGTTTATGTACATTTTGGTGTTGATAAAGATTTATATGTGCATTTGTTTGCTATGGCTCCCATAATAAATGACTAACTCTCACATACCTGGGACTTAAACAACAGAATTTTATTTTCTCATTGTTCTGAAATACAGAGGTACAAGATTTTTCAAAGGTTTGGCTTCCTCTGAGGCCTCTGTCATTGGCTTGTGGGTGGCAGTTTTCACTCTGTCATCACAGTCTTTCAACTGTGCACGTGTATCATTGGTATCTCTCTTGTGTGTATGAGTTTCCTCTTCTAACAAGGATAGTAATTTTATTAGAGTAGGGCCCACCCTAACTGCCTTGATTGCGACTTAAGCAACTCTTTGATAGCCCTGTGTCCAAATATGGTCACATTCTCAAGTACTGGTGGTTAGAGATTAGATAGATGATAGATAGATAGATAGATAGACAGATAGATCCAGATAGATAGATAGATCAATTTTGGAGAAAAATTATTTATCCTATAATAATATGAAAGTTTTCAGAATATACTAATGATTCTATAAATAAAATGTATTTTCTAGAGCATAATTGCAAAATGCAGTATAAAAAAGCACACAATACTCTGTAATCCCAACACTTCAAAATAGCTAGAGAGGGACAGCACATGGCTCGGTGGTTAAGGTACTGGATCCCACACAGCCAACTCTGTGTTTTGAGTCCTGGACTTGGCTACTTGAAAAACATGCTAGGCATGTATGCATGAATGCCCCAAATCCCAAGAGGAAAGTGGGGATGAAGGAATGACCATCCTTCTTGATATGGCCATCCACTCTAGGAGGTGATTTCTCACTTTCCCTGTCTGTCTGTCTCTTTGCGTCTCTGTTTATCTCTGGTGAGCACACATGCCCTATGGCCAAAAAAAATAAAAATAGACATAAATAAATATAATATACCTATTAACTCATAATATTATACCTTACTGTTATGTAAATAGTGCCCTGAAGTTGATTTTAGATAATATTTTGCAATAATCATCCAGGTTGAACATCTCCAATACAGAAATCCAAAATCCGAATTACTCCAAAATCCAAAACTTTTTGAGTACCAATGAGACACCACATGTAGAAAATCCTACACTTGACCTCAAGTGACAGATTATAATTAAACATTACAGTACCAAATTATTGTATAAAATTATCTTATGTATATATTTGTATGTATTTAAAGTGTATATAAAACATAAATATTGGGTTTTGGAAAAATCATGACATATTTTTGCATAGAAAAATTATGTCATGACTTTTCTGACAACCCAATGAATTGTGTGCATAGACTTGAGTTCCATCCTCCAGATTTTATTATGTACGTGCGAATATTTCAAAAAAGTTCATAAATTCCAAATCTGAAATACTCTGGTCCCAAGTGTTTTGGATAAAGGATATTCAACCTATATCCTTTATATAGTAATTACGTACTTTATATATCTATGTCTAGTTGTTCATCTGTATCTATTATCTTGAAGTTATAATTTGCAAATATTTTTGTAGAAATATTGTACTAACTCATACTGTTAGAATAATTAATTGGGGGATCATTAGACTGAGAAGACTCCAGCATTCTAGGTTCCTACTTAAGCAAACCAAAACCCAACTCAAATCAGTCAATCATCATAGCCTAGGAAGGCAAAATAAAAGCTTCTCCAATCACACATCATCAAGTAACCTCTAAACATGGCCTTTCCACTTTAACAACTGAATATTTTAGTTGTTTTGTTTTACGAACATTTTATCAAAGCTTTCATCCTGATGGCCCAGCTACAGAGGTGCAGGAGGTGAGGGTGCTGCTGAGTGATGCTCAAGAACATCAAGGAATATTCCACATTTTTGTCTTGAGCCTGACTCAGTGCATGATCCTAGCTGGCTGTCCGGCTTTGGGTATAGCAGCATGAAAATCCATGGATCGTGCCTCTCATGAGCACTCATAAGCTCACTTTCTCTCATTCTCCACCAATTAACTCCCCTCTATTCCCATGAAAAAAAAAACTTTTAAAAAAAGAGATTTTCCCTTAATCTTTCTTAGTGAGCTCTGAACTTCTGATGGTCTGGAGCTGCCTGATTCATGAACTGCTGTTTGCTTGGGTAAATTCCTTAAAATTTTAGTATGCCTTAGTTCATCTTTCAACAGTTCTCATATCATGCTTATCTTACTATATTGGGTTCTTGCAAGTAGCAAAGAAGAAATAATATGGTGGGTATTAAAATATTTTTTAAAAGGTAAGCTCAGTGACATAACAGTCCCAGTACTGAGGCAGTGCTCAAGAGAAACTAACCCCACATTGTGACTGCAGGTCGAGACCCTGGACACATCAGCCTTAAACGTGCCAGGAACAAGTGTCCAAAGTTCAATGGGCTGACTGGTCAGAGGAAGGGAATTGTGGTTTACCAGACCCTGCAAAGGGTGCTCAGTTCTATCTCTCTCGCACATGTACATACATGTCTTCTGTCATGAATAAAGAAAAGTAATTTAAAAAATGAAAAAAATGAATGGTTTGCAGAGATCCCCCAAAAAATAAATTGAAGAGCTTAAAGCAATTGCGAGTGTTGCAAAGTAAACATCATGGACACTTTAATTATCATTTATCATAGAATAAGTGTTATTAGACTATTCACAGTACACAGAATTTAAACCTGTCCTTCAGATGGACATCTCAGCAATCTGCTGCATTGTACTACTCTGGCAGTGCGCGTCCACCTATTCTCTCTCTCTCTCCTGATAATGCCTCTGCCATCTCCCTTAGGGCTTCCTTGGGCTATTTTCTAAATTCTTGCTGTCTGCTGTCCACAGTATGACACTGGGGTTTCTATCTTCTTTCTATATAGAGCTCACCTCTCCCTTACTTTGTCATTGATACGGCTCTGCGTGGGTCTTAAATTCAGTCTTCCTTAGAGAGAGGATGTAAAGAGTTCTTCCAGTTACCAGCAAGCCTGCAATCTCCTTTAGATGGATGGTTTTCAACCTACTGCACCTTATAATCACCAGATAACTAAAAAACGGCTCCCCGTGGTAAAGTCAACCTCTTTCTTTCCACCAATAAGCTAAGTTTAGATGTTGTTTTAGTCTTTTCAGTTGCCAATAACAGAAAATAGCTGAGCCTGAGTAATTTAAGAGAATAAAGGGTTATTTAGCTCATGGTTTTGATGGTCCAAAGTCAAGAGGCTGCATTTGGTGTGGAACTCATGGGTAGCAAGCTTCCATGGTGGTACAGGGAGTTGAGGTGAGCAAACAGGAGTGTGTGTCTGTGTCCCTCTGTTCCTGTTAAAGGCTCATCCTTATCTTCACAAACCTGTCAGTCACAGTGGCTCTTCCCTAACTGTCTTAATCCAAATTTTCTCCTAAATGTCCTACCTATTATCACCATAGATTAATTCATTTTCACCCTCATAATCCTGTCACAACTGCATCTCACATGAATTTAGGGGTTTGGGGCAGGCGGGCAGTCAAATCACAGCATGAGTATAATGACAAAATTCATTTTGCCCAACTATTTGAAAGATTAAAGACAAATTCAAAGCATATAATGGCATATGGCAAATTGACATATTGGATTATGGGAAAAAACATGACATTCTTCTATTTTTTTTATGCAAAAATGTGTCATGACTTTTCTGATGACCCAATATATCCACCATCCAGAATTCATCTTTTCTTTTTGGAAATATTTACTTCAGATAGGTATTGTTTTATTTAACAAGAAAAAATAAAAGCAGGCATGGCTAAATCCCTAATCTTTTAGCCCATTTCTATATGCTCTGCATATTCTAAACAACTTAAATGTTGTAAATATTCATCTGTTGAAAATAAGGGTACAGAGGAATGCCTGCTACAGGAGTTCAACAAAGACCATGAAAATACTCTCATAGTTTAAATTAGATTTGTTTTACTTACTGCATTAAGGTCAAGTACACAACAGAAGAAGCATCTACGAGAAGATGGATATAGAGAAAAACTTCGTAGAGTTTGCATGAAGATTGGATGCTTTTAAGGAATAATTAAAGATATAGAGCCGTTTTGCATACTATGAAGGATATGGAAACGTACAGCAATAAATTGTCCCAGTTATGTTTAGTAACTAAGTGAGCAGGATGATGCAGGACTTTGGATATCTTGGTGAAAAATCAGCAGTCATGATGGAGAAATAACTGAAAGTCATTTTGTAGCTGTTGTGTGGCCCTGAATAAATTCTGTGAAACACTATTGGTGATAGTCTATTAGAACATCACAGTTTTGCTGTGAAAAGAATTTATATTTCACATTCTCACATTATCAACTTAATAAAAGTTAAAGAAAACAATGCTGGAACCAGCAGGTGATGTGAGAGTTGGTGTTCTGGACTCATACAGGGCCAACCACAGTTTAAGTTCCAGACCTGGTGACTTGAAACTCACCCTGGGCACACGTGCGTGCATGCCTGAAGTCCGGAAAGGAGAATGGAAGAGAAAGGATTGTGGCATGGCCATCTGACCTCGTGTCATTTCTCACTTTCTCTTTCTCTGTCCTCTCTGTCTCCCTCCAAAGAGCACATTCATCCCTATGGCAAAAACATTTTTACAAAAAGGAAGAAAAAATATAGGAAAAAACAAGGCCATGCATTGTGGATTGAAATGCCTTTATATATTCATGTGCTTTAATTAGTAATTCATTTATTAGCAATTATGTTTTTTCATGGTTATTCAAAAATTACATGTGTATGGATTTGCACTATCCTGAATGAATTTCACCTATTTGAAAAAAATACTTGTGTATTATCTTTTTTTCTCAATAAATTTAAAATGCTTTATTTGACTATATGATTAGCGGCATTTCCTTAATCATTTCCATAGTTTTCTAGGTAAGTAATTAATTTTTCCTAATCATGTTTATAGCCCATTGTATACTACTTGTATTTCTTTTAATATGGTTTTGATTTTTTTTCTTTTCCTTTTTTTTGGTATAGAACACTTGTAGTCACTGGAGAGAGACAGCACTTGAGTCACTGGAGAGAGACAGAAAGAGGGAAAGTGAAAAATAAACCCCGGAGTGTATGGTCATGCAGTAATCCCTTCTCCTCTGATTTCCTCTTGGGATTTTGGGCACACATGCACACATACTCAGCATGATTTTCAAGCTAACAGGTCTGGGATTTTGAATCACAGTTAGCCATGTGGGAGTCCAGTGCCTTAATCACCACACCACCTGCTGGTCCCTGTTTATAACTTTTAAACATGAGTATATTTTTATATAGTTAGGTATGTGGGTTTTTTTATCCAAGTTTTTCCACTTTTTAAAATTTTTTGCATATTTTATATTTTATTTTTAATTTTTAAATATTTTTCTTTAATCCATTGGAGGAAAAAGAGATTGTATAATACATAACTTGATTTATACCAAAACACATTTTAAATTTCCCAAGTAACATTAGTCACCCCTTGATTCTTTTTTGCAGTATTGCACTCTTTTCACTTTTATGACTTTAACTATCAGGAGAATTTGCAACTGATTTTTTGAACGGAAACAACTGATAAGAGAACCTGGAATTTACATTCTAATTTATTTCAGATCTCTTGCCCAGATCTCTCTTTTTTTTCAATTGCCTTAAAGTGAATTAATAAAATTGTATTACTTAATTGTTTTTGCTTATCAAAATATCAAGTCTAATCTGTATACTAATCTAGGATTCAAATTAATTTACATATCTTGAGTAATTTTAGGGTTATTTTTCCTCCACAGTTATATGTAAAGGTTAAGAAAACAGTATCAATACATAATGTATTCTTAAAAGCAATGATACCTGAAGTTTGATTTATGTGACTAAAATGATATTTTCAGCAAAGTTAGTGTTTCTCTACTTATAGTTTTCTAAATCTCTTAAGGAAAGCTGTAAGATAAATGAAATTTTTAGCTTCTCTTGATTATAAGACAAAATATATCACCATTATATTTGCAACTATAAAGTTAAATAAGATTTATATCCCAATGAGCCATAATTATTTTGGTGGAATTATTTGTTCCTTTTGAAAATGTGATCTTTCATAACCAATTTCTCACTAATAGGAAGAGAAGAATAAGCTTTTATGTTTTCTGTATTTCAAATAAATAATGGATCATAAAAATTATATTTGGTTTTGAATTTTGGCATTAATATTATTGCTTGGAGAGTCAGTATATAAAAGTAACATTTCCCATAAGGAGGTCTTAAATGCTGCCATTGACTAATGTCTTGGGGAAAAGCTTAATGGCTTAGTTTTACTTACTGAACCACTTCAAACAACAATTGAATAAATCCTACTGCTTTCTATAATTAGATAAAATTAATGCTGTTCCTTATTAACATGATGTAAATGTAAGAGATATATATTAAAACTAACCAAAATAATCCCATTTTAACATGTAGTTACACTTCTACATTTCCAGTAACAAGTATAACTACTTGGGAAAAAAAAACTTATTTAAATGTGCATGACAATTATGACATGAGTTATGAGTTGTAAGGTTGGCTGAATAACAGCCCCCAAATATATCTATGCCCAATAATCTAAAACATGTGGCTGCATTGCCTCACATAGCAAAAAGAACCTTGCAAATATGATTAAGAATCTTGAGGGAGCCAGAAAGTAGCAGAGTAGTAAAATCTGATGCTCCACAAGATTGACCCACATGAGGTCTCAGGTTCACATGCAGAGACTTCCTGAGGATACCAGGCATACACTTGCCCATAATCTGGGGCTGGCTAAAGCTGGAGGGTAGATCATGGCACTAAGACCCTGTTGTGGGTGCCATCTGTATCTCTATCTCTCTCATTCACCGAATAACTAAATTAATTTAAGGGGAAAAAAAAAAACCTAGATTCTTGAGATAAGAAGATTATCCTTGATTATCCTGGTAGGTCAGTGTAACCGTTAAGGCCCTTATAAAACAAAGTCAAGACAGCCAGAATCAGAGATGCAATGACAGAAGCAGAGTTGGGAATGATGTGGTCCTAGAAGGGACCACGAGCCAAGGAATGCAAATGCCATCAGCTTCTAGAAGCCGGGCAAAACCAAGGACACAGATTCTAGCCCCTTCATCAGGAATGCAGCTATTCCATCATTACAGCCCAGTGACAATGATGTTTGTACTTCTGGTTCCCCAAATTATGAGAGAATTAATCTGTGTTGCTTTAATCCACTCTGTGTTAAGCTCTTACATTAGCTATAAGAAACGAACACTCTCTTATTTTGCTCAAATGCTCATTTGAACATGGAGGCAAGATTGCACTTTATAAACATATTGGCAAATACATGTTTGGAAAATGTATATTTTCCCCATATATTTTGTTTTAAAATGTTTCTACCACATTCCTGAAAATACAAGCCTGCATTTTTTTGCTATGCCTTTGATGGCATATGGGAGAGTCAGAGTAACACAAGGCATTTTGCTTAAATTTAGAAACTGAGAAGTATGATGACTTAGTTATAATCACAATTTAAGAGGATTGTATTTTCTGGGAAATAAAAAAGTATATAGATGCATGACTAAATCTTAGTTCTAATCTTAAATGGGAAAAGTAATATTTTCGTTGTCCTTATTTTTGTTTAATAATGTTACTGCTCTTTAAGGAAAAACAGAAATTTCATATTTGGTTTATACAACCCTTTTTCAATTAAAAGTTTTCATCGTCAATTTCAATTTTATTTCCAGTTTTAGAAAATAATACATCACACACAATTTTAAATTTAATTAGATTTATCTGCAAGATATCTATGTAATTCCTGATTTGATCTGTTCTTTCATAAATTGGTTAAATATGGAGAAAAACAGCCTCTTCTCTAATCCAATTGAAAATAATCTCATCATCACTCACTTACCTACATCACTGCCTTTGCTCTGCATCTGCTTCTATTTCATTTATTTTTTCCTCTTTATTTGGTTACTATGTGCTTCACATATTAGGAAACAACCACCTGAAAGTAGAGATGGAGATTTAGTTTTTGTTATTGGTGTATTTCCAATACCTAGCATGGGAGTATCATCTCTGAGGTACTCAAAGAACAATTGCCGTATGAATAAATTGGTAAATATAAAATCAATTAATGAGATGATTGAAAGCCACTTGTTCTTAGTTTCCTAGAGGTTGATGGGTGAAACATATTCATTCTTTATCCAACTGTTAAATATACAGAGTACAATTTTTCTTCATTTAAATTTTGAATTGACATGTAAGAATTATAGTTATTTATGGGGTGTAGTAAGATGTTTCAACACATAGTACGATGTGTAATGCCAACTATTACATGTTAACTGCATAAAATAAGTCTGGTAACATTTTTTTTTTCTTGTTTGTGTTTTATTAACAGTTTAAAATCTCTTATCCAATCATTCTATAAATACTCAGAATTTCTGTCTTTGCCCCAATTCAGTTCATAAACACAATTTTAGCATTGCCTGTGATAGACATCTGGGAGCTTTCCTAGATTTCTGAAACATTTTTATCTTCCACAATATTTGATGATGAAAGCATTAGAAATGATATTTTGGCATATTGACTATTTAAGTTAAAGACACGTGAAAAACAGCAGATGCAAGAATATCACTTTAATCTTTGTGCTGTTTTTTTTTTTAAAGCAGAAGATGAAATTCCCATGTGAAAGACATCTTCCATTACTAAAAAGACACATCAACTTATCCTCAAGGACAAGAAGATAAAACCTACAGAATTCTATACAGACCTTGTTCAAATAGCTCTTATCTTTAAAGCTTCCCTATGTCATACAGTTACTTCTTCAGAACTTACTCTTTGTTCAATTCAGATAGAAGTATAAGACTGTTTCTTTGGGTCTTCATTCCATGTGAAGGCTCCTGTGCCGTGTAAAACAGTTGAAGTAGCACTTATCTGAAAATGTTGGAACCAGAAGTGTTTTAGATTGGGATCCTTTTTGGGGAGGTGATTTGAAATATTTATCTGTGCAAAATGAGATATGGAGAAAGAACCCAAGTTGAAACAATAAATCCATTCATGTTTTATAAATATCTTGTACACATAGCCAGCAGATATTATACAGTATTTTATATTACAGTATTTAACTTGATCCTAACATAAAGTAAGGGTAGAAAAATGGGTCAGAAAGTTTTAGATCTTCAACATTTCAAAATATGAATTTTTAGATTAGACATCAATTTTTGGAGTAGAAATAAAATAATAACAGTAGTAAATTATCTTGCATTTGTAGGTTAGAATTAAAGTCAACAATAACATCTTTCAATGCAGTCATAGTGTCTTTCATGATCATTCTAGAATGGCTGCTTTTGTAAATACTGCCTTAAGATAGAGAATAATAGGTTTTAAAATATTCTTGTACCTCACACTCTGAGATGATGAGGTCAAGATTCCTGTAGTTAAGTTTAATATTTAACATTTCTTGTTCATGTCATCTTCATTAGAAATGTTTTTGTCTCTTGCATTTCATACTTAACCAGCTTTGTTACTCCACTCACTCTTTTCTCTAGGTACTTGCAAGGAGATCATTCTGTTTCTTGCCCCCTTGGTTGACATTGCCTTCCCCAGACTCCAATAAAATATCTTGTATGTTTGTTGATTTATTGACTAAAAATTTCAATTCAGTTAATCCCAAATATATTTGATTGGAGGTTTTTGTGTGTGTGTTCTAATTTTATATAATAAATGTTTTCTAATTTCCTCTCCGACTTTGTTCTAGAAATTTAGGTTACTTTAACATATCTCTGAATATCACTGATTTTGCCAAGATGGAAGCAATTTAAAATTTGCAATTATTGACCAGCAGGGGGCATGGTGGTTGAGACACTCGTGGTTTGAGTCTCAGATCTGGCAGTTTGCTTTCTCTCTCTCTCTCTCTCTCTCTCTCTCTCTCTCTTCTCTCTCTCTCTCGGTATGTGGTTTTTTTCACCCCTGGTGAGTGTACATATCATATAGCAAATATTGTGAAAAATTATAAATAAAAATAATTAAATGATTATTTAAAATTTATAATTATGTATGTAAAATATGATGAAGTAAGTAAAGTCAACAGTAATAAATTTCAATGCTGTCATAGTGTCTTTCATTATTCTAGAATGGCTGCTTCTGTTGTGCATCTATTTAATGCAATAGTCCACAGTAATACAAAGGAATTCACTATTGACACAGAAATCCACCTCAAAGTAATTACTTAAATCAAAGAAGCCAGATGAAAATAGACCACACAGTTTAATTAAAACAGAAAATCTAAAAAATATAAATTAGATTTTTATATTTGAAATCTGATCAGTGGCTGCCTAAAATTGGCACGACAATGGCAGCAGGATATCTCCAGGGGTCATAAAGAAATACAGAGGTGGGACCAGCAGATGGCATAATGGTTACATTGCTGGACTCCCATATAGTCGACTGAGGTTTGAGTCCCGGACCCGGCAACTTAAAACTCCCACTGGTTTCATGTGCATGCGTACCCAAGATCCGGAGAGGAGAATGGAGGAGAAGGGATTGCCGAGTGGCCATACCCCTGGCGGGTGATTTCTCCCCTTCTGTCTCTCTGTCTCTTTGGTGAGAGCACGTGCCATTTTGCAAAAATCTCTCTTAATAAAAAAGAAAAAGAAATACAGAGGTGATTGACATGCGTACTACTTTGTACTAATGATTTCAAAACAGTATACATATGGCAAAATTTATCAACTTGTTCAATTTAAATATGTGCAGCCCAAATGTGTGTGTGTGTGTGTGTTTATATGCATATAATATGTATATACATGTAAATATATATATATATATATATATATATATATAGAGAGAGAGAGAGAGAGAGAGAGAGAGAGTTCATTATACCCTAATAGAAAGCCAGTGGTAAATGAGAGTGGGTTAATTCCCACAATTTTGACCTGTCAGAAGCAGATTGCAGATCAAATTCTGCTTCATGTGACATTTACCTTAAAAAAAAGTGAAAAAAAATTTATATCTTGTTCTGTAAGCTTAATTTAGAGTCAATGTTCCATCCTTTTAGATCTTCGAACCATTCTTTGCAGGGAGACTTCATTTAACAACAAACCACATATTTAAAAAAAAAATACAGCTACTCTTACTGTCAATGAGCAACAAAGTCATCTGAATCCATACCTGCATACAGAAATTCTTAAAGATTTTGCTCAGCAGAGTCTGACTGAGCTAGAATGTAAGGGTTTACTATATCATCTTTCTCTTGACACAGAGGAGACTGTCTTTAAAGGGAGGTATCTAAATCTTAATCCTGATTCACACTGATATCATCCAATAAGAGATTATGTCTTGTATCCACTATGCTAGCAAATCACTATTTTCAGTCACTGAAGCTGCTTAATACACTATATTATGATATTTAGCAAATTTCTGGTATTAAAGATGAGGTTGAAAGAGTTGCAATAGCCACCCCTGGAGAAAAGCTATTTTGATTTCAGTGTGTCTGATGTGGTCCTGAAGTATAAATTGCTGATTAGAATAACTTCCTACATACAGATTAGAGCAAATTGCATTTACAAGTATGTCACACTGAATGAAGGTGTATTAAAATAAAAACATTTTAGTAAAGGCTTTATTTTTAATGTTTAAAATAATAATCTACCTGCTGGGGGATCACTTTATTTCTAGTCTTTCAATAAACAAATACATACTTCTTTAAATCATATGGCCCATGATATCAACTACTAAGGACTAAGTAAAATTTGGCTGTAAGGAAGAGCCAAAAAATGGCAAATACAGTATACCATGTTTCCCAAACTTGAATACTGATAAAAATCATTGGAGATACTTTATAACATACCTTTTCTTAGCATCTACTTACCTAAATCTTTTTTCAGTCCGTTTAAAGGAAGCCTGGCGAATTGATATGTTCAATGTCTTCTAGGTGATTATCATTGTCGATAGAGTTTGACAGACACTATAGATGAGCTATATACAACAAATTCCTCACTTGAAAAATAGTAATAATTTTTCATATCAGAAAAAAACCACCCTCAAAGTGGTTACTCATCCTGGTATTTTAATCTATTACCTAAATTTCCTCTGTGCTGCATGTATTGAAAATGAAGAAAGACATACAAAGATATTCACTTTTAAGTCTTCAATCCATGTACATCATGTCACACTCTATAGGCACTTTCAAAGTTACGTTTTCTTTTAACTATCAGTTTCGCTACAACAGTCTCAAATAATTTTCTAAGGAAAATATCTTCAGATAAAGTAGTCTGAATTAACTGTCTCAACCTCCATTCTATGTTTCTTCTAGTCTGGGAATTTAGAAAAATGAACTCTACCTTTCTCAGGTTCTCCTCTTGTTAATGTTCTGTACCACAATTACTGGGATTAGTGTGTGTATGATAGCCACAATAGAAGTACAATAAAAGCCACTTTCCAGCTTTTTTTTATTGCCATCAAGCAAAACATAGAGTGCATTTGTATAAAATTGGGATGGTCAGAATTAGTATTTCATATTTATGAATATGAAATGGCAGTTATGCTAATGGTGATAGCTGAAACAACATCTGTCTCATCTCTGAGCAATTATGAATCAGCTGATGATATTCTTTGACATATCTCCTAACAAGAAGTGGGTTTTGCATCTTCTTCATGTAAATCTGTGATGGCCTATGGCTCCTTTGAACAGTGCAAAAGTCATTTCAAACATGTTGCAAAACTACCCTTTTAGAGGACAGAATTTCTGATACATCTCTCTTGGAGCTCCAAGTCAGAATCTAAAACTCAGATCCTTTCAATGCTGTGAGGAAATACAAGGAGTCACCAGGAGAGGCTTTGTAGAAAGAGAGAGAAAAACAGTTGCTAGAGAATGTTCAGCTGTTCCAACACCTTCCGAGTTAGACCAACAGAGGAAGCCCAGACATCACGAGACAGATGTCACCATGCCATATCTGCTGTGGCCTCTTCTAAATTCTGCCTCATAGGAATACAACCAATAATAACACATCATCGTAAGCTGCAATATTGGGGTAGTTTGTTATACTTCGGATTGCCAGAATAGAATTTAGTACTAAAATCAAAAGTCTAAGTCACGTAACATTGTCCCAGGATTTCCTGGGATCAAAACTAAAAGTGTACCTTATTTCCTATTCTCTCTACATAACAAAAGCCTCTCAAAGTAAAATGGAAAGTCCTCAGTCCTGAATTTTGTGGTACTTTAAGACCTTGCTCTGGGGACCAGCAGTTAGCGTAATGGCAATGTCGCTGGATTCCCATGTAGTCGACCGCGGTTCGCGTCCCGGACCCGGTGGCTTAAAACTCATGCCAGGCGTGTGTGCGTGCATGCCCAAGATCCCAAGAGGAGAACAGAGGAGAGGGGATTGCAGCGTGGCCATCCTCCCCGTGGGTGATTTCTCGTTTTCTGTCTCTCTGTCTCTCTCTGTCTGTCTGGCGAGCACACGCACCCTATAGCAAAAACCTCTCCAAAAAAAAAAAAGATCTTGCTGTGAAAATCCCAAGTGTTGAATAGTCAGATAACTGTTGAGAACCTAGGAAGATTTAAGTCAGTCCTCATTGAAGGTTTCTGCTATACAAAAGGTATTCTAAGGACTGAGGGGCTACCATGAATAAACGAGTATTTTCTAGGTACCAAAACAAACTTAGCTCTCACCTCAATTCTTACTTAGCTGAACATTCTCTTAATTAGAAAGATCCTCAAGAAAAAGATCAAATAAAGGAAAAAAAAAACTGTCAAGTGTCTCAGATCGAAGATAAAGCCAAGAATGTCACTGCATATTTCTAGTTGGAAATTGCAGACAATTTTAAAGAGACAAAATGCTTTCTAAATACCTTAAGAATCTATCTCAACATATCCCACAGGTATACACATGAGGGTACTCCAAAAAGTACCATGAAAATTGAATTAATATGCTTCTTTATTTTGGTGCAAATGTTATGAAATCCACACATAGATTTAAAAAAAAAAAAACAGTTTCTATGGTCTTTCAGAAGTTCCCTTGCATAATATATATTATACATATATATGTATATGTGTTCATATGTATACATCTACATGTACATTAATAACAGTGCTTCTAATAATATAAGAGTGTTGTCCCAGAGCAGCCTCCCAGAAGTCCCAGAGACAGAGAAATACCTGTCTCAAAGAGATTTGTGGATATGGCACTTTCTAAAGGAGTATACCCATTACATTTTTGTTAGAAACGCTCAAGGATTTTAAGACAATTACACAGATCTAATATTCTCCAATTTGGTATAAGAAATAAAAATAGAATTATAAAAAAGAGGAGTTTGGATTCTCAAATTCAGTGGAAATGAAGCAAGCTGAGATGACTACTCAATTGTAAACATGATCAATTTTTCATGAAGTAGGAAGAATGACCCAGAGGCCATAAAGAATAGCCCAAACGGTAATTCTGGGAAACAATAAAAAATATAATCATTCCCAGGGAGAAGGATTGGCATGAATCAACAAACTGATGACATGCATCTAATTTGACCATAGAACTATAATGGGCCAGTGACAGTCATGCTTACCTGTTTCCCATAATGCTGAGAAGAACTGCCTGCTGAAATTATTCTGTGCTTTCTCACCATTATATTTTAGAAGTTCAAGTGAGAGTATGGCAGCAAACTTCTTTAGCTCAATGGTCTTCAGATTGAAAGGAATTATTCAATATAATTGAGGCACCTCACCGAAGAACCTTATCTACCCTTGGTTACAATTTGGATAATGATGTCCAAAAACGCAAGCCTGAACCAAGTGGAGCAAAGAGATGAAACATTTAAACATGAAAAAAATGTAAATAATTTGTGACCATAGGGTGGATTCTGGTGGATTCAAAATGGTTGCCATTTATGTGGCATTCTTTCTCCATGGATGCTGGGATTTATGCTGCATCCTTTCGAAGGTGGGCTATTCTACAACAGCTTTGACAAATAGTGCATAATGAAGAGATACTATGCCCCTTCCAGATATAGCTTTGAAGAAAACACAGTTTCCTGTTTCTTCTACTTGTAACTTCAAATTGTTCTGAAAGATATCTGACTGGGCCAAGATAGCCATTGGGAGAGGAAGCTTAATTTGGCCACAGGAAGCGAGAATGAAGCCGTGCCCATGAGGGAGAGCCAGTCCACCTCCAGAGTTTCAGGCTTTGATTGTTTCAGTCACCCTGAGGACCCAGACATCATGAAGCAGAAACAAGCTATCCCCACAGTACCTGTTCTAAACTTTTAACTATTGAGAAATGTGATAAAATAATACATTGTTTTTAGCTATTAAGTTTTGGGTAGTTTGCTATGCATCAATAGATAATCTTGACATCAAAATCTAATTACAATCTGAACACTTAATTTCACTACTATAATAAATCCTTTAAAATCTGAGTGTCGGGAACCAGCAGTTAGCGTAATGGCTATGTTGCTGGACTCCCACGTAGTCGACCGCGGTTCGTGTCCCGGACCCGGTGGCTTAAAACTCACGCTGGGTGCGTGTGCGTGCGTGCCCAAGATCCTGAGAGGAGAATGGAGGGGAAGGGATTGCGGCGTGACCATCCTCCCTGGGGGGTGATTTCTCGCTTTCTGTCTCTATGTCTCTCTCTGTCTGTCTGGCGAGTGCGCGCGCCCTACAGTGAAAATCTCTCAAAAAAAAAAAAAAAATCTGAGTGTCATTTTTATTTCCTGTGGTTAATCTCAACTGATAGAATTTCTAAAATCTTCTGCTACTGAAAATAAGATCTATTCTATAAAACAGTGACTTCAATCTTTATAAAAGAATGAGTGTTATTTAGGTATAGGATGAATATCACTAGAAAATCTGTCATGGGCTAAATTGTGCACCATCACCCCCAAAATTTATGCACAAAAGCCCTAACCTCAGAACTGTCACATCTTCACACATGCACACACACATATGCATGCATCAATGAGGGAGTTTCAAATAATCCACGGAAAATGCATATTATAAAAAATACTGCACATAGATTTTAAAACTTCATGTGTCAAAACAAACTAATACTTTCATTCTGTTTTTCCACAAAGTTGTTTAAGTCTTCTCATGGATCTAGATGCTTAGATATCTTTGTGTCATGTGTGTAATATCTAATATATATCTATATACAGTATATGTGCTTGCGTTGTGTGCTTTTTGTTCAAGCCAGGACATGAGGAACTAGGAGAAGAAAAGGAAGAGATCCCTATTTCTCCATGTATTGTAGCTCCTGCTTCTGATTTTTTTATTGCTCACACTCTTTAAAAGCAGGGAAGTCAACTTCTTCTCATCTACGTTAGGATACATATACACTGATGCACATTTCTGGATGTGATGATCTTCCCATGAGAACTTGCCTCTCACCAAGTACCTCCTTCATACCTCTCCAGAAGAGGAGCAGAGGAAACATGAGAAGAAGCTCCTGGCTCAGAGCCCAAATTCCTGCTTCGTGGATGTGAAATGCCCAGGATGCTATCAGATCACCATTGTTTTTAGCAATCCATGAACAGTGGTTTCTGCCCCACTGTCCTCTGCCAGCCTACAGGAGGGAAAGAGGGGACAGAGGATCTTTCTAAGTGTGAAAGCAGCACTAAAAGCACCCTGACTTGAGGTAAGTGGGAAACCATCCCAAAACACACATTTTGGAAATGTCCTGTGTATTGTCTTGTTTAACTGCTAGAAAGTTCCTGCCTCAAGTATTCTAATAGAAGAGTGGAATATTAGAGTCATTTGGGGAAATTTGTGAACTAAATTGAAGGCAGTTTTCAAGTCAAAGTCCATGTGCTGAATATAAGGACTCCTTACCTAGAAAGATGAAAGCTGTTGATGCCAACACTGCAAAGAGGATAAAGAAGATTTGATACGAATCAATGAACTGCTTGAGGACACCTGAATCTTCACATTGATCTGTGTGTTGGCTATAACAAGAGTTAATAACACAAGTAGGACATACACAGAATTGAAAAACGTGTGGTCATAAGGGTACCTAGAAAAGCATTTAAACCCATGTGTCTTAATAATTTTGTTTCTTATCAGAGAGAACAGGCTTTCAGTTGTGTACTAAGATTCTGTACCTCCTTTTGATTTCCATCTATCTTGAGCCAAAATGTCCTCCAATTCTTATTACATTTTTTAAAGAGATATTTGATATAGGGCATGTGTGCTCTCCAGAGAGAAAGAAAGAAATCTTCCTCCAGGGGGGATGGCCATGCCACAATCTCTTCTCCTCCATTCTCCTGTCAGGATTTTGGGAACACACACACATGCGTCCAGCATGAGTTTTAAGCTATTGGGTCCGGTACTCGAACCACGGTCGACTACATTGGAGTCAAGTGACGTAAATATTGTGCCATTTGTGGATCCCAACCCTCCACTTCTAGAACCCACTTTCTCTTCCTCTGAGATTGCAAAGGCTGATTAAAATACTGTCACTTTAAAATGCCTGCTACCCTCCCTGTACGCATTTACCACAGGTGACATCTTTTACTAAAACAATCTGTGCTTTCTGAATTTATAATTCTAATCCCTCTAACCTGAAACACCAGTGACTCCATAAATCCAAGGGACCCTTATCCTATTTAAGATGTCATTTCTAGGACACATTATGATTTTTGCCAAACTTGTTCTCAATAAAACTTTAGACTTCTGTCTCAGAACATTAAAAAACAAAATCTACATTAATGTTTCAAATAGATAGTGGTAAAATGTACAAGGAAACAAGATCAATCATAATATTTTCTGCTGTCTTCTTTGTCCAAGTTACCAAGTATTTGAATTTGACTTTTTCTGGTAAAATTTGTGTTAGTTCTTTTTTTAAAATTTTTTGAGACTTTTTTGCTATAGGACACATGCACTTGCCAGAAAGACAGAGAGAGACAGGGAGGTAGAAAGCAAGAAATCACCCCCCAGGGGGATGGCCACGTCACAATCCCTTCTCCTCAATTCTCCTCTTGATATCTTGGGCACGCACGCGCACGCGCCCGCGCCCAGCATGAGTTTAAGCCACCGGGTTTGGGATTGGAACCACGTTCGACTCAGGGGAGTCCAGTGACATAGACATTATGCTAACTGCTGGTCCCAGAATTAAATCAATAAATAACCTGACAGATTAATTAATTAATTAGAAATTATCACACTATGGCATATTTATTTTTGAATTTCACAAGCTGAAACACTTCCCATTTAATATTCCCTTTCTCTCTCCCTACACTGAAAATGTACTGAGACCAAATCATACTTTTGGGAGACACTGCCATTTTTCTAGCTTCTAAACATAAAAAAAAAATTAATTTGCATTTTATCAGATGCAGCATGTTCTTATGTACTGTCATGGAAATAGACTTGAATTCTTTCTAAATATAAACAGTTTAACATTACAATACATGTTTAATAAGAAACAGGTAAATTTATGCCACATATAAACATCATTTAGATATAATTTATTTCTTCCAATTTACTAAATTTCCTTGAGTGTTATATAACTTTACAATTACACATATAAACAACTGCATAATTATTACATAGTTATTTAACAAGTATGTAAAGGGCTAACTTTTAAAGTTTATTTCATTTTCATATGCATTCTATTTAATGGAGTCAAAGGAATAGCGGAAAAGTAAAGAGAAAGGAAGAGAATCGAGTTCCAGATCTTTCTCAAACTGTATAAATGATAGGCACAGATAAAATCTGGATTAATGGCCATGGTCTTTTATCCTTCATCCTAAAGCAATTAGTCCATTTTTATCTTCTTGAAATGTCAGCATAAAGCAAAACATAATATCAACAGCAAAGTTATATAATGAAATAAATGTCATGTTTTTTTGTATGTGTTATCATAACTGGTTCAAGTGATTAAAAAAAAAAAAAACTGCCCTAGTTTGTACCTATGCAAAATTCTAAGCAAAGTTGTAAGAAAATACTTTCAATTTCTCCCACTTTGTTTAAATTGGACTGTATCTTGGATCTAATTAACACCAAGTTTTAATTATGCCCATTAATTAATTGAGCTGGCATGTAGTGTTGCCACTGTGTATAGTAATCTGAACAACTTGTTTCACCTATTTTTTTCTACAGAATTTTTTTTTTCTAAAAATGAGTTTTGTATCCACACAAGCATAAACTGAAATATTGAACAAGTTAACAGAGGACCTCTCAAGAAAATAATGGGAGCAAAAACGCAGCGGTGAGATATGAGATGCTATAACATGGTAATTAGCCCCATGTGATACAAGTAAGAAGGAAAATTAATAAGGAGACTTTCTAGAATCAACTAAGCCATTGACATTATAGGTCTATAAACAAAACTAGTACATAGAGTATCTTAAACAGTATAATTCCATGTAAGAGGGTAAGTGGGAACAAAATAATGACATTATTATTGTATTGTTATTTTAGCATCATTTTAGTTTTATTTGAGTTTATGGTCTCAATTAATAACTTCATGTTTGGAAAAATACAGGTATTGTCAAAGACTCCAACTAAGTGAATAATGAGGTGAAAGGGCCAACCACAGGTGCTGATTCTGTAGACTGACATTACCTTCTCTAATCTGTTTCTGTTATCTTCAGATAGAAGCTGAAAAAATTAATCCACATTCTAAACAGGAGTAGCAATTAATCAACAGCCTTTCAGATGAGCAATTTGTGGCCTTTCTAATGAATGACAACTTTGATTGGCCAATGATGAGAGCTGGATGATGCTACTGGTATTTGATACTCAGTCTTAACATAGTCAGGCATCCTACCATTGTGTCACAGTCCCACAAAATGCTAATAGCAAACTTGTTTAAAAATAAGCAAGTAGGGACCAACAGATGGTCTAATATCTATGTCGCTAGATTCTCATATAGTCGACTGCAGTTCGAGTTCCAGACCTGGCAGCTTAAAACTCAGTCTGGGGGGAACTAGCAGTTAGCGTAATGGCTATGTAGCAGGACTCCCACATAGTCGACTGAGGTTCGCGTCCCAGACCCAGTGGCTTAGAACTCATGCCGGACGCGTGTGCGTGCGTGCCCAAGATCCCGAGAGGAGAATGGAGGAGAAGGGATTGCGGCGTGACCATTCCCCCTGGGGGGTGATTTCTCACTTTCTGTCTCTATGTCTCTCTCTGTCTGTGTGGCGAGTGCACGTGCCCTATAGCAAAAAAACCTCTCAAAAAAAGAAAAAAAAAAAAAAAAAAAAACTCAGTCTGGGCACAAATCCCAAGAAGAGAATAGAGAAGATTGCTGTGTGGCCATTTCACCAGGATTTGGGGGACCTCGCTTTCTTCTCTCTGTCTCTCTGGTGAGCTCACACTCCATAAAGCAAAACTCTCTCTTAAATAAATAAATAAATAAATAAATAAAGGATTAGTTTTTGTTTTCTTTGATTTAATTTATGTAGGTCTGATTAAAGAGGAGTCTGACACTAAAAACAATCCCTGACCTCTTACTCACTGATTACATTCAAGCACAAAATTTTGTCAAGATTAGGAAGAAAAGGGGTATGATAAATCAGAGAGTAGATGAAGAGAAGCGAATGCTGTGCCATTATTATTTGCAGGGCTGTCTGGCATTCTGCAGATGGGAACTAGGAACAAAGCCAGAGACAAGAAGAAGAGGAAAGAAGAGACAACTCACGTGTACTGTTATTCCCTTGTTCTTTTCATTGTGCTCAAACAGTTTCACTTCTCATTTTTTAATTGAAAGCTCTGAATGTTAAAAATGTTACAAGGTTCATGTAAGAAGAGCAAAAATGTTGACTGGTCTTGGCACAAGATTTTTGTAGTGTTTTTGCGACTTAGTGAAAATTATATTTTTCTGACTTATCTAGTTTACCTTGCCATTTGCCTACTGTTAGCAAAGGTTGTGGATAACTAGGTAAAAGCATAGAAAAGGAGTGCTTGCCCTGCATTCTCCTCTAACCTTCACCTTTAAGCAGTGGAGGTGCTGACATCTGCCAGCTTGGCCTGTTTTACTTTCTCCGCAACTTTATGCCACTTTCTCAGGGGGAGTTGTAAGATGACCTTCAGTGTCTTCCAAAACGTTATACTTATTGAGACACTCTGTTTTTCTTTACAATAATACATGTCTGTCACTTTTTTTTTTTTTTTTTTTTGGTGTGTGTGTGGTTATTTCTATAGTGATCAGGTGAAATACAATAATGGCACACCCGTACTCAGGCCATAATCTTACCAGAAAGTCAAAATGTATGCATTTTAGATTACCATAAAAAATTCAGAAAATGAAGAGATGTATGCATCAAATGTAAGCCTTTTAAAAATTCCCTAAGTAACATATAATCTCTCCCTCTCCTCTCTCCATCTTCATCTATGACTTTCTTTTCTTCCTTTTTTTCTTTTAAATTTATAATGATTATTTTTCTAAGAATTTTTTCCCATTGAGTACATGCACTCACTGGACAAAGACAGAGAGGGGAAGTGAAAAGTCACCCACCAGGAAGGATGGCCATGTCATAATCCCTTCTCCTCCATTCACCTCTCAGGATTTTGTGCATACACATACATGCCCAGTGTGATTTTCAGGCCACTGGATCCAGGACTTGAACCATGGAGTCAGCCATGTGGCATCCAGAGCATTAACCACCTTTACATAAATCAATTGAAAATCAGGGTTTTATGTTTCCTCATTCTTACATAAAACTGTGTTTATTTATCAGAAAATTATGCAGTTTATAAGGCCTTTTCTGGTCCAATTAGTCTTTTGTAGTTCTTTGTCTCTTCCCTGAAAAAGAGGATATGTTCAGATTTCTGCCTGTCATAAATGTGGCATGTGGAATTAGATTATCTCCCTTCCTATGCTCTGCCTCTCTGCTGCCAAGTTAGACTTCATGACCTATAAAACAAATGGATTCCTCTAGATGCAACCTTTCTCCACCAGGTTATGGGAGATAATTAAACAGTAATGTCCTAAGGCAACCATTATAGTTACTGTGCTTGGGAGAACTGCGTAAACAGTCACTGAAATCATTTTCGGCAGCCTATTGGACATAAGCTGTTCATATCATTTCCATAGCTATTTGGGACTTCTTAGTTTTCTTTTTTTTTTTTGGAGAGATTTTTGCTATAGGGCGTGTGCGCTCACCAGACAGAGAGAGAGACAGAAAGCAGGAAATCATCCCCCAGGGGGGATGGTCACGCTGCAATCCCTTCTCCTCCATTCTCTCTCGGGATCTTGGGCACGCACACACACGCACCCAGCGTGAGTTTAAGCCACTGGGTCCGGGACTCTAACCGTGGTCCACTATGTGGGAGTCCAGCGACATAGCCATTACGCTAACTGCTGGTCCAGCTATTTGAGACTTCTTATCCTTTAAGTTTCCAGTCAAGTTTCTGGAATTTGAAATACAAAAGACTCCCTGGATAAATAGGACATATGAGGACCTCTATCTAACTAATCTGATAATTCCTTTTGTTATCCATGGAGTCCTGGGGGATTGGCTTTCCTTCCTTCTATTTAGAAGGAAATTTCCTTTTACCATAACTTGTTTTATCTCTATTGTAAACTTTATTGTTAAAATTCTATGAAATAACCCAAGCCTGATTCTGATATGCTACAGTTGCTTCAAATTCAGGGTCATCTCTGGCTGTGGCCTCAAGTACTCTGTCACTAAATAAGCCCTGACTCTTTCCTGCTGCATTTTGTTGTCCCAATCCTAATTCTATTTGAAGGAGCAGGATGACTCAGGCAAAGTAGAAATAGGCATACAGAGAAGAATGAGATATAGAAGTGCATTAATATCTATTTTTCAAATATGAGACCCAGTTATAACCATATAGAATGTTTGAGCTAGTTTTGATATAAATATTGACATATGAATCAGTAAATTTGAATCTCCACTGTTCCAAGTATTCGACTGAGCTTTGCATCACCCTGTGCTCAAGACATCGAGGCACTGGTTGATCTTAGATCACATATCAACCCTGAGTGCCTGGTTGCTGAGGCCTCTGCCTTGGCCTATGAGGTTTGGATCGACATGAACCCCGAGTGGGAGCTGCAATGGATGGAGAAAGGACAGAAAGCCAGACAGAAAAGTGAGATTAAGCAGACTTGACAACTTCGATGGATCGCCATGGTACTGAGTGATTCTTTTTTACTTTTTATTATAGGGAAAGGAAAGTCTGGTATTATCTATTGCCCAGGGTAGTTGTGAAATATCTTGATTCTCGTGGTTCTAAACAAGCCTCTGCTGGCTTTCTCTGGTGGCCACTCAGCTTTCCTTAATCTGCCCATAATTCTTTCTTATTTCTAATTTTGCCCATAGTTCTTTCTTATTTCTGCTTTCTTTTTTCAGTATGCATTGTCCTGCAGTGCAGCTGTAGATTACACCTTTTTTTAGAGCTTTAGCTTGCCCTGCAGCGTTAGCTCAATGGCCTTATCTGCTTTAAGGATTCCTGCCTAGATCTGACAGCTCCCTATATTTTGCCCAGATCCGGCCACTCCCTGCACCTGAACTACTACTACTATTACTAATAATGATAATGATAGTGATAATAATTATTCAGAGATGAAGCCCTCAGGACCAGGGCTTTTCTTTGTTGAGAAGTTATTTAGTACTGATTCAATCTCACAGCTTGTTATGGGCCTATTCAAACTTCCTATGTCTTCCTGACTCAATCTTGGTAGATTATGTGTATCCAGGAATTTGTCGAAGTCATCCAGGTTTTCTTGTTTGTTGGTGTATAGTTGCTCATAATATCCTCTAGTGATGTTTTGTATTTCTATTATGTCTATTGTTATATTGCCTGCTTCACTGTGAATTTGATTTACCTGGTTCCTTTTTCGCTTCTTCTTAATTAGTGTGGGAACATTCACTTTACAAGCTAGTTGACATATGGGATTGAATGTATAAAAGACATTAAAATAAAATAAAATGAAAAAGACAAAAAAAAGAAGAAAAAAAGTTCCACTAATAATCTTTATTTCTAATTGAAGGCAACCGTTCCTACGGTCATTCAAGTATTGCTCCATTCTCTGCTCCTGCAGAACTAAATAATCACACATTTATCTAAACCATACGGAAAAGATAGAATCGTGTCTTTCAAGAACTGTGTAGTATTATTACTTATTAAACAGTCACTTTGATTCTTGTTTCTTTCTTTCTTTTGCTTCATTTCTTGTTTTCTGAGAGAGGAGAGATTAAGAGATCGTCATTTTTGATAGGACTGTGCCTTGCTGTGACCCTCCTGCCCCATCCTCCCTAGAATCACAGGCATGCACAACCACTCTAGGCATGTCCAGGCTGGTGCCGGAACAAACCCAGGCCTCCCGTGCACCAAGAGATCGTCATTTTTGATAGGACTGTGCCTTGCTGTGACCCTCCTGCCCCATCCTCCCTAGAATCACAGGCATGCACAACCACTCTAGGCATGTCCAGGCTGGTGCCGGAACAAACCCAGGCCTCCCGTGCAGACTCGGTTCTGCTAAGCTGTGGTGCTACATGTGGCCCCCACAACTGGACTAATAACTCTAATTCTTAATTAGAAGTAAATTTAACAAGCAATTTTGTTTTGTCTACTGAAATGATTAGGGCTAGGTCAACTACTTAAGAACAGCATTCAACTTATTTTAGCTTACTGGTTAATTAATACTTTTTTTTTAAATCAACATTTTTGCAAACTTCATAGAGTCATGCCTTCAATAATGAATGAAGAAACATTTTTAAAAAATATTTTATTAGTTTTTCCCAGGTCAGCCTTTAGCTCATGATCCTCCTGCCTCAGCCTCCCTTACTAAGCAGTTTCAGGCACACGCCTGGGTACCCAGTCCATAGACTGGACAGATGATTAAGCCTGGGCCACCCACGTGATCCCGGCCTGTGCAGCATAGTGTCTCTCCAGGACAAGCCTCCGTGTCTGGGCCCAGAGAAAACTCTTCATAGTCCTAATAAGCTATTAAAAATATAAAAGAAACTCATATGCTGCATTATTATTGTGTTCTTCCTACATTTCTCTGTTATTACTTATCTATGTAATCACAGAATTTTAATGAATACCAATGAAAATGTCTTTTTGTTCTCCCAGCATACTTTGAAATTAAAAGCGGTAGGCTCTTACAAGAAAAATAAATCTATACTTTAGAAATTACATAAAGATAGTTCATAAACAATTCTAAATTATCAATGGTCTTCATAAAAAAGATTTTTTTTCTAAAAACATTTCAAAGTAGAAAAGCAGAATGATTTAAATGGAAACAATTAGTTTATTTAATTATAAATTTTTTTTGTCTTCTGATGAACACTTTTATCTCTAATGATATATAATTTCATCATTCTTATTCATCAAAAAATTCCTATCCAATTAATATGTAACTTCGTGAATAGGGAATTAGATTTGTAGCTTTGTTATTACCACCTGTCATTTAATACTGCAATCTTTGTGAATTTATCTTTTGCCTGCTTCCACCTAGAGAACATGTATCTTCAAACCTGCAATAGTAGAAAATTTGGAAGGCTACCCTGATTTTGTTTGTAAACTGCTGACTTGTTAGCTTTTCTTATCCTCTTGGCAAATGTCCAAACACTGCATTATAATTAAACAAGTCTGCCATCTTAGGTGCCACCAAAGGTGCCCATTATTGATGGTAGTCAGATGGAATACCAGATGGTAAAAGCGTTTTGTTGTTTGAGGGATATTTAATGACATGCCACATTTTATACATAGTTAAATGTATCGCTGTTTAGATGCTGCATTTTTATTAGGATGGTTACTCTAACTTCAACAGTTGAGTGTTGTAATTTTCACAGTCCTGTAAGATTATAGGTATATAAAAGTACACAAATGACAAGACCCATGATCATAATATAGATTCTAATTCTCTTTGAAAAGCTTTATTTTCTTAGAAACTATGTACTACATTATTTGTAATATAATTATAAGCAATTTGTATATGGTAAACATTGTTGAAAAACGTAATAGAGATTACACACTTCCTTTTTGGAAGTGGATTTAAAATGTTATCACGTCATGAGAAAGAAAAAAAAAAGAATAGAAAAATATTGTTGCTTTGGTAAAAGTACACTGGCTTTGACCTGAAAACTTCAATTCAGATTTTTTTCTCACTTTCACTTAACACTTACATATTCTTACCCAGGGAATTTCATTCCAATATCTGTAAAATGGAAACACTAATTGCTTGGGCTATAAATATGTGTAAACAGAATTATATGTGAGGGGATCTTCAATTAGTTCATTAAAAATGTACATTATGAAAAAAATAGTCAAAGATTTTTAAATTTTTGTACAAAAATAAACTTGCACCTTATTTCCATTTTCCAACAGATATTTTGAAATTGCCTCATATGTAAATTTGTAGTGGAAATATATACCCTCCACACGTTTCATTATTACCGTCTTACAATTTGATGTCTGAGTAACAATAGTAAACTTTTTTTAAGTATTCTGTAGTACCCAATATATCATCTACTATACATCTAGTAGTAAATGCACATTCAATTTAAATAGACAATCAAACTAGTGGCAGTACTAGAAGTTAGATGCACAATTCTGGAGAATTTTCTATAGACCTGAATACACAGTAGAAGTAAAGCTCTATATAGATAATAGTAAAGTTAAAGGTTAGCTGAAGAAGAATTTGAATGGAAACATCTTTGAAAACACCATTCTTTGGGAAACCGTCCCTGTTTTCCTCTAGCACAGGCATCCATCCTTCTTTTTGTCAGGTGGGAAGTGCATGGTGCTTTTGTGAAGTGGGTACTAAGACTTAGGATAAACATGGAATGTTTTCCAGAAGCATTCATTATTTGGATGCTAAGCTCTTAAATATTTGTATGTACGATTTATTATTTTATTAATTATATGTATAATTTTAAATTTTCAATTAAACCACAAGATCTTGGTTATTATCCACATTTGCAGCTGGCCTTATTCCTATAATTCTTAGTGTTTTAGGGTACATATTTACGCAATTTGGTATTGAAGCTAAGTTTTAGAATAAGTTTAACATATATTATGATATTTCTATTTCAAACATAATCAAATCTCTGATGTTTTAACCCTATTTAGTTTCTTTTTTCAGGGAGATTTTTGCAATAGAGCTTCTTTCTCTCTTATCTCACCAGAGACAGAGACAGAGAGACAGAAAGTAAGAAATCACCCCCCTACCCCCCGTGGGGTAATGACCATGCCACAATCCCTTCTCCTCCATTCTGCTACTGGGATTTTGGGCACACACGCACATGCATTCAGGACTCGAATCATGGTCAACCAAATGGTAGTCCAACGATGTATCCATTATGCTGTCTGCTGTCCCCAACGCTCTTTAGTTGTTTTTACTCATTAGAAATATAGATTATTTTGGAATTTCCTCACTCCTTATTCACATCTTCAATTTCTCCCATTTGTTGTTTTTTCATATATCCTTCTCTAAAATCTTCTAGACTGGGTGATTAACAGCTGGTTAAAACTAAGATGCTATTGGATCATTCCATGTTTTAGTATATTCAATAGCATATTTTTCAACAGTATTGATATCACCAAAGTCTTGTGAAACATCCTGTTTTCAAACATCTATGTTTTTTTTTTTTCTTTTCTTTTTTTTTTTTGGAGAGGTTTTTG
>NW_006203571.1:228987-238133 GCF_000334495.1 Tupaia belangeri chinensis
CCATGCCACAATCCCTTCTCCTCCATTCTCCTCTTGGGATCTTGGGCATGCATGCACAAGCACCTGGTGTGAGTTTAAGCCACCGGGTCTGTGACTTGAACCGTGGTTAACTACATGGGAGTCCAGTGACATAGCCATTACGCTAACTGCTGGTCCCAAATATCCACGTTTCTTAACTTTGAATTTGAACATAAATGTTTTACATCAGTACCCATTTAGAAGACTTTTAGTGATTTATTTGTAAAAATGTTGATTAGAAATTTGTAGATAAATTTTAATGTTAACTTGAAATCTTTATTTGTGTTTGAGAATTTGTGTCTCACTGTGTCCCCAATACTGCTCAGAAGCATTCATTCAACTACTTTTTGACCATTCCAGATTATCAGTTTCTAAAATATACTGCATACCTTCTTGGCAGCTTATATGTTGTGTTTATGCATAATCTAAGTTCAAAGAACAAATGACTTCATTGAACTGAGAAGGTTCAAAATAAAAATATACAGTTGGTGGGGGGCAGCAGTTAGCATAGTGGCTATTTCACTGGACTACCATGTAGCCAACCACAGTTTGCGACCCGGACCCAGTGGCTTAAACTCACACCAGGCACATTTGTGTGCGCGCCCAAGATCCCGAGAGAATGGAGGAGAAGGGATTGCGGTGTGGCCGTCCCCCCTGGGGGTTGATTTCTCGCTTTCTATCTTTCTGTCTGCCGTTTTTTTCTGGGAAACCCACACCCCCTTAAAAAAAAAAAAAAAAAAAAAAAAAAAAAAACTCTCCAAAAGAAGAAAAATATATATACAGTTTGGGATCAGCAGGAGGTATGTAGGTTAAGGTGCTGCATCTCACATGGCCAGCTTTGTGGCTTGAGTTCCAGACCTGGTGACTTGACAAAAATACCGGATGCATGTGCATGTGTGCCCCAAATCCAAAATCCTAAAAGGAGAGTGGAGGAAAAGGGATTGTGCAATGGCCATCCCCTGAAGAGCGATCTTTCTTCTCTCTCTCTCTCTCTCCTCTCTCTCTCTCTCTCTCTCTCCCTCTCTTTGCTGGTATAGCAAAGCAGGGAGTTTGTTGAAGGAGAGGGAAAGAAAAACAGAGCTACCAAGAAGAAATGAGGGGTCATGGAAATGAACTGCCAAAGAATAACTGAGACAAGGGGTTTTTATTTTGGTCAGGATGGGTTCTGCCAGAATTTATTCTAGTTGGGGCTTATACATGCATTCCCCTTGCGGATGTGAGAGGCACACGCTGGATGAGTCCAATTATTCTCCTAATTTTGGAATGGGTTTGACTCAGGAGGTTCTTTGACTAGAAGCTTTGGGCCAGGAATTATTCAAGAATAAAATTTAAACATCTAAGTTCAAAGGAATATGATGACTGGAAGAAGATGAGTTGTCAGGCCCCACAGAGCAGTGGCTCTTCTCTAGAAGTTGTGGTGGGGGGCTGCTCTATCTACCTATAAATTTGATCCAACTCCTAATGTTGTGCCCTGGTTGCGAAGTTCCCAAAAGACCACCAGGGTGCCCTTCCGATATAAACACACAAGGATGAATTTATTCAGGCTTGAGCCAGGACCCTCAATCCTACCGGCACAGCAGGTCTGAGTTGAGAGCCCCGGTGTTAGTTGAGCTGGGTTTTTATTTGGCTGTTGGGGGGGGGGTGTTGAGGGGTGCTGAGGAAAGCACTCAGGTGACAATACATTGGTTGTAGATTACAGGGAATGTAGCTGTCTCTGACTGATTGGTTACTAAACCATTGAGTTAGGTAAAAAGTTACTTTAAGCTTCTGGTATCTCCTCTGTTTCTTTCATTGGTTAGTCCCAGTGTGGTGATGGTCTCATGACTTTTCAACGTGTCCGGCTCGCCTTTTTTTGAAATGGTACCATCCCTCAGTAAGGTGGGACAAAATGGAGTCGCTCTGGTTCTGCTCTGTTCCTTCTCTGTCTCAAACCCCCTCTGAAGAAGTACACCAATTGCTGTTAGGGAAATGGGCAAAGATCTTTAAAAAAGGGACAATGATGATGGGAGGATAGCAGTCAGGGGGTGTTCAGAGGTCTATCCAAGCCCCTCCCCCATATAACATCATGATGGGTACATATTGGAGACTTTGTCTAGTACATCATTATCCTAATAAATTGCTCTTCTCATTTAGAATCCATCAAGCTACAAATGATGGTCTGGACATAGTCTCCAATGAGGGGTAATTTTTCATTTTCTCTCTCTGTCTCTCTCTGGTGGATGCACATACTTCATACCAAAACCAATATATATAGTTATCATTAAACAGACTCACTTTTATCATTGAACTTAATGTAATTTTTGTAAATATTCCTATGCATTATGACAATAAAGATGAAATTTTACTCTAAGTTGGTAAGATTGGGAGTCCTGCCTCAAGCCTGAAGAAAACTCAGAATATGTCCTTTCTAAACCAAAAAGTTTCCTTCAGCTCTAATTTTTGCCATTTTCTCACTTGGTTTCTCACATAGTACTTAAAATGTAAAGTCCTCAAATTCTATATAGAATAAGCAAATGTATAGAAAATATGTTTTGTAATTAAAAGATTAGTTCAAATGAAACAATAAGTATGGTCCTATTTTACCTATTCTAAGCTATGATTAAATCAATGTATTTAGCTGTATTTCTGCTGAGAGGGATGTAATTATTTTGACTCTAGCTTTACAATGTTGTAATGATGTTTCATACCATCCAGTTAAAAACAATTATTTGGCACAAATACCGACACCCAACATGTTAATGAATGTTCAGATACAAAAAATAAATAAATAAATAAAAATTAAAGGTTAAAAAACCCCCTAATGTTAAACATCTAAATATAAGAGTTTATAATTTGGCCATATTTCTATTTTTCTTTATAATTAACATCAGTGAAGGAAAAAGTAATTTTTTTTCTTTTTAAAAATATTTTTGCCATAGGATGTGTGTACTCACTAGAGAGAGAGTGTGAAATTATCCCGCCCCAGCCCATGCTGACCATGTTGCCATCCCTTTTGCTCCATTCTCCTCCTGGGGTTCTGAGGTATGCATGCACATGCATCTGGCATGTTTTATTCAAATTGCCAGGTCTGGGACTGAAACTGCAGAGTCAGTCATGTGGGATCCAGTGCCTTAACCACCACACCACCTGATGGCCTAAAAATAATACAAGTTTTAATATGAGATTTGTTAACATTCATAATCTTTATAACCTTCATATATAAATTGATCACAAAAGGAACATGGAGATAGTTGAGACATAGTAACCAAAAAAGGTAACTATTAACCTTAAGTCCAGGTACACAAAATAATTTAAGGTTTCCAGAATATGAAAGCTGTGGAAGGTACCCCACACAGCTGAGAATCATACTTCAGAGCAAGTGCTACAATCTTTCTGGTGCTTTTACTACTATATGATGCTAAAGGCTAGAAGCACTTCTCTACTGTTCTAGGTTCTGCTTTTAATGGTCTGGAATTTAAACTGGCAAAGCTAACAAGAAAAGAAGGAACAGAATTTATTAACACACATGCACTGTGCATATACGAGGAAGAAAGTCAGGGATGGGTAACTCCAATAGGTCGTTAGAATTTGGGGCTTATACAGCATCCAAACAAAGAACAGTAAATTAATAGAGAAGTAGTAAAAGAAAAGAAAAGGGGTTTAGGCTTTTGTGGTAAGAAGGTAAATAAAAAGAGGGAAACTAAGAAGAAAAAATGGTTATTTTGGTAAAGTTTGCTATAGAGATTCCTTTCACTGCTACCTCTGGGCGGATGAGTCTAGTATGGTCTCCAGTGATTAAAAGCCTGAGTTGTTCTCTTCTCACTGGTTCTGGCGAGGGAAATATCTTTATGAGTGGAATTTTATATTCTGCTTTTAGATTCTAGATTTATGGGGAAGTGGAGGGCAGAGAGCTTTATGACATCTTCTATTTCTCAGTGGTCTTTAGCACAAAATAATTCATATGCTAAAATGGCATATTTGGGTATTTTATATTCTAATCCCTACAATTTGAATACTTTAATTACATACATTTTTAGTTACATTACTATATTGATAGCATCATTAGTATTATTTACCTTTTCATGTTTACAAGTTTATTTCTCTCGTTTTGTCATGGTGGTTATTTTAACATTCTATTTTTGTTTCTTATTAATATTAATACAAATGCACTTTATCTGTATGTTATCAAAATGTCCATGGGTTTTATGTATCCAACAAAAATGATGTGATAGCAATTAGTACAGAATTCTTAATATCTCCACATACCACATGTTCCAATGGGAATTAATGTTGCATGCACAGAGTTCTGTTCTCCCAAACACTACTGAGAGTCTTGTGAGGTCCCTTCATGTGTTTACATATAGTATTCTCAGTCACTCCATACTCTTCCCTCACTATGTGGTTCCCAGCAGCCAGGGGGTCTCTACAGCTAAAAATGTCTATCAGTTAAGGGCTTGTTATTAAGGTTCTGCTATAGTTGACAAACCTTCCCAAGGCAAGTAAATAGAGCGTGCTGCATTGCCTCTTACAGCCAGTTATGGGTGCAGGGGTAGGCACAGAAGACCACAGATTTTGTTTTAATTCTGAGTGTTATAGAATTTAGTGAGATAGCTCGTTGTTTTCTTTTAGCTTATGTTAGAAAGTTTCTAAGTCAGGATGGGTTCACCCATCAACTGTCTCACTATATCACCAAGCAGTCTTCTTCAAATATGCAGAGATATTTTGCTTATATAGCTGGATTTAATTGGCTTCTTCCCTGTAATAGACTTGACTTCAGGTTTAAGGAATTCCAGGGATAAAGTAAATAGCTACCCAATATCCTAAGGGAGATCCAGACAAAACTGAACGTAGAAAATGCCACAGAAAAATAGGATGACTTTCCTCAGTAAATCAAAGCAATGTGAGGAAAGAGCCTCTTGAAGACTGAAGACAAAAAATATGAAAATCCAACCTGGATTGGACTACCAAGATGTTAAACCAAACTACATTGTCCTGAGAAGGCCTCACCCATCACCTACTTGAGTTCTAGTAAATAAATCATAACCTCTCTTAGGAGTCTGCATCCTTAACAAATTGCCGAGTCATAGCCAACCTCAGCAGCCATGTTTTGGTCAGAGCAACCCACCTTTTATACTTGCCAAACAGCCTATCTGTAACCAATCCATCTGTTTTCCTACCTTATTTCCTTCACTTCCATTTTTTGTATGTTACTTTCCTTTTCTGCTATTTTAGTTGTACTTTGAACACATGATGCCTTGGAATTTCTTGGAAGCCATTCTGGGGCTGCCTGATTCATGAATGGTGTCTGGCTTAACTAAACTCTGTAAAATTAGATTTGTATAAAACTTTGTCTTTCAAAAGTCTGGTGTCAGAAGTGGAATCTCAACTAGAGCTTTCAGTGACTCCTCAGGAACATCGAGTGTCCAAGCAAGGTACTACCCGGACTCTCGGTGTCCATTCAACAAGGGTGAAAATTCACAACTAGGGGTCATGGATAATTTCTCAAATGAACTCTGTGCTTTATATACAAGTTCATGAAGTTCAGAATCAGAGAGAGAACTTACCCATAATCCCTAGTTGGAAATTCAAATGGGATTTTATGTTCTATTGTCTTAGTTTCTTTTTCTTGTATACTTAGTAAGGGAAGGTTCATTGGCTAAACTGGTGAAGAGGATTTCAGAACCAAAGCCAACATGGAACATTTCCCATTTAAGCTTTTATTTTGGCTCCAAGGGACTCAAAACTTATGTAAAAATGGAATTCTTAATTCCTACATATCTGAGTACAGGGCCTTCCTGGAAGCTACATATATTTCTGATAGTAGTGAAACTGTAGTAACACAATTCTAAATTAATATGGCCATTAAATGGAATGTTCCATTTAAACTACATTACTCTTTAAAACATGTCATTTAAATGAGATCCTCCCAATTTAGGTTTATCTAGGGATGCTTACAGATATGCAGAAGCCTCTAAAATATTTTAAGTATTTTTTGTTGCCTCTTTTAAGATTCTTTATGAAAGTAAACACTAAGCTTAGGTGACATATTAATGAAAATGAATTAATTAAATTTACCAAAGTATTCGCTCTGTTACTAACCTGACCCAAAGGCAAAAACTAAAGCTAGATAAAAGGTTTGTCGAAAAGATTTCAGGAGTCAGCAGGTAAGGGGGCTGGATGCCTATGTGGTCTATTGCAGTTCAAGTCTTAGATCTGGCAGCTTACGAATCTCATCTGATGCATGTGTGTGCATACCCAGAATCCCAAGAGCAGGACTGAGGATTGTGGCATGCCCATCTCCCCAGGGGGGTGGGGGGGTTGTTACTTGCTTTCTCTCTGTCTCTTTCTGTCTCTGCAGTGAATGCATGTATCCTATAGCAAAAATTTCTCTTAAAAAAGTTGTCTATTTTTAAAGTATTAAAAATCCCATAAAAAGATTTCAATCAGCTGCCATTTTCAATGCATATTTTCACTTACAAAGAATCTTGCCCATGAAAGAAGGCAATGCTATCACAGAAGTTTGAGACTTATTAGAAAATGTGTTTCCTAGGGACCAGCAGTTGGCATAATGGCTATGTTGTTGTACTCTCGCATGGTTGACTGTGGTTTGATTATGGGACATCAGTAATTGGCTTTAGTTCAAACTTATATCTTAGTACTAGACTAGATCAATTGCTGCATTGGGAGGTAGTGAAAAATAAAATATTAGGAAGCAATTCCACTGATTCTAATGCTTCTCTATATTCCAAATGATAGTCACCCTAAAACCTCAGAGGAATAGTGGAAAGCTATCCTCAATATTTTTCAAAATACAAACTGGTTTACATTGAGGAAAGATTCTATTAGGCATTTAGAAGCTCACTCTTGGCAGTAGTGGAGTACCAGTTGTGTAAAATTTAAAGCTTACCCATAAACTGGAGAAATCATCACATTGTGTAGCTAATCAGACCTCCCAGGATATTAGATAGGTAGAAGACACCCTCCAGAAAGTAGATCATATTATACAAGTTCAATAAAACCACTTAATAAGATATCAAGCAACTTTAGATCTCCTTTATCTCAAGTTGGGGGCTTATATTTGGAATGAAACAAAATTCAATGGTGTGCCTATTTCTCATATAAAAAACTTAATTTAATAGGTGGCTGATGCTACTCCTTTCTTAGATTCTTCTACCAAATACAGTACAAACTGAAAAGATCAGAACAGGTGATGTGTTTACATAAGCAACTAACAGTTGGTTTGCATCATCCTAAATGGTGAATGGCAGACTTGTTTTTTTTTCAAGAATTTTTCATCCTTATATTTCTTCTAGCTGGTCTCCAAGCTATTATGGCTTATGTTACTAGGATAAAAAAAAAAAAAAAAGATCCTCTTTAAATAAGGCCAAGGCTATTTTATAGAAAACTGTGGTTATCAATAATTATCATACCCCAAACAAAGAGCATGATCAACCAGACTCAAATACTGTTGTTGAATTGCCAATGTTGTTTGAATCTTGACTTGTTCGGTGTGGTTCAGTTTGCTTTGTAAGAACTCTTGATAAGAAGTACCATTTGATCTTTAAATGTTACCCTATTGGTAATGGTCATATTAGTCCCCCTAGTGTGTTGTTTCCTCTCAAGTCTTAAATATTTTGTATTTGTCCATTCATCAAACATTGAATGGTGTGGCCTCTATCGGGTCAGAAAGAACATAGAGAAAAACTATTCAATTGGAGTAATGTCAAGACTTGTGGATTCCATGCTGAGATGAGAGTAAACTTGTGAATTCTGTGCTCAGTTCAAATGTTGTGCAGGATGGTTATGCCTTCAGTTTTGGTCAATCTCTTAGAATTGAGAGGGTAACCAAAAGGAGGAATTATCGAACCAAACTATATTGACCTGACAAGGCCTCTGTGCTCATACTTGAGTTTACTAAACAAACCACAGCCTCACTTAGGAGTCTACTCCTTTAACAAACTACTGAGTCATAGGCAATCACAGCAGCCATGTTTCACTCAGTCAGAGATAGGCAATCCTTTAAAGTGTCCATACAGGCAAACACCAAACAGGAACCAATCCAACTGTTTCTCTACCTCAGATACTTCACTTCTATTTTTTGTACATCACTTTGCTTTTCCTGATGACAAATGTAATTTGAACACATGACACTTGGGAGTTCCTCAGAAGCCATTCTAGTGGCTGCCTGATTTGTGAAATAAGTTTCTCTTAGCTAAACTCTGCTAAGTTTGTTTTGTTTTCCTGTTAACAAGGAACAAAAGACATTTGTGGAGGAAGAGGAAAACTTTAAATATGTTAAAAATACTATGTCTTACTAAGGAATTATTAGTAATTTTTTGGTTGTGAAAATATCTTAGCATGAAAAATATTTTAAAGAAAATAGTATAAATTATTTACTGGAGGAGATTTGTGCATAATTTACTTGAAAATACTTCACCATAGAAAGTATGAAATGTGATATGTAGTTAGCTTTATCTACATCCTTGGTGTGATGGATTGCCCAATCAGAAATTGACACCCTGGGCCTGGCACCCTGCAGGGACTAGTTAGAACAAAAACATCTGCTTTACTAATCTCAGGAAATGCAGTAAGTTTCTTAATTAGCATTGTAATAGATACAAAATGAAATTATATTGTGAATTTTGAGTTTTATTCACATAATGGATGTTTAGAAAGCTATTTTCTTTTTTATTTTTTTTACATTCAATCATTGTGTATTATTACAGCATACCATATGAATTTTCACATCATGAGTACACTGTATATTAGTTCAGTCAAAGATATTATTATACACATTATCATCAACAGATAACTTTCAATTTTTGTATCCTTTATATGTTTTGCTTCTTTCTTTTTTCCCCCTTGATTCCCTCCCTCTCACCATTTCTCAGTTCTCATCATCCTTCCACACTGTCTCTAGTATCATTAGTTACTCTCTATGCTTTTATACTTTCTAATCTTTCAGTTTCTTCCATAGAGTGCCAACATTGAGTATATACTGATTGGGGACATATATGACTATCTTTCATAGTCTGGCTTGCTTTGCTTAGTAATAAATCTTCCATAGTCATCCACTTTTTATCAAATGCAGTGACTTATTGTTTTTCTTTTCTTTTCTTTTCTTTTCTTTTCTTTTCTTTTCTTTTCTT